>NC_039366.1:190813574-191172248 GCF_003573695.1 Papaver somniferum | reverse complement strand
TTGGGGTGGAAATAGTAATTTTTCTGGGTTCCTCCGGTACATTTCTGGGATGCTTCCGGTGCATTTCTGGGGTGCCTTTAGTACTTTTCTCCGGGGTGTAAATCATCACTTTTTTGAGCTCATTTCGCCGCAAAGGCTTATTTCTCTAAAAACATCTACAAAAACACAAAATAACACAATAAGTACTTAATAGAGTCTAACAATACAGAATATTGAGAACAAAATAGACACATAAATGCGTCTATCACGCAGGTGACGAGAGCTATTCAAGATTCTGGAGAGTTGTTAATTTTTCACGACGCAAGCGGTATTGTGGTTCTGTTTGCTCGCTGGTGCATCCCTACTCACACGTTCATATGTAGATGGGGAGAGTTTACCATTACCTTGGAAGACGTGGCAGCCCTGATGCATCTCCCAATCATGGGTAATATCCCTGGGGATCTCTCGGATGAGGAGACCGCCGATTCTCACATCTTGATAGCTGCAATGGAAAAAGCGAATAAGGCTGGTAAAGAATGTTATGCTTCCTGGTTGACATACTGGTGTCCCAAAGACGAGGTTTCTGATAAACCCATCGACGGTATGTTACCCATTGCTGCTTTCTTATGTTTATGGTTGTCCAGATATGTTTTTGAAGATAGTGGGAACTTGTTGAAGCCCTTTGTGATTCCCTTTGCTATTAAGATGGCTCAAGGTGAGAAACTTCCGATAGGTAGTTTATTCTTGGTCTCCTTGTATTATAACATGGACTCCTTGATTATAGACTCCAGTGTGTCGAACGGCTCTATGAAGATCGAGTGTTACGTAAACACGATGCTTCTTCAAGCTTTGATGTGGGAGCACTTTAAGAATTATGCGCCTATTCCGTGTAATGTTCTGCAAGGACCGAATACTGATGCACGCCATACTTTCCCTGAGAAAGATAATGCTAGGATCATGCGTTGGTCCACAAAGCAACCTCGTTCTAAAGCACGCTTCATTGATGTGTTAGATGAAGAATCTGAGTTTAACTTCCGCCCGTGGGTGTCAGTCCCTGATTATGTTTCTCAGCCGATGACTTTCAATACTGGAGAAATCACAAGTTTGATGTCTGGTGCGCATCTGAGTGATGGTGAGAGATCTTTCATGTTAAGTTGCACCCCTGGTCATTTGCTATCAGCCACGTTTGGAGAGCTTTCAGTGGAGGAGTATAATATTGATAGAGCGGCTCGACAAATGGGTACGGATTAGTGTGTTCCAACCATTCGGACAAGGAAGCCATCAGTTGAGCAGCTTAGGACTCATTTGGATCATACTCACGTAGAAGGGAGTAGTTACTGGTTTCCTAGCTCCGATAGATTCGCATATGTAACCCCAGGCTATGTAGAATTCTGGAATCAACAACTTGGGCGATTGCATGGCTTCGTAATATTTGCTAGACCTCCATTGAAGGATCTTCCTTCGGCTGAGATGATTCTTAGTTGACCAAGGTTGAAGCATCTTTCTGGTGATAAACGAAAGTTGTCTCCAGGATGCTCTCAGGTACGTTTCTTCATATAATCTTCATGAAATTATGAGAACTGTATTCTGATTATATTACTGAATTTCACCACAGGAAGGTCGTAATACACGACCTCGAATCGGTGTAGATTTCTCAGAGACTGGGGCGGCTGTTCATGGCGGAGAAGGCAAAGCATAAAGGTTATAAGCTGTTACCCAATACCGTAAAGTCCCCAATTGGTGCTTTGGTGAGTTTCCAGTATTTTCTTTGTTGTGAATCTTTCTCGCCCATATTATTAGGATCCTGAAACCGATATTGTCATTCTGTTGCAGAATTTTTCTCCATCAAGTATTGATGGTCTTCGTTTCTCCGCCTTTGAACAAGCAATTCCTGACTTGAGCGATGAAGAAGAAGTTGTAAGTATCTCCACCCATATTCGATTATGATACTTCATTGATGAAACACTAATTGTTTGAAAATATGTCCAGGAGGATGTTGTTATGGAGATGGAAAGTGATGCTACTCGACCGTCTCTTGAGAATGGAGACACAGGCGGTGCGGGGGATTTGGAGCCGAATGAAAGTAATGATCCTCCCATTGTTGACACGGACAATCCCAACTCCTTGAATGCTTTGGATACTTCTCAAGTAAGCATATACCCTGTACCCTCTTCATAGAAGTATAAAAGTGCTGATTTTTGAATGAATGAATGTGAACCCATGTGCGTATATGAAAACTTAGTCGAATTTCGTCGTCAGAAAATTCAGAACCCAGCCTTTTAGTAGAAACGCCATAGAATCTTCGTCCGGAATCGGATTTTGATGATCTGCATGTGCAAATTCAAGCCGGGAAAATTTCCAAGCTTTAGTACAGAAGCTTTTTAAGTTTTGAGCACGCTCAGGGCATGAAAAAGGCGAAATAGTAAACTTCCAGGAGACTTCCAGAACTTTTTCAAATTGCGCACCACTTGATGTTTTGGCCACATCTACTTGCTCGTTCATCGGATTGTCATGAAATTTGGACATGTCGTAGAGGACATACATACGAAGAGAATGGTATATGATACATCCTAAGATTCCTTGTATATTGCTCCCAGTTCGTATCTTAGTACACGGCATAGTTTAGTTTCTTCAGACGGACTCATCCCAAAATGTGTTTTCATGACTTTCATGCTATTTGATCGTGTGTTGAATGTATAATGATGAACCTTGATGATGTTTCCTTGCTGGTATACTGTGTTTCATAATCTCCTTTGGCTTCATGACTCTAACCTCATGTAATCTTCGTGTTAGGTGCTAAATACCGAAGTTGAGGATACTGGAGCCAACGATGATAACTCTAACCATTCTGGAGTTATTGATGAAGAGACAACCATACCTGAACTTCAAGGCCATTATAAGGTCGCTACTGATGTCATGGAAACCCGGATGGTTGTTGCCTCAGTGATAGAAGAAACCGAGACAGCAGCGGAGAATACCGAAGAAATTATTGCTTTGGTTGTTGAAGCCGCTCCACTGACTGAGAACCGTATAATAGTGTATGAATATCCAAATGCAGGAGTTTCTTTCAATCCTCCAATTTGACACTTCACTCCCATATCATGAACTGATCGGTGGATTCAACGTTCCCATCGGATATGCACGCTTGTACGAGACAATATGGAAGAAGTTTGGCCACATGATCTTGGACAGGAATCCTGGGCGTGCTTATGCTTTAACCATGCAAGTAGGCGTTATCTTGCGTGTCATGAGTGATATGCATGTCAGACCCAGGAATACTGTGACTCCAGATGTACTCTTTGATTGGGAGTTTAACTTGGAGAATTCAGAGAGACTTGGCCTCAACGTGAAATGGCTTCGCAAGAAAATAAAAGTTATCAAGGATTCATGTGAGAAGAACATACCCTTTCCCAATGATGTTGTGAAGGATAAGGAGGACAAGATTGCCAAGCTGACCGAGGAGTTGAACAAGGAGAGGACGGCTTTGCAAATCTTGAAGGATGCTGATGAGCGAAAGCCTTTTCTTGCTGATTTCCTTTGATTATCTCTTGAACTTCTGAACTTCTGAGAGATGTGAGGTTTATACTTGGGTTTTGATATTTAGATGGTTTTGGATTGACTGATGGTTAAGGATTTTCTTGTAGATTTGATAGAGATTTTCTTTTACGAAATACAAACTGAATTTTGATAAATTACTGAATTGAAATACTGATTGCAAGTATTGCAAACGTTTTGGAGGAATTGAAATACAAATGAAAGAAAATCCTAAGTGTTAAATCCAAACGCCATGAATGCTTCGAACGCCCAATACCTCAAATGTCCAATAATTTCAGATAAACACCTTGAGCCAATTTTCGTGAATTACTGGCAAGGTTATGCCATCTGTGTTGATCAATTTGTAGTATCCTCCGGCCACAGACTTAGTGACCATGAATGGTCCTTCCCAATTAGATTTCCTTGTAGAATGGAGACCGCGTTGAACTGCTTTGAGAACCAGGTCCCCTTCATGAAACTTGTTAGGCTTGGTCGATCGTGCCTTGAATATCTTCCGCTGATTCGGAATTCGCTATGTGACAGAATTCCACGGTTGTGGCACATATGAACACTCGCGCGGAAGAGAGTATCCAGCATAGTGTTGATCATGCTTAGCCAGGTCTTCAACAATAAACCTCTCGATGGAGTGACCGATTTGAAGAGGTTCTGAACCAACCATTGGGTGTAATATTGCTGAGGTGAAGTTACCCACTCGTAGTTTTTGATGACTGCTAAATTGTTCATGGGGAAAAGTCCCTGGACCATAGTAGCATATTTGAACATTGGTAATATTGGAGCATGAGGAGGAATAAGACTTGCCTGAGCTCGAAACCTTCTGACAAAGGTGTGCGGATTTTCTCCAAGTTCCTGCGTAAGTCCCCTCAGAGTTTTACTTTTCTAGATGCTCAAACGGTGGTGCGTCCTCCGCTTCGTCTTCCGACTCAGAATCCTTGTCGATGACAGGATGTGTTGAAGGCATCATTATCCTTCCAGCATGAATTCAAGCTCTTTCAAGGACCATGTCGTATCCAGGGTCTTCCCAGATTATGAAAAACTTGGCCTCAGTGCAGATCAATCTTTCCGTAACTTTGAGAGTGATGAAGCCGTATGCGTCTCTGGAGATTCCTTCGTGGTCCCTGATTACTATGGGAGCGTGGGTGGCTTCCTGTCGAGTAATAGCAGCTCTGAGAGTTTTCAAAGTAATGATGTTGACAGCGGTACCAACATCGACGAACGCCCTTTTGAACTCATTTCCTTTAATGTGCACTGTGGTGAACAGTCCCCAGTCACACATTTCTTTGTCGGTGGTTGATGGTTCGGTGGTGGTCTCTTGGATCAGCAAACGTTTTCCGGACACGATGTGGTTCAGTGCAGCAAACATGTCTATCCTTTGAGCTTTCGAAAGATACAACAACTCGCATACATGTTCGATTAGAGATTGGACCGCTTCCTTGACAAGAGGTTCAAAGATGGTAAAAGTTCTAACTGGGAGGGGGTCTTTGTGCATTCCCTCAGTCCCCAGGTTGAGCTCTCCTGATTCGACCTTTTCTTTGAATATGCGCTTCAAAATTTTGCAATCACTTGTGGGATGGCTGGCCTATCTATGGAAGCGGCAATACCTAGGATTTTCCATGGCCTCTTCAGTCGGTTCCTTCTTGACATAAGGCAATTTGATTGCACCATCTTGAATCCAGGCATCCAGTAGTTCGTTAACTTCCTCCATTGAACAGGAAAAATCAGGTGCTTCTGGATCTTCCGTGTGCTGAGGAGGGACTTTCGAATTCTCATTCTTGTGTGCCTTTGAAGGGGTGGAGGAAGCCTGCTTGTGTTGTTGTTCTGATTTTCGCTTACTCCCTTCTGCGACAGCATTTGTTGAAGGTTGCAGGTTGTACTGCTTGTTGATCAAACGCCTACTTCCCCGAGTATCTTTTGAATCCTCAGTTTTTGTAGGCTTTGCTCTTTCCAAAAGAGCGGGTGCAGTGGTTGTCGATCTCTTCGCAGCTTCGTGAAGCTCTGAGAAAGTCTGGAATCGAAGACTCTCCAGCAAGGCCTTGTAGACCGAGAGCATACCATTGATGCACAAGTCCACCAGTTGTTGCTCCGTGACGTTTGGGTCATGACAATCCAGGGCTTGGACTCTGAACCTTTTCACATAATCATTGGGATTTTCACTGACCTTCTGAAACGTTCTTCCAAGGTCGGAGAGGGTGACTTGTTCTGACACGAAGAAGTATTTCCTGTAGAATTCATTAACCATTTCTACCAAATTGTTGATATTCCCTGGTGCAATGTTATTATACCACGTGTATGCTCTGCCTTTCAGAGATTTTGAGAATTCCTTGAGACGAACGACATGATTATGTTCATGTTCTCCCAGGGATTCGAGAAAACGAGAGACATGTTCCCGAGCATTGCCAGTTCCATTATATAAGGTGAAGGTTGGAGAAACGTAACCTTTGGGGAATGGAATCCTCTACGTAGCGGAAGGATAAGGAGGTTGATGACGATGGACATGCGATGTTTTGTCTTTTCCACGGTTCTCTAAGAGGTGCTCCAGATCCTTGCGAGTTATGAAATTCGATGATCCCTTCGCTGATGAGTTGTCTGCAGCAGTTTTGTGGACTTCGTCGTCTTCTACTCTATGGATTGGAATTACTTCAGGATCGTCGTCTGAGGATTTCTCCTTCTATTTTACCTTCTCTTGAGTTTTCTCAGACATCTTGTCAGTAAGAGTTTTGAGATAATTACACAGCTCCTTCTGCGTAGCAGCCATGTCAGTCTGATTCTTTGCAAGAGTCTCCTGCGCTTTGATAAGATCAGCAACGGTAGGTGGTGGATTTCCTCTGGCTTCTTCAGGGCGTCTTCCGGACAGTGGATGACCTTCGGCGTGAGGAGGAGTAATGTCACCATTATCAGTGTTGGAGGTCGGAATTGTCTCCGGGATATTCTAATTATTGTTGTTATTGCTAGTGCTAGCACGATTTATGTTAGGATTCGTAACTCAACCTGACCTGAGATCAACCATCTTGTTAAATTGTTAGATTGCAATCGAGAGAATGATCTCCCACTGTGGTCACCAATCTGTAGATGGGGAAAAACGATTTGCTGGTTTTTACGGAATTGAGGAGACGACGGAGGAGACTCCTTGAACCGAGAGAAATGTTAAACCTCACACAAATGCACCGCAGCAAAGGGGGTGCTTTGAATTCGAGAGATCAATATGTAGTACTCCGGCCTAAACCAAGACAATGGTCGTTCCAGAGTAAATTCTGTCACAAGAGAGGATGGGTTGATCTGTAGGAGGGAAGCTAAGAAATATGTGGAATCAATGGTAATCAAAGATTGTGGGTCTGTTGTGTATTCTGAATACAATAAGTTCTGAATGATTGAAATTTCTCAGTTGAGAGTAATTGCTCAATTGATGAGTTGATGATCTCGTGTTGTCGATGAGACGTGAGATTGATGATATTCTGTTCGTGTCCTTTTCAATCATGATTCAAAGACTTATTGGTATTGCTGGAATTGTAGACACCATGATCCCGTGAAGTGTGACAGTTGATGGAATCAAGGAGTGGGGAAGTAGAGATCGTGTTTGAAACCAGTTGCTCAACATGTGGAGATTTGGTCGATTTTCCACCCACTACCTCGTGAATTCCTTCAACTGATTGCACGACTTGCTCACATTCCATCGTGTGTTTGAACACACGTGCCGTAGACCGCCAGACCAAAACCCTAAGTGATATCCCCCCAAAGTGACACGACTGACGTCTCGTGGTTTGTTAGTCAGTTGATGACTTCGTGGTTTGATGGGACGATGAGTCCATGTAGTTGCTGAGTTGAACATGATGTTCTGAAACTTATGAATTGAACATGTCATGAGACAGAGGTATAGTTCTTACGATGAAGTGAGTAAGTATTTCTCATTCGATGGATCGTTGAATATTGATTGTTGAACCAATATTCCTTGGTTTGAGCAAATATTTATCATCTGAGCAAGTGTTGCTCATGTGATGAATTGTTGAATATTTGATCGTCTGAGCATGTGTTGCTCATCTGATGGATTATTGGCAGCGTACCAAAAATATTAATTAGAATACTGGTCGTTGAACCGAGCATAATTAATAAAATTAATGACCATGAGGTCGTCGTAAAATTATTAAGGTTGGAATCTGGAATGATGATCCTTGGATTCAGAAACCCTAATTTGATCAATTCATGGTTCGTCAGAAGTTTAACCATGGGACGAAGGAGGGAGTGACTACATGGGACTGTGGATCAACCATGTAGTGTCCATATGCTCACGTGAGCAAATACAAAGAACTCCTGAAGAGTTGACTTTGTTGGTGAAAGAATGATTAAATGCTGGTTTAATCATTTATTCAAAAATGCTCGTCTGGGCCTTAGGTGAGAAAACCTAATTAATTATAATGGAGTGAGGGACCGACCATGGGGTCATGAAACCGGCCCTAGGTAGTCGCGTGACCGCCTGATGATCATTTCATGAAAATCCAAAGTGTTTGGAAGAGTCTTGGACCTAATACGTGCAATTGTGCAAATTAGGTCGAAACTGTGAAACTTGATGGGACCGGCTTCTGTAAGCTAAAGAGCCAATCTTGGTCATTCAAGATAGCGTGCTCGTGTCCCCAAGGCGTCCGCGTCTCAGTTCTGAGAATTTTTATATTTTCTGGCGTGCAATTGAGCATCCATTCGAGAAAATATGCCAAAATTAGGGTTTCGACGAAACTGAGGAAAACACCATGAGATGATGGAAAATAATTATAAAATAAGGAATAAAGAGGCGTGGGACCGCCGAGGCCAAAGCATGTCGGCCGGTCGTGGCCACGGTCTCGTGGTGCCTTTTCCTTAATTTTATAATATTTTGATGATTTTATGAAAAATTCATGAATTTTGAGAAATTTATGTATTTAGGGAGTTTCCATGAATTAAAGGAGTTTTCATGAGTTCAGGGAAGCAAAAAATATTAAAATAATAAAAACAAGGGCGTGTGGGACCGTGAAAGGCATGTCCGGCCGGCTTGGGCCCGGCCCCACGAGTTTTCCTAATTTTTGTGTATTTTCATGTATTTTTGATGAATTGAGAGAATTTTTTTCTAATTTGAGAGAAATACCATGAAATCAAGGAATTTGATGAATTCAAGGAAAAATAAAATAATAATAATAAAACAAAGGGGCGTGTGGGACCGACTAAGGCATGGACGGCCGGCTAGGTCCCGGTCCCACAAGTTTTCAAAATTTATTTTATTTTATTATTATTTGATGATTTGTGCAAAATACCATGAAATCAAGGAGTTTTTCATGAAATTAGAGAAACAATAATAATAATAAAATAATGAGGAACCGTGAGGTGTGAGGCCGGCTGGGACCAAGGCACGTCCGGTTGACCCATGGTCACGCCCCACACTCCTTTCCTTTTTTTTAAATTATTTTTTATGGATTTATGACAATACCTTGAAACCGAGGAGTTTCCTCGAGACGAAGTAGATTTGATCAAATGAGAGAATTTTCATCAAATCATGGAAAATAATAAAAATGTATCAAAAATATACAAACTGGCGTAGGACTGACCACGACACGGTCGGTTGGTCGTGTGTCCGTGTTCCCAGCACCTTGGTCAATATTTTTAATTATTTATTATTTTCTTTGCATTTCATCGTTTCGTTGTATTTTCGAAATATTCCGGTGATTGTTAGTGCATCGTCGTTGAATACACTTTCACCATTTGAATCGGGGCTTACTTAGAGGTAGCTCAAACGCCTGGTTGTTGATTATTTATCACTAATTGTGGAATTCAGTGGAGAATAATTCACAAAACTGAGTAATAAGATGTTTATTATTAATTCATAGGATCAGCTGAGGATTCGACTACGAATTCAAAATAATAAAGTGAGCATTACCATTACATGGGATCGTAGATTCGGCCATAGAATCGGAGTAATTAAGATTTATCTATCACCATTTATGAGACCAGTTGTGGATTCGATCATAAAATCGGAGTAATGAGATAATATAGTTATTTCTATTCTATGAGATTGTAGATGTGGAAAAACGATTTGCTGGTTTTTAAGGAATTGAGGGGACGACCGCACAGAGGAGGCTCCTCGAACCGAGCGAAATGTTAAACCTCACACAGATGCACCGCTGCAAAGGGGGTGCTTTAGATTCGAGAGATCAATCTGTAGTACTCCGGCCTAAATCAAGACAATGACCGTTTCAGAGTAAATTCGGTGACAAGAGAGGATGGTTTGATCTGTAGGAGGAAAGCTAAGAAATGTGTGGAATCAATGGTAATCAAAGATTGTGGGTGTGTGCACTATGAATATGATAAGCTCTGAATGAGTGAAATTGCTCAATTGAGAGTAGTTGCTCAATTGATGAGTAGATGATCTCGTGTTGTCGATGAGACGTGAGATTGATGATGTTATGTTCGTATGTTTTTCAATCATGATTCCGAGAATTATTTATATTGATGGAATTGTAGACACCATGATCCCATAAAGTGTGACAGTTGATGGAATCAAGGAGTGAGGAAGTGGAGATCGTGTTTGAAACCAGTTGCTCAACGTGTGGAGACTTGGTCGATTTTCCACCCACTACCTCGTGAATTCCTTAAACTGATTGCACGACTTGCTCACATTCCATCGTGTGTTTGAACGCACGTGCCATAGACCGCCAGACCAAAACCCTAAGTGATATCCCTCCAAAGTGACACGATTGACGTCTCGTGGTTTATAGTCAATTGATGACTTCGTGGTTTGATGGGACGATGAGTCCATGTAGTTGCTGAGTTGAACATGATGTTCTGAAACTCATGAATTGAACATGTCATGAGACAGAGGTATAGTTCTTACGATGAAGTGAGCAAGTATTGCTCATTCGATGGATCGTTGAATATTGATTGTTGAACCAATATTCCTTGGTTTGAGCAAATATTTATCATCTGAGCAAGTGTTGCTCATGTGATGAATTGTTGAATATTTGATCGTCTGAGCATGTGTTGTTCATCTGATGGACTATTGGCAGCGTACCAAAAATATTAATTAGAATACTGGTCGTTGAATTGAGCATAATTAATAAAATTAATGACCATGAGGTCGTCGTAAAATTATTAAGGTTGGAATCTGAAATGATGATCCTTGGATTCAGAAACCCTAATTTGATCAATTGATGATCAATTCATTGTTCATATGAAGTTTAACCATGGGACGAAGGAGGGAGAGACTACATGGGACCGTGGACCAACCATGTTGTGTCCATATGCTCACGTGAGCAAATACAAAGAACTCCTGAAGAGTTGACGATTTGTTGGTGAAAGAATGATTAAATGCTGGTTCTATCATTTATTCGAAAATGCTCGTCTGAGCCTTAGGTGAGAAAACCTAATTAATTATGACGGAGTGAGGGACCGACCATGAGGTCATGAAACCGGCCCCGGATAGTCACGTAACCGCCTGATGATCACTTTATGAAAATCCAAAGTGTTTGGAAGAGTCTTGGACCTTATATGTGCAATTTTGCAAATTAGGTCAAAACTGTGAAACTTGATGGGACCGGCTTCTGTAAGCCAAAGAGCTAATCTTGGTCGGTCAAGATAGCGTGCTCGTGTCCCCAAGGCGTCCGCGTCTCAGTCCTGAGAATTTTGATATTTTCTGGCGTGCAATTGAACATCAATTCAAGAAAATATGTCAAAACTAGGGTTTCGACGGAACTGAGGAAAACACCATGGGATGATGGAAAATAATTATAAAATAAGGAATGAGGAGGCGTGGGACCGCCGTGGTCAAGGCATGGTCAGCAGGTCGTGACCACGGTCCCGTGGTGCCTTTTCCTTAATTTTATAATATTTTTATGATTTTATGAAAGATTCATGAATTTTAAGAAATTTGATGAATTTAGGGAGTTTCCATGAACTGAATGAGTTTTCATGAGTTCAAGGAAGCAAAAATATTAAAATAATAAAAACAAGGGCGTGTGGGACCGTGGAAGGCATTGTCGGCCGGCTTGGGCCCGGTCCCACGAGTTTCCCTAATTTTTGTGTATTTTTCATGTACTTTTGATGAATTGAGGGAATTTTTCCTAATTTGAGAGAAATAACATGAAATCAAGGAATTTGATGAATTCAAGGAAAATTAATAATAAAATAATAAAACAAAGGGGTGTGTGGGACCGTCTAGGGCATGGGCGTCCGGCCAAGGCCCGGTCCCACAAGTTTTCATAATTTATTTTATTTTATTATTATTTGATGATTTGTGCAAAATACCATGAAATCAAGGAGTTTTTTCATGAAATTAGAGAAATAATAATAAAAAAAATAATAAGAAACCGTGAGGTGTGGGGTCGGTTGTGACCAAGGTATGGTCGTTTGGCCAATGGTCACACCCCACACACCTTTCCTTAATTTTATATTATTTTTACGGATTTATGAAAATACCATGAAACCGAGGAGTTTCCTCGAGACGAAGGAGATTTGATCAAACTAGAGAATTTTCATCAAATCATGGAAAATAATAAAAATGTATTAAAAATATAAAAATGGCGTGGGACTGACCACGACATGGTCGGTTGGTCGTGTGTCCGTGTTCGCAGCACCTTGGTCAATATTTTCAATTATTTATTATTTTCTTCCCTATTTTGCATAGGTTCATCGTTTCGTTGTATTTTTTGGAACATTCGTTCGTGCAATGACTGTTAGTGTATCGTTGTTGAATACACTTTCACCATTTGAATTGGGGCTTACTTAGAGGTAGCTCAGACGCCCGGTTGTTGGTTATTTATTACTAATTGTGGAATTCAGTGGAGAATAATTCACAAAACTAAGTAGTAAGATGTTTATTATTAATTCATAGGACCAGCTGAGGATTCGACTACGAATTCAGAATAATAAAGTGAGCATTACCATTCCATGGGATCATATATTCGACCATAGAATCAGAGTAATTAATATTTATCTATTACCATTTATGAGACCAGTTGTGGATTCGATCATGAAATCGGAGTAATGAGATAATATAGTTATTGCTATTCTATGAGATCAAGTCGTGGATTCGATCATAGAATTAGAGCAATTGTTATTGCCATTTCAGGGACCAGTCCTGGATTCGACCATGGAATAGGAGCAATTGTTATTTCCATTCCATGGGACCAGTCATGGATTCGACCATGGAATAGGAGCAATTGTTATTGACATTCCATGGGACCAGTCGTGGATTCGACCATGGAATAGGAGCAATAATATATTATTCTGGGAATTCAGTAATGAATGTCACGGCAGAATTAATCTTAATTAGGAATAATTAACTTTGTGGTTATATACTAGCAGAGCAAGCTGTCTAGGAGCATTAATTATCCCGATATGAGCTTGTCGGTGAGTCATATCCTTTATATAGTCAGGGTAAACTCGTTGTTTGTTCCTGAAGACGTCATCGCTCTATACTAGCAGAGCAAGCTGTCTAGGAGCCGTCCATCTCGTGATACTATACAGAAATAATCACTGAAAGTGTTCAGTATTCATGAGATATGCCGTTGTCCATTTGTGAGACTACATATCTACATGTACTCTGAGAGAAAGTACTCTCCGTTGAGAATTCGATGAGAGACCCGTGTCTCAATACTCACGTCTGATCGCTGGATCAGAGCTTCGTATAATTGTGAGTTTACGATTTTAGTCTTGTCGAAAATCCACCATCTACATTAAGTCCCCTGCTTACTGAGGAAAGATGTGTTCCTCAGTCAGCATTAAATGGTGATTTTCCGGCCCTAAATAATAATACCAGTAATTGAACTTTGTCGTAAGTTGAGACGTTACCGGATTTAGAGAGCATTAGAAAACCACGACTTGATGAAGGATTCAATGTCATGATTGTAGCGTCGTATTATGAGCATAAATTGGTGTTGAACAGCTGGTTTGGACGACGAGTCCGTGGTCGGTTAGGATTCGCGGGTCGGGCCTAATAAGGAAATCCTTAGAAAATTAGGTTTTGGAAATAAAAATTGATATAAAAGGGATTAATCCTTTTTTTTAACTCCACGACCAGTGCTTCCATCACCCCTCCACCACCTTCACGTCAACAGGAGCAGGAGAAGTTCTCCGCCGATCAGCGCCGCCGCCGGCCAAATTCTGGACGACCAGGTGCGTTTTTTTTTTTTTTTTTTGCTGATGTCCATGAGTATCATGGGTTGTTCATGCTTTGATCATGATGAAGTTATATACATGTGTGTATATTAGTGTGAGTTTTATGAAAAACCCTCGTTCTTTGAAAACGTATGTTCGTTCGATCGTTCTAACTATAATCCTTGATTTAGGAGAGATTTTTTTTAGTATATGGACCTAAGTCCAGTGATAAAACTTAGTGTATGAGCTTTCATGTGTACCACGGTTTTATCATAAAAGGAGTAAATTTTCACGAAATCGAAATAATCCTTCGTTTTAAAGACAAATTACGACGACTCGAAGGAAAATTCATATGATGAACTTGTGTCCGGTGATAAAATTTTTATTATGAGCTTTCATGTAAATATAAAACTTTATCATATGTATGAGATGTGAGCTTTCACAATATTTTTGAAATAAACCTTCGTTTTAAAGACAAATAACGACGATACGAAGGAAAAATAGTTTTTTTTTATATATATATATGCAGCCGTGACATATATTGTGAAAAATATGATGATATATTTTATTTGCATGAGTTTGTTTTCGTTAAATAAAATCCTTGAGAATTTATGTATGCAAGTTGCATTAATTGCTGTTTTTTCGAAAAATCAAAACGTGGGTTTTGAGGATTCTCCAAAGATAGACAATATATTTATGATAGAATATTGTATTGTTATGAACTTCATAGGTCAGTTGTGTGAGTGTTCACATTATGAAAATTGTGTCCGTGATTTTACGAAAATCAGTTTCGAAATTAATAAAGTTTCATTCGTTTTTGCAGTTTTTCGAGGAGACGAGCGATTTTGAGGTGTTAACTCTACCGTTACTATCACTATTATTAGTGGAAGTACAAAAGGTATGAGTTAAGAGTTACCATTTTTTCCGAATTTTTCCTTGATTCATGTTTGGACAGCATACTGAAGTAGAATGTAATGTGGACTTTGCAGTTGTTTTAGCAAAAATGACCAATTCCCCAGCCAACGATACTTCAAGGGACGAATCGCATACTGATGATGACATCTACAGGGATGATGCATGCATGGACGAGACCTCCATTGGTGAAGAAGAGGAGGATGCCACTGGCGTGAAGAACATTCATAATATAGACAACGCATTCTTTGAGGAGGATCCAAAAGGAGCTGAAGCATATCTCAAATCCCCAGTATATCGTCTTCTGATCAACCCTAGGATTGTGACTCAGAAGAAATTGGTGACCCCGAAGATGGTAATACGGCTTTGTCTCGAACGAGGGCTTTTCCTTGCATCGACCATATAGTTTAAGCTTTCTCGACGCCCTTTGGAAAAAAATTCTGGATGGGCGAGGCATATGTTGGGTTTCCCTCATGTCAGGGCTATGCTCAACCCGGCGCAAGTGACGAGAGCTATTCATATGTAGATGGGGAGAGTTTACTGTTACCTTAGAAGATGTGGCTGCTTTGATGCATCTCCCGATTACAGGTAATTTCTCTGTAGGTCTTTCAGATGAGGAAAAAGTGATTTTTGACACTCTGATAGCTGCGATGGAAGAAGTGAACAAGGCGTCTAGTAGTAAAGGTTGTTATGCCCATTGGTTGACACGTTGGTGGCCAAAATATGAAGTTTTTGATAGTCCCATCATCAGTATGTTACCTATTGTCGCTTTCTTATGCTTATGGTTATCCAAAGACATATTTGAAGAAAGTGGACATTTGTTGAAGCCTTTCGTAATCCCCTTTGCTATTAATATGGCTCAAGGTGAGCAACTCGCAATAGGTATCTTATTCATGGGTTCCTTGTATTCTAACTTAGACTCCTTGGTGTTAGATTCCAGCGTGTCGAATGGCTTCATGAAGATTGAGTGTTATGTTAACACGATGTTTCTTCAAGCTTTGATGTGGGAACACTTCAAGAATTATGCTCCTATCCCAAGTAATATCCTGCAAGGACCAAATACTGATGCCCGTCACATCTTCGCCGAGAAAGATAATGCTCGAATCATGCGTTGGTCTACAAAGCAGCCTCGGTCTAAAGCACGCCTCATTGATGTATTGGATGAAGAATCGGAGTTCGACTTTCGTCCGTGGATGTCAGTTCCTGATTATGTTTCTCAACCAACGACTTTCAATACTGGAGAGAGCACGACCCTGAAATCTGGTGCGAACCCAAATGATGGTGAGAGATCCTTCATGTTGAGCTGTACTCCTGGTCACTTCTTATCCGTTATGCATGGAGAGTGGGCCGTAGAAGAATACAACATTGATAGGGCGGCTCGACAAATGGGTATGGATCAATGTGTTCCAACTACCCAGAGAAGGAAACCATCAGTTGATCAGCTTGCATCTCGTTTAGATCACACTCATGCGGAAGGGAGTAGTTACTGGTTTCCTGGTTCTCATAGATTTGCATATGTAACCCCAGGTTATATAGAATTCTGGCATCAACAATTTGAGAGGTTGCATGAATTCGTGATAGTTGGTCAGCCTCCAGTGAAGATTCCTTCGTCTGCTGAGATGATCTCTGATCGACCAAGACTGAAGTACCTTTCTGGTGATAAACGAAAATTATCTCCAGGATGTTCTCAAGTAAGATTCTCCACATATCTTTTATGAAACCATGATAACTATATTCTGATCATGTTACTGAATTCTTTACAGGACGGTCGTAGCGTAAGACCTCGAATCCATGCAGATTTTTCAGATATTGGAGAAGTTGTTCACGGCGGAGAAGGAAGGAACAAAAGTTATAAGTTGTTACCTAATACCGTGAAGCCCCAGTTCGTTCTTTGGTGAGTTCCCAATATTTCTCACCGTGACTTTTATTGCTATTAACGTCAGAATCATGAAGCCAATGTTGTTAATTTTTTTGCAGAATTTTACTCCATCAAGTCGTGAAGGTCTTCAATTTTCTGCTACTGAACAAGCAATCACTGATTTGAGTGACGAAGAAACTGTAAGTATTTCTTCACATGTTCAAATGTGGTGCTTCATAGATGAAAATATTGATTGTAAAGGACGTGTACAGGAGGATGTCGTCATGGAGATGGAGAATTATGGAACTCAATCATCCTTTGGGAATGGGAATGGAGGTAATTCCCAAGATTCTGAGCCGGATGGAAGTGACGTTCCTCTTGTCGTTGATGTGGACAATTCCAACCCCTTGGACACTTTGGAGACTCCTCAAGTAAGTATATATCCTGTATATTCTTTATAGAAGTATAAAAGTGCTGACTTGTGAATGAATGAATGAGAACCCATGTGAATATATGAAAACTTAGTCGAATTTCGTCGTCAGAAAATTCAAAACCCAGCTTTTTAGTAGAAACGCTGTAGAATCTTCGTCTGGAGTCGGATTTTGATGATCTACATGTGAAAGTTCAAGCCCGGAAAATTTCCAAGCTTTAGCATAGAAGCTTTTTAAGTTTTGAGCACGTTCAGAGCCTGAAAAAGGAGAAATAGTAAACTTCCAGGAGACTTCCAGAACTTTTTCAGATTGCGCATCACTTGATATTTTGGCCACATCTACTCGCTCGTTCATCGGATTGTCATGAAATTTTGACATGTCATAGAGGACATCCATACGAAGATAATGGAATCTTACCCATCCTAAGATTCCTTGTAGATTTCTCCCAGTTCGTCTCTTAGTACAGGTCAGAGCTCAGTTTCTTCAGACGGACTCATCGTAAAACGTGTTTTCATGACTTTCATGTTATTTGCTCGTGCCTTGAATGTAGTATGATGAAATTTGATGATATTTCCTTGATGGTATACTGTGTTTCATAATCTCCTTTGGCTTCGTGACTCTAACCTCATGTAATCTTCGTATTAGGTGCTAAATACCGAAGTTGAGGATACTGGAGCCAAAGATGATAACTCTAACCCTTCCGAAGTTATTGATGAAGAGCCAGCCATCCCTACACTTCGATGCCATGAGAAGGTCGCTGCTGATGTTATGGAAAACCAGATGGTTGTTGCCTCAGTGATAGAAGAAACCGATACAACAACGGAGAATGCCGAAGGAACTGTTGCTTTGGTCGTGGAAGCCGCTCCAGTGACTGAGAACCGTATAATAGTGTATGAATATACAACTGCAGGGGTTGCTTTCGATCCTCCCTTTAACACTTCACTCCCGTATCATGAACTGGTCGATGGATTCAGCGTTCCCATTGGATATGCACGCTTGTACGAAACGATATGGAAGAAGTTTGGCCACAAGATCGTTGACAGGAACCCTGGGCGTTCTTATGCTTTAACCATGCAAGTAGGCGTTATCTTGCGTGTCGTGAGTGATATGCATACGAGACCCAGGAATACCGTGACTCCAGATATACTCTTTGATTGGGAGTTTAACTTGGAGAATTCAGAAAGACTTGGCCTCAACGTGAAATGGCTTCGTAAGCAAATAAACGTTATCAAGGATTCATGTGAGAAGAACATACCCTTTCCCAATGATGCTTTGAAGGAGAAGGAGGACAAGATTGCCAAGCTGACTGAGGAGTTGAACAAGGAGAGGGCGGCTTTGCAAATCTTGAAGGATGCTGATGAGCGGAAGCCTTTTCTTGCTGATCTCTTGAACTTCTTAACTTCTGAGAGATGTGAGGTTTATACTTGGGTTTTGATATTTAGATGTTTTTGGATTGACTGATGGTTATGGATTTTCTTGTAGATTTGATAGAGATTTTCTTTTACGAAATATGAACTGAATTTTGATAAATTGCTGAATTCAAATACTGATTGCAAGTATTGCAAATGTTTTGGAGGAATTGAAATACAAATGAAAGAAAATCCTAAATGTTAAATCCAAACGCCGTGAATGCTTCGAAAGCCCAATACCTTAAATGTCCAATAATTTCAGATAAACGCCTTGAGCCAATTTTCGTGAATTACTGGTAGGGTTCTGCCATCTGTGTTGATCAATTTGTAGTATCCTCCGTCCACGGACTTAGCGACCATGAATGGTCCTTCCCAATTGGAGTTCCTTGTAGAATGAAGACCGCGCTGAACTGCTTTGAGAACCAGGTCCCCTTCATGAAACTTGTTAGGCTTGGTCGATCGTGCCTTGAATATCTTCCGCTGATTCGGAATTCCCTGTTTGACGGAATTCCACGATTGTGGCACATATGGACAGTCGCACGGAAGAGAGCATCCAACATAGTGTTGATCATGCTTAGCTAGGTCTTCAGCAATAAACCTCTCGATGGAGTGACCGATTTGAAGAAGTTCTGAACCCAACCATTGAGTGTAATATTGCTGAGGTGAAGTTACCCACTCATAGCTTTTGATGACTGCTAAATTGTTCATGGGGAGAAGTCCCTGGACCATAGTAGAGTATTTGAACATTGGTAATATTGGAGCATGAGGAGGAATAAGACTTGCCTGAGCTCTAAACGTTATGACAAAGGTGTGCGGACTTTCTCCAAGTTCCTGCGTAAGTCCCATAAGAGTTTTTATTTCTTCCAGATGCTCAAACGGTGGGGCGTCCTCTACTTCGTCTTCCGACTCGGAATCCTTGTCGATGACAGGATGTGTTGAAGGCATCATTATCCTTCCGGCATGAATCCAAGTTCTTCCAAGGACCATGTCGTATCCAGGGTCTTCCCGGATTATGAAAAACTTGGCCTCAGTGCAGATTAATCTTTCCATAACTTTGATAGTGATGAAGCCGTATGCGTCTTTGGAGATTCCTTCGTGATCCCTGATTTCTATGGGAGCGTGGGTCATGACAATCCAGGGCTTGGACTCTGAACCTTTTCACATAATCATTGGGATTTTCACTGACCCTCTGAAACATTCTTCCAAGGTCGGGAGGGTGACTTGTTCTGACACGAAGAAGTATTTCCTATAGAATGCGTTAACCATTTCTCCCCAATTGTTGATAGTCCAGTATATGCTCTGCCTTTCAGATATTTCGAGAATTCCTTGAGACGAACGACATGATTATGTTCATGTTCTCCCAGGGATTCGAGAAAACGAGAGACATGTTCCCGAGCATTGCCGGTTCCATCATATAAGGTGAAGGTTGGAGAAACGTAACCTTTGGGGAGTAGAATCCTCTGCGTAACGACAGGATAAGGAGGTTGATGACGATGGACATGCGATGTTTTGTATTTTCCACGGTTCTCAAAGAGGTGCTCCAGATCCTCGCGAGTGATGAAATTCGATAATCCCTTCGCTGATGAGTTGTTTGCAGCAGTTTTGTGGACTACGTCGTCTTCTACTGTATGGATTGGAATTACTTCAGGATCGTCGTCTGAGGATTTCTCCTTCTCCTTTCCCTTCCCTTGAGTCTTCTCTGACATCTTGTCAGTAAGAGTTTTGAGATAATTACACAGCTCTTTCTGTGTAGCAGTCATGTCAGTCTGATTCTTTGCAAGAGTCTCCTGCGCTTTGATAAGATCAGCAATGGTAGGTGGTGGATCTCCTCTGACTTCTTCAGGGTGTCGCACGAACAGTGGATGACCTTCGGCGTGAGGAGGAGTAATGTCACCACCTTTAGCGTTGGAGGTCGGAATTGTCTCCGGGATATTCTGATTGTTGTTGTAGTGCTAGCACGGTTTGTGTTAGGATTCGTAACTGAACCTGACCTGAGATCAACCATCTTGTGAAATTGTGAGATTTCAACCAAGAGAATGATCTCCCAATGTTGTCGCCAATCTATTGATGGGGAAAAACGATTTGCTGGTTTTTAAGGAATTGAGGGGAAGACCGCACGGAGGAGGTTCCTCGAACCGAGCGAAAGTTTAAACCTCACACAGATGTACCGCTGCAAAGGGGGTGCTTTAGATTCGAGAGATCAATCTGTATTACTCCGGCCTAAATCAAGACAATGACCGTTTCAGAGTAAATTCGGTGACAAGAGAGGATGGGTTGATCTGTTGGAGGGAAGCTAAGAAATGTGTGGAATCAATGGTGATCAAAGATTGTGGGCGTGTGAACTCTGAATATGATAAGCTCTGAATGATTGAAATTGCCCAATTGAGATTAGTTGCTCAATTGATGAGTTGATGATCTCGTGTTTTCGATGAGACGTGAGATTGATGATGTTATGTTCATATGTTTTTCAATCATGATTCCGAGACTTATTTATATTGCTGGAATTGTAGACACCATGATCCCATGAAGTGTGACAGTTTATGGAATCAAGGAGTGAGGAAGTGGAGATCGTGTTTGAAACCAGTTGCTCAATGTGTGGAGACTTGGTCGATTTTCCACCCACTACCTAGTGAATTCCTTCAACTGATTGCACGACTTGCTTACCTTCCATCGTGTGTTTGAACACACATGTCGTAGACCGCCAGACCAAAACCCTAAGTGATATCCCCCCAAAGTGACACGATTGATGTCTCGTGGTTTGTTAGTCAATTGATGACTTCGTGTTTTGATGGGACGATGAGTCCATGTAGTTGCTGAGTTGAACATGATGTTCTGAAACTCATGAACTGAACATGTCATGAGACAGAGGTATAGTTCTTACGATGAAGTGAACAAGTATTGCTCATTCGATGGATCGTTGAATATTGATTGTTGAACCAATATTCCTTGGTTTGAGCAAATATCTATCATCTAAGAAAGTGTTGCTCATGTGATGAATTGTTGAATATTTGATCGTCTGAGCATGTGTTGCTCATCTGATGGATTATTGGCAGCGTACCAAAACTATTAATTAGAATATTGGTCGTTGAATTGAGCATAATTAATAAAATTAATGACCATGAGGTCGTCGTAAAATTATTAAGGTTGGAATCTGGAATGATGATCCTTGGATTCAGAAACCCTAATTTGGTCAATTGATGATCAATTCATGGTTCGTCAGAAGTTTAACCATGGGACGAAGGAGGGAACGACTACATGGGACCGTGGATCAACCATGTTGTGTCCATATGCTCACGTGAGCAAATACAAAGAACTCTTGAAGAGTTGACGATTTGTTGGTGAAAGAATGATTAAATGATGGTTCAATCATTTATTCGAAAATGCTCGTCTGAGCCTTAGGTGAGAAAACCTAATTAATTATGACGAGTGAGGGACCGACCATGAGGTCATGAAACGGCCCGGGTAGTCACGTGACCGCCTGATGATCACTTTATGAAAATCCAAAGTGTTTGGAAGAGTCTTGGACCTAATACGTGCAATTGTGCAAATTAGGTCAAAACTGTGAAACTTGATGGGACCGGCTTCTGTAAGCCAAAGAGCTAATCTTGGTCGGTCAAGATAGCGTGCTCGTGTCCCCAAGGCGTCCCGTCTCAGTCCTGAGAATTTTGATATTTTCTGGCGTGCAATTGAGCTATTCGAGAAAATATGTCAAAATTAGGGTTTCGACGGAACTGAGGAAAACACCATGAGATGATGGAAAATAATTATAAAATAAGGAATGAGGAGGCGTGGGACCGCCGTGGTCAAGGCATGGTCGGCAGGTCGTGACCACGGTCCGTGGTGCCTTTTCCTTAATTTTATAATATTTTGATGATTTTATGAAAGATTCATGAATTTTAAGAAATTTGATGAATTTAGGGAGTTTCCATGAATTGAAGGAGTTTTCATGAGTTCAAGGAAGCAAAAAATATTAAAATAATAAAAATAAGGGCGTGTGGGACCGTGGAAGGCATGGCGGGCCGGCTTGGCCCGGTCCCACGAGTTTCCCTAATTTTTGTGTATTTTTCATGTATTTTTGATGAATTGAGGGAATTTTTCCTAATTTGAGAGAAATACCATGAAATCAAGGAATTTGATGAATTCAAGGAAAACTAATAATAAAATAATAAAACAAAGGGGCGTGTGGGACCGGCTAAGGCATGGCCGGCCGGCCAAGGCCCGGTCCCACAAGTTTTCATATTATTTTTTTTATTATTATTTGATGATTTGTGCAAAATACCATGAATCAAGGATTTTTTCATGAAATTAGGAAATAATAATAATAAAATAATAAAAACTGTGAGGTGTGGGGCCGGCTGGGACCAAGGTATGGCCGGTTGGCCAATGGTCACGCCCACACTCCTTTCCTTAATTTTATATTTTTTTACGGATTTATGAAAATACCATGAAACCGAGGAGTTTCCTCGAGACGAAGGAGATTTGATCAAACTAGAGAATTTTCATCAAATCATGGAAAATAATAAAAATGTATTAAAATATAAAAATGGCGTGGACTGACCACGACACGGTGTTGTCGTGTGTCCGTGTTCCCAGCACCTTGGTCAATTTTTCAATTATTTATTATTTTCTTCCTATTTTGCATAGGTTCATCGTTTCGTTGTATTTTTTGAAACATTCGTTCGTGCGATGACTGTTAGTGTATCGTCGTTGAATACACTTTCACCATTTGAATCGGGGCTTACTTAGAGGTAGCTCAGACGCCCGGTTGTTGGTTATTTATTACTAATTGTGGAATTCAGTGGAGAATAATTCACAAAACTGATAATAAGATGTTTATTATTAATTCATAGGACCAGCTGAGGATTCGACTACGAATTCAGAATAATAAGTGAGCATTACCATTCCATGGGATCGTAGATTCGACCATAGAATCGGAGATAATTAAGATTTATCTATTACCATTTATGAGACCAGTTGTGGATTCGATCATGAAATCGGAGTAATGAGATAATATAGTTATTGCTATTCTATGAGATCTAGCCGTGGATTCGATCATAGAATTAGAAAATTTTTTCCATTCCAGGGACCAGTCGCGGATTCGACCATGGAATGAGAAATTTTTATTGCCATTCCATGGGACCAGTCGTGGATTCGACCATGGAATAGAGCAATTGTTATTGCCATTCCATGGGACCAGTCGTGGATTCGACCATGGAATAGGAGCAATAATAGATTATTCTGGGAATTCAGTAGTGAATGTCACGGCAGAATTAATCTTAATTAGGAATAATTAACTTTGTGGCTCTATACTAGCAGAGCAAGCTGTCTAGGAGCATTAATTATCCCGATATGAGCTTGTTGGTGAGTCATATCCTTTATATAGTCAGGTAAACTCGTTGTTTTGTTCCTGAAGACGTTATCGCTCTATACTAGCAGAGCAAGCTGTCTAGAGCCTTCCATCTCGTGATACTATATAGAAATAATCACTGAAAGTGTTCAGTATTCATGAGATATGCCGTGTCCTTGTTTGTGAGATACATATCTACATGTACTCTGAGAGAAAGTACTCTCCGTTGAGAATTCGATGAGAGACCGTGTCTCAATACTCACGTCTGATCGCTGGATCAGAGCTTCGTATAATTATGAGTTTATGATTTTAGCCCTTGTCGAAAATCCACCATCTACAAAGATCAAGACGTGGATTCGATCATAGAATTAGAACAATTATTTATTGCTATTTCATGGGATCATGTTGTAGATTCGACCATGAAATATGAGCAATTCTCATTGTCATTCCATGGGATCAGGCCGTGGATTCGACCATGGAATATGAGCAATTGTTATTGCCATTCCATGGGATCAGGTCGTGGATTCGACCATGGAATAGGAGCAATTGTTATTGCCATTCCATGGGACCAGTCGTGGATTCGACCATGGAATAAGAGCAATAATAGATTATTCTGGGAATTCAGTAGTGAATGTCACGGAAGAATTAATCTTAATTAGGAATAATTAACTTTGTGGCTCTATACTAGCAGAGCAAGCTGTCTAGGAGCATTAATTATCCCGATATGAGCTTGTCGGTAAGTCATATCCTTTATATAGTCAGGGTAAACTCGTTGTTTGTTCCTGAAGACGTTATCGCTCTATACTAGCAGAGCAAGCTGTCTAGGAGCCGTCCATCTCGTGATACTATATAGAAATAATCACTGAAAGTGTTCAGTATTCATGAGATATGTTTGTCCAGTCGTGAGACTACATATCTACATGTACTCTGAGAGAAAGTACTCTCCGTTGAGAATTCGATGAGAGACCCGTTCTCAATACTCACGTCTGATTGCTGGATCAGAGCTTCGTATAATTATGAGTTTACAATTTTATTCCTTGTCGAAAATCCACCATCTACAAAAGGGTAGTAATATAGTTCAGTGCTTCAAGTGCCGTAAACTCGGTCATATGGCAAAACATTGTCCAGCAGAAAGATCGGAAAGGAATGAGCTTGTGTCTCTACTGTTAATGATATTCCGGAGGATGAATCCAATGAAGAAATATCTAATTGCAATGCGCTTATTGCCAACTCTAATGATAAATTCTCCAGTTTGTCTAATCTTCTTCTGGAAAGACTAGAATTGGGAATTGTGAATAGTGAAAAGTTAATCCTAGGTCTTGAAAATCGGTTGAGATCTATGTTATGATAAATCTTGTTTGGAAGATTCTGAACCAGAAAAATTGAGAAACACTTCAAGTGAATTAGAAATCAGATCTTCTGATAATGCAATAAGTTCTTCATATGAAGAAAATGATCTTGCTAGTGGTTGAAAATCATGTTTTTCCGTACTCTTAAAAGGGGGATGAGGAAAACCGGTAAAATTCTTGGCTTACAAAAATTTGATAAGAATGGTGAGAATATTTCTCACCTCAACACTATCTGATTGTGTTGAGAAGTTCATCCTCACTTGTTGCCCAAAATCTCTGACTGTGAGGAAGCATTATTCTGGGTAAGCTATTCATAATTGTTTCATTAGTGAAGAATACTAAATATTTCCTATTTTTGGAAAAGAATAATTTCGGTTTTCATAAACCAAGATTTTATATATTTCCTAGGTTTCTCCAGTACCTTAAATATTCCTATTGGAAAGGGAGTTATCATATTCCAATGGAGAAATCCGTAGAAGAAAAATCGTCTCTTGGTGATCTAGCACTCTGTGCATCTGTGATGACGGAAACTCATGACATTCCTCTTCATGATGTCTCTCGAGACTCTCTAAGGAAACAATTAACTCTGTTAAAGGTTACATTAAGTACCATGAATTGAGATTAAAGGATTCAAAAGAAGCACTAGCAAATCTTCATTCTCAACTGCTGGAGATGAACATATCTACTGAAAAAGGAAGTGCTCATAGGAACTTGAATCTAGAGTTTGAATGCGATCTTCAAGAGAGAGAGAGAGAGTAGTTTAATAGACATCAATTTGTGATTTCTTTCATTGATTGTATTGGTCTATTATGAATAAAACTATCATGAATAAAATTATTTGTTTTTGAGTAATTTTCCTGTGATATTTTTTGGTTTACATAGCTTGTGCTTTATTGCTTTTATCTTATTGCTATGTATGATTATGAGATGTATGTTTTCGGTTTTATTACCTTAATGCTCGATCTCATATGTGTGAACCCTGATGGTTTGGGTGACTTTTTGATTTAGCAGGATTGAGTTCCAACCCAAATAGGTAGGCTTTATCAAAGGATTATGAGGGGTTCTAATAGAAACAATATGTGAAAAAGTCACAATATGTTGAATCGGTTTTGGTTTAGCATAAAAGCATATGTGTTTCGACGGTTTTCAACTTTTGCTTGCAATAGATAAAACCGGTTTTCAACCTTTCTCTGATAAAGGTTGAGGTGTGTTGTTATTCTTTTTGTTTGCGCATAAGGATGACAACGATAGGAGATATTTCGTTATCAATCCTCCCTGGACGAAGATGCTATCATATTGGAGGAGTGGATGCGAAATTGAGGGAACAATGTTGTTAGTTAATTGTTTTCCTGTTTAAGAAAAGCCTGAGTTTTATTATATATTTATTGCTTTTGCTTAACGAAATTTAGGTGCAATTGATTTTTATTCCATTATGTTTGTGTGGATGTGTTTAAATTGATTCCTGTCAAGAAAAATTATTGTTATCTTACTTTATTCTGTGGTATCAATCGTTTAGGCTTACAAAATTGTGGTACAATTGATGTGTGTTGATTCAATTGGTTCCAGTTAAGAAAAAATATTGTCATCTTGCCTTGGTATGGTTATAGTGGTTTAGGCTTACAAAAGTGCGGTACATTTGATATGTTGTGAATCAATTGGTTCCGGTTAAGAAAAACCTTTGGTATTTTGCTTTGGTATATTATCAATGGTTTAGGCTTCCAAAATTACGGTGCAATTGCGGTGCTTATAACGTCTTATGTTGATTCAATTGATTCCGGTTGAGGTGAATAATTTTGCAAGTTTGATTTATATTGGTTTGTATGAATTATTTATGGCTTAACGAAATAATGTGTTTACGGGATGAGTTGTTTAATCCAATTCGATTCCGGATAAGAAACTGAGTTAATTCTGATCTTAGTTTGTCTTATCAAAGTGAGGTTTCGGTTATTCAAGTCTAATCGAATGCCTAAACAAAGAAATGCTAGTTAACTAACCTAGTATTTGGTTTGTTTGAAATTGAAAGGTCTAAGTATATGGATAATTAGAACTTGATGAGAAAAATGGAGTGTATGCTTTATTTTGGTCTTATCGAATTAAGCGGTTGTTCTTGAACAATCGGTTGAGCAAAGGAACTAATGTGATTAGTCTTTTTTGGTTTGCTAAACTAAATGGGAAAAATTGTTTCGGACAATTGTTTCCTTGGTAACACTTCAAAGTAAAACTACTTGTAGTATCGGTTTTGATGTTGGTTATCAGAACATGACGTGTGGAACCCTCGTGCTTAACTCTACAGGTTTGCAAGTCTATTTCTGAGATTTGTAAGATTCTTTTTGTGTTGTCCTTTATTTTTTCATTTCTTTGTCATTTTTGTGACAAAAAGGGGGAGAAATATATGGAGTAAACAGGCGATGCTGGCATTGATTTTATCTTACTTGGTATATATCAATTGGTGTCGCTAGGGAAAATAACATTGGTACTTGAATGTTATATCTAACGAAAGAGTGAAAGCACAGACTAAGGGGGAGTAACATGTCATATTGTGGTATAACAAATGTTAGAGCATTGCTCGGTTGAACTCACCATGCGTTGGTATGTCAAGTGTGGTTGTCATATTTTAGTGAATCAAAAATCATATTAAGAGTCGCTTAATTTTGTACTAGAGTTATACTTCGTATAGGTTAGCTTGAAAGTGTTAGGATATGAGACATTACAAGTATTGCGAAGTCTTGAAGATGTGAAGAAGCAAGGAGCTACAACAACGGCGATCATCCTTCCACTTGAGGTTAGTGATATTTGACTTGAAATGTTTCATTCCCTATCGTATCTTTCAAGTCGTGCATATTGAAAACATAACTGCGAAGCATGTTTAAACTCTAGATAGACATAGTATTAAGGAATACAATACGAGGTTTACCGCTTAACCATTAAACTTTGTAGATAAGACACCGCCATAATCATTTGAATGCTATTGTGATTATGTATGGGTATAAGGTGAGGATTTCATCCTAGGGAACAATGCTTGCATGTGTTCTAAGGAAGTAAGTTCATAGACTTGTTTTGTGAACCGAAAAGGAAATGGACAGGAGTCATTGGTTTTGTTATTCATTGCTTATCTTATGAACAACCAATATGTGTGATAGAGCACAACTTGTTGTGTTCTTGGTAGAACTGTTCACAGAGTCCTGACTTTTGTATTGGTAGAACTTTTATTAGTAAAACCAATCTTAAGTAATCACCTTGGTATGTATCGGTTATGCAACTGCCAAAAGATGAGAAGGGAACCGATCCTAATAAGGGGTGAAGGGAACCGATCCTTGTAAGGGGTGAAGGGGAACCGATCCTAGTAAGGGGTGCAGTGCAATATGGGAACCGATCCTTGTATGGGGTGAAACACATTTACAGTGAAGAGGGGAACCGATCCTGTGAAGGGGTGCAACACATATAAGTTAGATACCATATATATGTGGGGAACCGATCCTAGTACCTAGTCAACCATATCTTTGGTAAGCTGGTGTGACTATGCGTAGTACTCACATGGAGGTAGAACCGAAACTTGTTTTGGTAGAACCGTAAACCCATGAATGTGATTGAATGTTTGGTTTGATCAATCACATAGTTCTTGAAATTCAGATGAACCAATTTTAAACTTGCTTGAAAGTGTGGCAAATCGGTTTCAAGGTTGTAAGTGTGAAAGAGAACTTACAAAGTAAAGATGTCGACAAAATTTTGAACACGTGATGAATGCGTATTTACTATAATTGTTAAAATATATTCCTTAAAGGATAAATGGAAGAGAATCCCAGAATCAGAACATATAAGTTAAAAATATTTTAAGTAAGGTTATTAATTTGTCTTGGACGAAAACTTATGGAATTGGTAATGTGCATTTACTAATTATATTTTCCAAGAGATTTCGATTATATTTTTGGACAGAGCATTTCCAGGAATTATGAAAACTGAATCTGTGCATTTGTGAAGATCTTGAGAATATTTTCGGTTTTGGAAATTCCTTGGTGTCCAAACTTCCTTGTCTATAAATACACGAAGTTTGCCCTTCTTGCAAACTAATCCTTCGTAATAATTTGACTTCCTCTTTTGTCATTATTACTGGTGTAGCCGCCTATCGGAGAGGAGAGTAATCTCATTAGGTGAAATCTATTACGACCGCTCAGTTTAAAGTCTTCTTTGGGATTGAGAAGCTCTAGCGCGATCCGTTGGTGGGAAACTAGATAATTAAGGTTTATCTTTGTTTTCGATTTGATTTGATTGACTAACGGAGGTTGAAATATGTTTTCACCTAGTTTGTTTATGCTTGAGAATCTTCTCTTCTGATATAAGATTCACTCAAACTAGTACAGAGTTTCGACAGGGGTATTTAGACTGTTGTTAGTTCTAAAGACGTTCTTGTGGTGATCCATTGTTAACAGACTCCGTTCTGTGTGTGATTGATCACAAGAAGATTCAAGTGATTGTGTGCAGGTGTTTATTGAAGATCAAAGAATATTTGAAGACAAAGAAGATATTGAAGATATGACTTGGGTTTTAATCTTTGGTGTGCATAATACTTGTTTGGGAAAAGAGGATCCAATTGATAATCGGTTTATCCTTGTGGTAGATTGGATTGTTGATTGTAGTAGATCGGCATCAACAAGGTTCCTTTTGGATTAAAGGTGTTGTTGGCTTAATTTTAGTTGATTACCTTCGGGTGATTGAAACATAAGATAGATCTAGACCTGACGAAGGAGTTTATGTTGAGATAAACGGAAGAGCCTTTGTTTGACTCATATCACTTGGTTGAAGAGAGTTGATACCAAACAGATTTCTTGTTCCTTTACTGTTTGGAATACGAACCAAAGAGATTGTTCCAAGTACGTGACTTATTCATAAGTTGGAGGCGTGGGAATACATACGGAACTAGGTATACTATAGAGTTAGGTACTTGGTCTCAACTATACGAAGTAAGTGTATTTTGTGTAGCGGCTTAATCCTGAGAGTATTCAGTTCTGGACAAGGTCCCGGGATTTTTCTGCATTTACGGTTTCCATGTTAACAAAATCTTGTTGTGTCATTTACTTTTAATTTCCGCATTATAATTGTTTTGTTATAATTAAAGTAAATCACACAAACGTTAATCTCGTATTACTTGATAAGTTAATCCTATTGTGTTTGGTTAAGTCTGAACCTTTTTATCAAGTAACACACATTGTTGTTGTATTGTCTCGATCTCGTATCCATAGACGATCACACAGAGTGTGAACCAATTAGTTGTATTGTCTCGATCTCGTATCCATAGACAATAACTTTCAGAGGAAAGAACTTATAGGTAGGAAAAGTTTTAGCTTGAGGTATATTTGGGTACCCTCGCCTTTTCAATTGGTATCAGAGTAGGCAAACACGAAAAGATCTAAAAATCTGTGTTTGGTGCGATCCAACCTACAAGAATGAATCCAGATGTTGATTCAGTTAACGTTAGACAAGATGATGAGAGTAAGATCTCTAGAAAAACCAATGAAAATTGGTCTCGAAAGGTTTTTCGAAAATCAAAAAAAAAGTCCATGACTATCACTTTGATTACAAATCAAGTTTTTGATCAGAAAAAAGTGAGTTCGAACCTCAAGGAACAAGATTCGGACTCATGTCCTGATAATGGTGAAAAATCATCTATGAAGAGATTCGGTTCTCATGATTGCCCAAGTGCTGAATTTGGTAAAGTGGTAGAAAACTTTATCAAACATATTGAAGAAATTTTGGAAAATGGAAAAACGATTGACAATCTAGATGATGTTGTAAATTTGTTCGTTCAGTTGAGTGCAAGAATATGTGATGGAAAGCGATAGATACTTAGTCTTCAAAATAATTCGATTAATTATGAGGAACAAAAGTTGTTTTCATACAATAAAGTTCTCCAGAAGACTAAGAAATGTGAAAGTCTCACTCGCTCACTGGATCTCTCATAGAAAATGAACAAAGCTCTTGATGAATATATTCTTCTTCGAGCCTGTCATGAGATAGAACTAAACAAATGTTTAGAAAATCATTTCAATCATGGAATGAAGATCATAAGAAGGGATATAGAATATCTTGAGAAAGATGCTTTAGCAAACTATCAATGAACAGATCTAGACGTTGGGGGTTCAAGTCCAAGGAACATACCATCTTGGGAAGAAGATGTAATTAAGGATATTGTATCTCACAATTCCCTTAACCAAGTGGATGGGTGTGGAACCCATGAAGAAGAACATGATTATGTTCAAAAAGGAGAAAGATCTCCTCCCGAAGTGCGTGATGAGGATTATCCTCATCCCAGTGCATAATCGCATTGGAGTATACTTCCTCTCTTGCCCAATATTCGGATGAAAGGAAGTACACATACCTGGGCAGATGATATCCATCTAACATCTCTAATTCGACATAGAGAGACTACATAATCTACCTTAAGGTATGTATCCCTTTTGTAGAAAGGTTGTCTTACAGCAACTTGTGTAAAATGGATGAGAAAGTATCTGTTGATACCGATTTTTGGAGATATTCTCTGGAAAAATATATTGTTGTTATAACACATTAGATGCGAAAATCTTTTTCAAATCTTATCAGAATTATTTATTTAAGGATGATATCTAAGTAAGGAATTTGTTAAAGGTATTATGTGTATAAGTACTCAAAGTGTCAGAGAACTTTTACAAGAGAATGAACTCTCAAACCAGATCTCAAGTACGACTTCTGAAAGCCTTGAGTGGAATGACTTCTAAGGATAATTTACATCTTGATAATACCTTCAAGAAATCTGGTTTTGAAAGCATCAATAATGAAGAGGATGATATGACTCATCTTCTTGTCCAAAACAGTTTGGATGCAAAGGTTGATATTATCAATCTTCGACAAGTCCTCCTCAATACCATCGAAACTCATCATAAACAGGAAGCATTACTAAGATCCGTTATCCGTAACCAAAATAAACTGATTAAGTTTGGAATGGGTAATAGGGAGTATGCAAGGAATATTAATCGGAAGGTTAATGCATTAGCTTGTGAACGTAACCAAGGTACTGTGTGTAGGATTCGTGATATCAGTCGAGATGTTGTTGATGAAGATCCTGAAATCTTTGAGGATATTGAGGATGATCTTTGAAACTTCTGTTAAAAGGTCATTAGAGATTAAGTTATTTGTTATTATACTTAATCTAGCTTAATAGACATCAATTCGTGATTTCTTTCATTGATTGTATTGGTCTATTATGAATAAAATGATTTGTTTTGAGTAATTTTCTTGTGATAGTTTTCGGTTTACATAGCTTGTGCTTTATTTTTTTTATATTATTGCTATGTATGATTATGAGATGTATGTTTTCGGTTTTACTACCTTAATGTTCGATCTCATATGTGTACCCTCATGGTTTGGGTGACTTTTTGATTTAGCAGGGTTAAGTTCCAACCCAAGTAGGTAGGCTTTATCAAAGGATTATTAGGGGTTCTATTAGAAACAATATGTGAAAAAGTCACAATATGTTGAATCGGGTTTGGTTTAGCATAAAAGAATATGTGTTTCGACGGTTTTCGTCTTTTGCTTGCAATAGTTCAAAACCGGTTTTCAACCTTTCTTTGGTAAAGGTTGAGGTGTGTTGTTATGTCTTTTGCTTATGCATGAGTATGACAACGAGAGGTGATATTTCGTTATCGATCCTCCCTGGACGAAGATGCAATCATATTGGAGGAGTGGATGCGAAATTGATGTAACAATGTTGTTAGTTAATTGTTTTCCTGTTTAAGAAAAGCCGGAGTTTATATTATATATATGTATTGCTTTTGCTTAACGATAATTAAGGGGCAATTGATTTGTTATTCCATGATATGTGTGTGGATGTGTGTTTCAATTGATTCCTGTTAAGAAAAACTATTGTTATCTTACTTTATTGTGTGGTATCAATCATTTAGGCTTACGAAATTGTGGTACAATTAATGTGTATGTTTATTCAATTGGTTCCAGTTAAGGAACACCATTGTTGTCTTGATTTTGTTGGGTATCGATGGTTTAGACTTACAAAAGTGTTGTACAGTTAATATGTTTGTGATTCAATTGGTTCCAGTTAAGAAAAACCTTTGGTATTCTGCTTTGGTAGTTTATCACTTGTTTAGGCTTACAAAATTACGGTGCAATTGCGGTGCTTATAACGTCTTATGTTGGTTCAATTGCTTCCGGTTGAGGTAAATAATTTTTCAAGTTGATTTATATTGGTTTGTATGAATTATTTATGGCTTAACGAAATAATATGTGTACGGGACGAGTTATTTAGTCCAATTAGATTCTGGATAAGAAACTAAGTTAATTCGGATCTTGGTTTGTCTTATCGAAGTGAGGTTTCGGTTATTCAAGTCTAATCGAATGCCTAAACAAAGAAATGCTAGTTAACTAACCTAGTATTTGGTTTGTTTGAAATTGAAAGGTCTAAGTTGTGGATAATTAGAACCTGATGAGAAAGATGGAGTTTTATACTTTATTTTGGTCTTATCGAATTAAGTGGTTGTTCTTGGACAATCGGTTTAGCAAAAGAGCTATATTGTTTAGTTGTTTTTGGTTTGCTAAACTAAATGGGAAAAATTATTTCGGACAATTGTTTCCTTGGTAACACTTCAAAATAAAACTACTTGTAGTTTCGGTTTTGATGTTGGTTATCAGAACATGATGTGTGGAACCCTCGTGCCTAACTCTACAAGTTTGCAAGTCTACTTCTGAGATTTGTAAGATTCTTTTCGTGTTGTCCTTTATTTTTTCGTTTCTTTGTCATTTTGTGACAAAAAGGGGGAGAAATATATGGAGTAAACAGGTGATACTTGCATTGATATTTATATTGATTGGTATCACTAGGGGAAAGAACATTGGTGATTGAATGTTATTTATCTAACGAAAGAGTGAAAGCACAGACTAAGGGGGGGGGGGGGTAACATGTCATATTGCAGTATAACAAAGCGTGCGGATTGATTATCTTCCTATCTCCCTTAGGGGGAGTATTTTGCTTTGTTATTATGATGTCAACATCAACATTTTCAAGGATTGAATGTAAGCAGGTTTTTCTGTGATGTTGAATCAGGAGTCAAGGGGATGTAATTTTTTTATCCATATTGATGTAAGAGTTTTGTCACTAAAATTGACAAAGGGGAAGATTGTTAGAGCATTGCTCGGTTGAACTCACCATGTGTTGGTATGTCAAGTGTGGTTGTCATATTTTAGTGAATCAAAACTCATATTAAGATTCGCTTGATTTTGTACTAGAGTTATACTTCGTATAGGTTAGATTGAAAGTGTTAGGATATGAGACATTACAAATATTGCGAAGTCTTGAAGATGTGAAGAAGCAAGGAGCTACAACAACGACGATCATCCTTCCACTTGAGGTTAGTGATATTTGACTTGAAATGTTTCATTCCCTATCGTATATTTCAAGTTGTGCATATTGAAAACATAACTGCGAAGCATGTTTGAACTCTATATAGACATAGTATTAAGGAATATAATACGAGGTTTATTGCTTAACCATTAAACTTTGTATATAAGACATCGCCATAATCATTTGAATGCTATTGTGATTATGTATGGGTATAAGGTGAGGATTTCATCCTAGGGAACAATGCTTGCATGTGTTCTAAGGAAGTAAGTTCATAGACTTGTTTTGTGAACCGAAAAATAAATGGCCAGGAGTCATTGGTTTTGTTATTCATTGCTTATCTTATGAACAACCAATATGCGTGATAGAGTAGAACCGCTCACAACTTGTTGTGTTCTTGGTAGAAATGTTCACAAAGTCCTGACTTTTGTATTGGTAGAACTTTTATTAGTAAAACCAATCTTAAGTAATCACCTTGGTATGTATCGGTTATGCAACTGCCAAAATATGAGAAGGGAACCGATCCTAGTAAGGGGTGAAGGGAACCAATCCTTATAAGGGGTGAAGGGGAACCGATCCTAGTAAGGGGTGCAGTGCAATATGGGAACCGATCCTTGTATGGGGTGCAACACATTTACAGTGAAGAGGGGAACCGATCCTGTGAATGGGTGCAACACATATAAGTTAGATACCATATATATGTGCGGAACTGATCCTAGTACCTAGTCAACCATATCTTTGGTAAGCTGGTGTGACTATGCGTAGTACTCACATGGAGGTAGAACCGAAACTTGTTTTGGTAGAACCGTAAACCCCTAAATGTGATTGAATGTTTAGTTTGATCAATCACATAGTTCTTGAAAGTCGGATGAACCAATTCTAAACTTGTTTGGAAGTGTGGCAAATCGGTTTCAAGGTTGTAAGTGTGAAAGAGAACTTACAAAGTAAAGATGTTGACAAACTTTGAACACGTGCTGAATGCGTATTTACTATAATTGTTCAAAGATATTCCTTAAAGGATAAATGGAAGAGAATCCCAGAATCGAAACATATAAGTTAAGAATCTTTTAATTAAGGTTATTAATTTGTCTTGGACGGAAACTTATAGAATTGGTAATGTGCATTTACTAATTATATTTTCCAAGAGATTTCGATTATATTTTTGGACAGAGCATTTCCAGGAATTATGAAAACCGAATATGTGCATTTATGAAGATATTGAGAATATTTTCGGTTTTGGAAATTTCTTGATGTTCAAACTTCCTTGTCTGTAAATACACGAAGTTTGCCCTTCTTGCAAACTAATCCTTCGTAACAATTTGACTTCCTCTTTTGTCATTGTTACTGGTGTAACCTCCTATCGGAGAGGAGAGTAATCTAATTATGTGAAATCTCTTACGACCGCTCAGTTTAAAGTCTTCTTTGGGATTGATAAGCTCTAGCGCGACCCGTTGGTAGGAAACTAGATAATTGCGGTTTATCTTTGTTTTCGATTTGATTTGATTGACTAATGGAGGTTGAAATCTGTTTGCACCTAGTTTGTTTATGCTTGAGAATCTTCTCTTCTGATATAAGATTCACTCAAACTAGTACAGAGTTTCGACAGGGATCTTTAGACTGTTGTTAGTTCTAAAGACGTTCTTGTGGTGATCCATTGTTAACAGACTCCGTTCTGTGTGTGATTGACCACAAGAAGATTCAAGTGATTGTGTGCAGGTGTTTATTGAAGATCAAAGAAGATTTGATATTGAAGATCTGACTTGGGTTTTAATCTTTGGTGTGCACAATACTTGTTTGGGAAAAGAGGATCCAATTGATAATCGGTTTATCCTTGTGGTAGATTGGATTGATTGATTGTAGTAGATTGGCATCAACACGGTTCCTTTTGGATTAAGGGTGTTGTTGACTTAATCTTAATTGATTACCTTCGGGTGATTGAAACATAAGATAGATCTAGACCTGACGAAGGAGTTTATGTTGAGATAAACGGAAGAGCCTTTATTTGACTCATATCACTTGGTTGAAGAGAGTTGATACCAAACAGATTTCTTGTTCCTTACTGTTTGGAATACAAACCAAAGGGATTGTTCCAAGTACGTGACTTATTCATAAGTTGGAGGCGTGGGAATACAAACGGAACTAGGTATACTATAGAGTTAGGTACTTGGTATCAACTATACGAAGTAAGTGTATTTTGTGTAGCGGCTTAATCCTGAGAGTATTCAATTATGGACAAGGTCCCGGGGTTTTTCTGCATTTGCGGTTTCCTCGTTAACAAAATCTTGTTGTGTCATTTACTTTTAATTTTCGCATTATAATTGTTTTATTATAGTTAAAGTAAATCACACAAACGTTAATCTCCTATTACTTGAAAAATTAATCCTATTGTGTTTGGTTAAGTCCGAACCTTTTTATCAAGTAACACACTTTGTTGTTGTATTGTCTCGATCTCGTATCCATAGACGATCACACAAAGTGTGAACTGATTAGTTGTATTGTCTCGATCTCGTGTCCATAGACAATCACTTTCGGAGGAAAGGACTTATCAATAGGAAAAGTTTTAGCTTGAGGTATATTTGGGTACCCTCGCCTTTTCAACAAAGCCGTGCGGATTGATTATCTACCTATCTTCCTTAGGGGGAGTATTTTACTTTGTTATTATGATGTCAACATCGACATTTTCAAGGATTGAATGTAAGCAGGTTTACTGTGATGTTAAATCGGGAATCAAGCGGTGTAATGAATTCTTATAATTTGTTTATCCATATGATGTAAGAGTTTTGTCACTAGAATTGACAATGGGGGAGATTGTTAGAGAATTGCTCGGTTGAACCCACTGTGAAAACCAATATTTTGCAGAGCACGTGTCACGATCTTAGTGGCCGCATACGTGTCTAAAACTGTATAGCCTTCATTAGACAGAGGGCCCTGAGTAGCGAGGGATACCTCCGCATATCTACTTTATCTCATCCCAAGAGAAAGGACGTGAATGGTCAAGATGAAAGAAGAAAAAGGCTAGCCTACATAGGGTCAGCTGGCAAAGGGGACAGAGGTAGATGACGCATCCAATCAGCATTAAATGCTATAATCCTTATCTACACGCATGATCAAAGCACGTGGAGAGAAGAAGCGTGTCAGAATCCGATTGGTGGAAACAAGTAGTGGACGAAGGTACAACTTGCACTAGGGATGGACAGTTCCCGAAGGAACGTGGGATAGCTGAGGTGTCAAGATACAACTGGAGAAAGACGCGGTCGACGAAGGTACCACTGGAGCGAAAGGTATATCAGCAGACGATGTACACAGAGGCAACAAAGATATACCAGGAGCAGAAGGGGCTATAAATACCGAGCCTCACCAACAAAATAAGGGAATTCAATATTTTGGAGAGAAGATCTAGTCTTAAGCTTATACCTCTTTAATGTTTAGAACTTAAGTAGTTATTCCAACTTGAGTTCTCTCTATTACTTTGGGAAGCATTTAAGATCTTTGTAACCACCACATACTTAATACAACTCAATCACTCATTACCCCGTGGACGTAGACAAATGTCGAACCACGTTATATCTTATGTCTCATGATAACTTAGAAGTTTTTACATTATAATTCTGCTCTTTGTTATTATCGCGGTCTTATATATCTTTTATTACTTAGCTTAATCAGTTCAATAGAGGTATTAATACTCCTTAGTATTAGATCCTTTGAAATGTACACATTATGTAGGCTAAGGGAAAACGAGTAGTCACAGTTTGGCGCCCACCGTGCTTTGCTCACGAACTTGAGTTTAGACACAATTTTCATATTTTGCTTTTACATCTTCTTAAATGAAGGGATCTGTGTTTCAACGATGATTCTCACTCTCTAGTGGGTGTTCATCCATTTCTTGTGTATGTTTTTGGAGCTCATAACCTCTAAAGCCTTGCCATATTGCAGATCCACAATTTTTTTTCTTCAAAAAACACACTCACAAAACACCAAAATGTTTGTTTTATACTAAAACAACACTTCATTTTTCAGATCTGAGAACCTTTGACTGACAAAGGAATCTCAGTAAGATTTTAAGGATAAAATATCTTCCAACGCATTTAATAACCTTGTTTTTCGCAAAGATCTGACACCCTTTCTCATTGGTTTTCGACGTTTTAAGGTTGTATTACAAGGGTGTCATAAACATTTAATACATGTCTTTCAAGAGATGTATTTCAGTCCTTTCAAAAGCTTCTTAGCAGTCTTCTGTGTCAGAGCATTAATTGCTACGTTTAACGAAGGTACCCAAGTAGCAGAACTTTCTTATCTTTTCTGTTGCCGCAGGATAACAAATAGCCGAAGGTATGCAGAAACCAACTGATGTACCAACAAGCTCACGACCAGCGATCACAAGAGGGAGATCCCAAAAGCCATCTCAATCAAACCAAAGAAATGAAACGGAGGACGGAAAAAGCGAAATAACAAGGACAACGGTGGCTGACAAATCACCTATTCCTGCTGAAGGGATGGGGAAAACATCAGGAGATCAACCAATTTACGGCATGTCGTTACCGGAAAAAGCAGCCACGACAAAGCCACATGCAGCCAACGCAGGGTTACCAAGAACCTTAGCCCCTATGGGACGAGGGTTGGGAAACCTTACTCCAATCCAGATATATCCAGACGCGCCAATAATAGAAGAAGGAATGGAAAACTCTGGAGATCCATACGACAGCACTCCTCGGGGAGGTGGATCCCACAAAGAAGATCAAATGGCGACTCAAATAGCAGCTTTGTTACTCCGTAACAAAGAAAATGAAGATGCCATACACGTAATGGCCCAGGAAAACGAGAACCTCAAAGGTATGTTAGGCATACCGATCGAAGGTTCACAAACTCACCCCCCACAGCGGAGGCGTGACAACGGAGTTACCTCAGGACGACGAAGGTTGGATATCAATCCACCAAAGGCGAACCAACCTAAGGGAGCAAGGAAAGCACATCGCGATCCAGACGAGACGGATTCAACTTACAAGCCCTCTCAAAGCTACTACGACGAAACACTTTCTAAGGATGCTCACAATGTGAGAATGGTTATGGAGCAAATGGAGAAAATGCGGAAGGAGATCCAAGGCCTAAAAACTGGTCACGCAGGCGCAAGATTGGAAGAAGTACTACAGGAGGAAACCACGTCTCCACTATCCTTTCACATTTTGAGGGAACCCATCCCTCCAAAATGTCATGTACCTACATTCCAAAAGTACAATGATACCTCTGATCCCGCAGCACACCTACGGTATTACACTCGTGTTCTCGCCCACTGGGATAAAAACGAGTTAGTACTTTGCGTATACTTTCCAGCAAGTTTAACATTATCGGCGCTAACTTGGTATGACAACTTACCAGCAAACTCAGTTGACTCTTTTGAGCAATTGTCCACGGTATTCTTGGAGACGTACATGTACAACAAGTCAACAAAGGCTGGGTTAGATAGACTATTCGCTTTAGCTATCGGACCTCGCGAAACAATGATGCAGTACACAGACATATGGCAAAAGACATGCCAAGTAATCAGGAAATTCAATCCAGAAATTAACATAAATTGCTATAAGTACGGACTTGATAGAACCTCATCCATTTTCGTGGAGCTCCACAACAAGGCCTTAGACTCTGAGGGCGAACTCAGGGTCGTCCAAGACCGATACATCATACTTGAAGAAATCCAGAAAGACAACCCAGGGCACAAGCAAAGACAACAGCATCTCTGCAGCGGACGAATTCTCTGAAACCAATTCCGGAGATACCCAAGCGACAAAATGAAGCAGGGGGGAGAGCCAGCTCCTGAGAAAAGCGATCCAAATACGGGGATGGAAAAATAGGTAAAGGAAGAGAAGAATATGTAGATAAGGTGTACACAAAGCTGAACACAACCTTTTCTCACATCCTAAGCAAGGAAGGAGCAAAACCAGGCTTTCCTTACCCTAACACTAAGGGGAAGCAGCCTAAAAAAATGAAGGAGTCTAAGGAGTACTGTGCATACCACCAATACTACGGACACACCACTGATGCATGCTATCACCTCCGCAATGTGATCCATAGGTTCATTGACGAAGGTAAATTCATGGAGTACGTACAACTGCAGCCAACGGAGACTGATGAAATCCCAAACAAAAGGGTTGAACTACCCCGAGATGGGAAATACATCAACATGATCACCTTCTCAAACGGAGGTCAGGAAGAAATGCTCGAAGATATCCTCGAGTTAGCTCAAAACAGAAAGAAGATTGAATCCCACGAAGTATTCAAACTAAGTGGACCACCTACTAGCACTTGGGAAGAGTGGATGGCTATGCCATTAACCTTTTCCACAAAAGATGTCAACCAAGAAGTGTAGATGCACAACGACCCCCTTGTAATCACCCTCCCAATACATGGATGGAATGTTACGAAGGTCCTGGTCGACGGAGGCAGTTCGTTAAATGTGATATTTTACGAACCATACCTACACATGGGATTAATAGCATAGCAGATGGATTCTTCCACCTGCGCAATATATGGTTTCAACGGAGCAGTCTCTAGACCAAAGGGAGAAATTGTCTTGCAGGTACACGCAGGGCCCTTAGTAACCAGCACACGCTTCTGCGTGGTAGAAGCCCCTTCGCCTTACAATGTGATTATGGGAAGACTATGGGTCCATAGATTACGAGGAACAGCTTCAACGTATCACCAATACCTACGCTTTCCTACACCCATGGGTGAAATGGAAATCAAAGGTGACCAGCAAGACGCAAGGCTATGCAATTTGGCGGAAGTCAGACTTAACGAACAAAGAGTTGTTGCTCAACAGCATGAAAGTAAGAAGCGCAAAGAAAATACTAAAGAAGTGCAGAACGCAACACCCTCAGCACGCAAGGATGCCTTCTCCTACAAGGATGTCTCAGCACCAGAAACAAGCACCTTCAGCATTCCAGGAGCGGAAGTCTCCACCAAATGACAATTATAGAAAAGCACTCCTCAGATCTTCTCTCCGGTCGAACCAACGAGAAAAATCAACATCGGAACGGAGGCAGAACCAAAAATGTTAAGCATCAGAACGTTGCTCGAAGATAAAGAGGAAGTGCAACTACAAAGGTTACTGAAGGAATACGCAGATGTCTTTGCATGGTCAATAGAAGACATGCCAAGAATTGATCCAAACTTGGTCTCACACCACCTTCGGATCAAACCAGAGATATCATCGTTCAAACAGCGCATACGGAAGGTAACGGACATCTATCATGAAGGGGTAGAAAAGGAATTGCAGAAGTTACTAAAAGCAAGATTTATATGAGAAGTCAAATATCCCACCTGGATATCCAACATGGTCATCGTTCCGAAAAAGAACGGAGGCGTACGCATTTGCATAAATTTCAGCAATCTTAACAAAGCGTGCGCCAAAGACAACTATCCACTGCCAAATATTGACCAACTGGTCAACGCAACTGACGGACATCAAAGACTATCCTTCATGGATGGATACTCAGGCTATAACCAAATAGCCCTTGCAGAAGAAGATCAGGAGCATACTACGTTGTTTACCCCACGAGGCTTGTATTGCTATACAAGGATGCCTTTTGGACTAAAGAACGCGGGGGAAACATACCAACGACTGGTAGACAAAATCTTTAAGCCATGGATAGGCAAGATACTGGAGGTCTACGTAGACAACATGCTCGTCAAAAGAAAAGAAGCAAAAAATCATCTCTCAGACCTAAGGGAGACATTCGAAGCCATGAGAAACTTTCACATGAAGGTAAACCCGGACAAATGCAAGTTCGGAGTTACCTCAAGAAAATTCTTAGTCTACTTGGTCACCAAGCGAGGAATTGAAGTAGATCCTGAAAGAGTCAGAGCAATAATGGAGATGCCATCCCCGCAGACGTTAAAAAGAGTACAAAAGCTAAATGGAATTTTAGCTTCCATAGGAAGATTCATATCCAGGTCATCAGACAAGTGCAAAGAATTCTTCGACATGCTAAGGAAAGGAAGCAGGTTTACATGGACCGAAGAATGTGAGCAAGCCCTTCGCAAGATCAAGGAGTACTTAGCATCAGTACCCATCCTACAAAAGCCAGAGCCAGGTGAGATACTCACCCTATACTTGGAAGCAATAATTTATGTCGTAAGCGCAGTACTGGTAAGAGACCAAGGGCAAGGAGAAAAGCTTATATACTACGTTAGCAAGACACTCAGTTTGGCGGAGCGTAACTACACCAAGGTGGAACAACTTATATATTCCTTAGTAGTAGCAACAAAAAATCTAAGGATATACTTCGATGCGCACACCATCAGGGTTTTCACAAAGGCTCAGATAAGCCAAATCATTGACAACACGGAAAAAATCGGAAGAGTGGAAAAATGGAATGCCATTATCAAACAATTCCATATAATCTTTGAAACCAAGAAAGCAGAGAAATCACAAATCTTGGTGGACTTCTTGGCGGACTTACCTCTGAATGACGAAGCGGAGATAGACGACATCCCAGGAATTGAGGACGAAAAGCCGGAACCAGAAGACATGTTGGAACCATGGAACACACGAAGGTGGGAAATATTCGTAGATGGCTCCTCCAACGGAGAAGGAGCAGGGATAGGGATCGCGATAACGACCCCTACTGGACACTGAATCATCTATGCATTCAGGTTAGAATTCGAGCAATACACCAACAATATCAGGGAGTATGACGCAGTCATACATGGCCTGCGCTTGGCACATGAGCTGGGCTTATCAGATGTCCATTTGACTAGTGACTCACAACTAGTCATTAGACAAATTGAACTCAAGTATCAAGCATTGGATCCTATACTATCTTCGTACTTAAAGCTAGCACAGGAGCATGTGGAGAATATCAACAACGTTGTGTTTAGGCGCGTCTGCCGAAAAGAAAACAGACACGCAGATGCCTTGGCATTTATATCATCAATGCTAAAGGACAAGAACGCTACATCAATCCAAATTGGGAGAATTTATGAACCTTTGATAGACGGACCAATCTCCGCTAACGAAGAAGCCTTAACTGTCCAAACCAGGGCTATGAGGGAAGCAGACAAAGAAAAAAAAGACGAAGGAATGGAAGAACTAGACAACGGAGCTGAGAAATCCGACGAAGATCAAAACATGTCAGATGAAAACAATGAAGGCGAAGCTGAGGAATCCGACGAAGATCAAAACATGTCAGATGAAAACAATGAAGGCGAAGCTGAGGATGACTGGTGAATTCCAATACGCCAATACGTTGACAAAGGTATCTTACCAGCATATGTCAAGGAAGCATGAAACTCACGTCAAAGGCAGCAATGTATAGCCTGTGGGACGGGATATTGTACAGAAGGTCATTTCTCGGACCTCTGATGCGATGCCTCTCACAAACCGAAGGTAGAAAAATATTGCATGATATATACAGCAGAGAAGCTGGCAATCATAGCGGAAGAAGATCATTAACAATCAAGGCTAAAATGCAAGGGTACTATTGGATAACCATGGACGAAGATGCAAAGAACGTAGCAAGGCGTTGTCAAAGATGCCAGTGCTACGCCAGAAAAATCAAAGCACCGGCAACAGAGCTTAACTCAGTCATCATCCCTTGGCCCTTCGCCAAATGGGGTGTTGACATTGTTGGACCCTTGATAGATGGGTCGTCTAAAAGAAGATATCTTATCGTATCTACGGATTACTTTACCAAATGGTTATAGGCAAGGGATTTGGCAAGAATTAGGGACACAAATGTCTTTTAATTCTTGTTTGAGAAAATCATCTGCAGGTTCGGGATACCAGCAGCCATAGTCTCTGACAATGGCAAGCAGTTGGAAGGGAAGAACATAGACATGCTCTTTAACTCCTTCAACATTCAGAAAAACAAATCAACTCCAATATACCCTAAGAGCAATGGACAAGCGGAGGCCACTAACAAGACGATAGAAATGAACTTAAAGAAAAAGTTGGGGGCATACAAAAATAGATGGTGCGAGCAGCTACACAATATCCTATGGGCCTACCGCACTACAAGAAGGGTGGCCACGGGAAAATCTCCTTTCTTACTAACCTACGGAGCCGAAGCAGTCATCCCAACGGAAGTAATATTACCAACAACAAAGACAGAAGCGTGGGAAAAGAATCTTACAACGGACCTCATGCTAGAGAATATCGAAGACCTCGAAGAAAGGAGAGAAGTAGCTTTGCAAAGGATGGTGAATTATCAACGAAGGCTAGCTCTTGAATACAACAAACGGGTAATCCCTAGAAACTTTGTTGTTGAAGAATACGTGTTACGAAAAATACCACCATACCAAAGGAAGAAAGAGTAGGGAAAGCTAGCTCCAACATGGGACGAACCCTACATCATACAAGACATTGTCGGGAAAGGTTTATACTACCTAAGGAACCTCAAAGGTGAGGTATTGCAACACCCTTGGAACGCAATGTACCTAAAGAAGTATTACCCGTAAGAGAATGGTTATCACTCAGGAGAAGAAGGGAAGGGGCAGTAGCCCACCATGTTTTATCCTGATCAAAGGTATTACAAACCTATCTAATCAATAAAAGAAACCTTTTGATAAAAGAAAGTGTATATTGGTTAAAATCAAAAATGGGTTAGAATAGACACCCTCCGTCAGGATTGACGATGAGGCAAGGCACGACATAACTGCGCATATGTCAATCTCGGATCCTAAGGGCAAACGAATCCCTCCAAAAGGCAAATAATAAGCAATATATACCACAAAGAGAGATACATTGTCTAAGTAAAGCGGCAATCATGTTGAACACGTAGGGTTACAGGAAAATTATTACTCACGTAGGGACCCTCGCCACCGCAGTACCTTCTAGCCAAAGGATACTAACGTAGGACGTGGAATGTTCCACCAAAAGTTAAAATACCTTAGCACCATGTGACAACTAGAATGTGCAAACAAATAGACACAATACGTCTATGTATGAATACAAATACGCAGGTACCATAATAGAGTTACCAAAATGAAACTAACACATCTTAAAAGTTGCAGATGATAAAGGTTCAACAGGCACTAGTAACGGAGCATTGTTTCAAAGAAAGGAGACAGCAGAGACCCCTCAGCTGGGGGCACAATACAACAAAAGAAGTTTAGTGGAGAACAAAGTCAACATAACACAACCAGGGATAAGGAAGACGCAGAAAGGTGACACCCTCAGCTTGGAGATCATCCTTCGCAAAAGCATTGTTGATATAATCAATGGCAGAACGCTTGAGCCGCGCCTCCACCTTAGAAGCTTGTGCTGACATATCAGAAGCCGACTTTTGACGAAGCTCCCTAAGCTGAGCATTGAGTTGATCATTAGCTTGCTGAAGAGCCTTAGCCTTGAACTTAGCAGCAGCGTCGAACTGACAAGATATTTCCAACTGGGAAATCTGACCTTCGAGGTTGCTAATTTTAGCGTTCGCACCCACCAACTGCTCTTGAAGAATTGTGGAAACAAATGATATCAGAAACAGGGCAAAGCAATCAGAGATACAAAGAATACTACGGAAGGAACAGTCATCCTAAGCTACCTCCGGCATGGCTATGGGACTCTTCTAAACTATGTCGAGCCTCAGCAAGGTCCACTTCGGCCGTATCAAGATCGTCCACAAGGGTATCTCTTTCCGTCCGAAGATCATCAACGTTTATTCGGAGCGAAGCATTCTCAGAAGATAAGGCTTGGTAAACATTCTCTAACTCTTCAAACTTCTTTACTAAATATACATGAGACATAGAAGAAGATGCGGATCCAGCCTCGATAAGTTTATTTTTAAGAGAACAAACCTCATAAGACAACACATTGCGTTCTGCGGTAACCTTAGATAAGGAAGCACAAACATTCTCGAAATCATCATGGTATTTCTTACGTATAACTTCTTGGGATGAGAGGCGTTTCTCAACTAAGGAAATGTCATATTTTTGCTTTAAAATGAGACTCTCTTTCCACCTAAGGGATTCGTCACACTCCTTACGAAGCGCAGCCATCTGCTTCACTAAATCAGCATTATTATGGGAAGACTCAAGGGACAATTGAGCCTCATTATGAACAGTCACATTCATCATCCTATCAGAATTCTTTTGGTAATACCAGACGTCGGAGGTTAGCTTATCCACTTGATCTCGGAGGTGTCGAAGTTCACTAGAACTACCGGCTGACAAACGAAGATTGTCTCAGAACTACGCAGCCATGAAGAAAAGAAACAATCTAAGGAGAAGAAGAAACTAACCTATGGATTTAGAGGACTCAGTGGCCAAGGCAGCATCAGCAGCTTTGCAACCCTCCTCATCAATCTTAACAGCATTATTAGCCCTCTCAAGAGCCAACAAACATGCTTCCAAAGACCTTTGCGTCTTCCTCAAGTCAGCCTCCAACAAAGTTATCTTAGCAGCACAAGTAGCATCACCAGACGAAGGATGCTGAGCAATAGCAAGGGCATAATCCTAACGAGCACGCTCCAAGAGGGCACTTAAATGAGTGCACTTAGCCCTATAAACCTTGAAAAAACGGGGGGTCTAACAACACCACCCAATATTTCGCTTAACAATCTGTATGGACAAACTCTGAAGCACTCTACTAGAGAATCAACTAGACAGTCAGACTCAATCTAGAATATAGTGTCTCAAGGAGTTAATATCTCTATCTCTCAATTTGATTGATACTCAAGCAAATAGAAATATGCGAGTCAAATCAAAGAGAGATAACTTGGACGGTACCAAAGACCAATGTCCAAGTGTTAATCAAGGAAACCAGCAATCACAAGATTGGATCTCCAATTGATTAACAACGCACAACCTGTATTATTTCAATTACAGTAAAACTTCTATAAAATAATAGGCTTGGGACCACCCAAATCCTATTATTTTAAAGAGATATTACGTAATCGATAAAATAATAATTTATTTTAGACATATGATAATAATATATTAATTTAGAGTATAATTCTTAATTTAAAAAATATCTTTGAAAAAAACGTGACTTTCCATATTAAAAATATAAAAACAAAGTATCTTAAGATAAATACCAAAATAGATTTTTAAAAATGGAAAATATAGAAAACGATATAAAAACATTAATGTAAATACTTTTAGAACAACATGCATTTTCTTTAAAGTAATAAATCTTATTAATTTCCATGATAAAATATTTTTATATCGATTTTTTTTGTAGTTTAACATACATTTTACAATTCAATTTAGTTACAAACAATACAAGCTTCTAAATCACTAGGATGTCTTATTATTTCTTTGGTTTCAACATCAGAGAAAAACAAACCAACATTGAATCATATTTTGAGATAATTTAATGTGTATGAAAATTATTTTTTTTATTTTCTAATGGAATTATTATTTTATATAATATTTGGGACCTACTAATGTTTGAGAGGAACTTTTGAAATGTATATATTATAATTTTATCGAATTTATTATTTTAGCACTAAGGGCCCGAGTCGGGACTGACAAATTCTATTATTTTAGCGAGACTATTATACTATCGAGTATTATTTTAAAAAAGTTTTATTGTATATAACAAATATAATGCGGTAAAGAAATAACACAGACACCAGAGATTTTGTTAACGAGGAAACCGCAAATGCAGAAAAACCCCGGGACCTAGTCCAGATTAGATACACATTGTATTAAGCCGCTACAAACACTAGCCTACTACCAATTAACTTCGGTCTGGACTATGGTTGAACCTCTACCAGTCTCCCACTGATACAAGGTACAGTTGCACCCATATGCCTCTGATCCCAGCAAGATACTACACACTTTATTCCCTTTGATGATCTCACCCACAACAAAGAGTTGCTACGCCCAAAAACGAAGGCTTTGATAACAAACAAATCTGTATCACACATAAAAGTCTATTCAAAGGATAAGTCTGTCTCCCACAGATAAACTCTAGTTTGTTCCGTTTTCTGATAATAATCAAGGTATATTCAAGGAACCAATTGATAGATCCGGTCTTATATTCCCGAAGAACATCCTAGATAAATCAATCACCTCGCAATACTCAATCCTGAATACACAGAAGAATATTGTGGATTCACGATCAGTGAGACGAAGATGTTCGTGAATACTTTATCTTACCTATCGGAGAAACAAGTTCTCAAGCCAATCAAAAACGATTGTACTCGTACGATAGAAAAGTAAGATCAGATCACCAACTACAATAAAAGTAGTATCGGTCTGGCTTCACAATCCCAATGAAGTCTTTAAGTCGTTAACCCGAATTTGAAGAAGAAACTCAAGGGTTAATGGAGAATGACTCCATCTTAGAGAAAACTAGTATCACACAATAAAGGTGTGTGGGGATTAAGTTTTTCTCTACGCAGACGTCTCCTTTATATAGCCTTTCAAATCAGGGTTTTTGCTTAAGAACAAAGCAAACCCTATTCACCGTTAGATGAAACCTGATTTAGATTCAAGCAAATATCTCTCAACCGTTAGATCGAAATACATAGCTTGTCAAATACACATGTAGACGTTTTATAAGTTCGTGAGATTTGGCCCAAACGTTTACGTTCTAGTTGGTTCAATACAGTAACCCAAAGGCAAACATATGAGCTTCTCATATTAACCTGGTTCCTCGTTCATCATAACTAGTCCACTTGACTCAAACGAACTAGTTAGAGAGTCATTCAATTGCTATGAGATCTTATGTAACCACACAAGACACAATTGAACTCTTAGATGATTTCGATTCGATTATAATCGGCTCAGTGAACATTATAGCCACGGTTTGCATAAAGCATTCCTTATTAATTTAATGATTATGTTCAGAGCACATCTATAGATCATAACCTCTTAAGTTCACAAACAAGTTCGCGGACTTAAGGTCTATCAGTTGAGTTTTCCAAACTCAGCAGAAATTCTCGGTCGAGAACTTCTGCCAGTTCGCGGACTAAGCCAAGCAAACGAGTTTAGGAAAATCCAGCAGATATTTTCGGTCGAGAACTCTCAACAGTTCGCGGACTTGGCAATCCAATTCCACAATCCTCCGAAATACACTTGCTCAACAAAGTTCAAAGAACTTAGGATCAAGTGAATACACGGTTATGTAATCTAACTCTTATTTCAATATGAAGCATTCTCAGAGGGCGGTATTCAGTCGTGAGCGAATCGAACGACCTTTCTCGTCAGAGAAATTTCCAAAGATTGAAAGATGAAGATAAACCTGATCAAAGCGATAAGCTTTACTAACACATGAATTTCGAGAAAAAGATAAGCATTGAATACTCAGCTTGAAATGTGTTTGATCTAGTCTATATAGCATACGAATTTTGTCTCGTAAGAAGTAGGAGATAGAATAGATAGACTTTTGAGTGACAGATACGTTCAGGTTTTCGCATACCTTTTTGTTGATGAAGTTCCACGGTTCCTTGTGTAGATCTTCGTCGTTGTCGTTGAATCGCCATGGAGTCCTTGAGCTCAACTACACTTTTCCTATCTTAGTCCGAGACTTGCTAATAGGCTAGAAATCAAGACTCTATAGTTTTTATCACTAACATTGACAAACATGCTTGATATAGCAACGCATGCGAGTTCGACCGAGCTATGCTATAACTATCTCCCCCTTTGTCAATTTTAGTGACAAAACTAATACATATGGAATTCAAAAAAGATATGAACTTTAGTGGCTCCTATTCCATAGTCTAATCTTCAACGTTCCTTGAAATCTTCGTCCTTCCAAGTACTCCAATGATCCCAAAGGTTGTAAGTTTAGTATCACCGTTGTTGAAGATCCATAGCATAAATAATGAGAGAATTCGAGATTCTCAATCACTATTAAATAGTGTCATAGTATTATTATAAACATCAAAGTCCAATTATATCACGACCTTAACAACAATACTATGGTGATATGTATCACTCCCCCTTAGTCAATACTCTATCTCGATCATGGAAACCACTCCCCCTTACACAATGATCCGAGAACCATATGTATAATGTAGTGTGAACTACAATATTTCTCCACCTTTTTGTCAATAAAATTGGCAAAGGTAAAAGAATGGATCATAATGAAATTTCCACAAGAGACATTTCACAACCAAAAGAGAAGATACACATCATCTTAAATTTAGTTGCAATCTTATAGCCGAAGCTAACAACATTCATCAAGGAGTTTAAAGATACAAGATAACCCCTAAAAATTCCACAGTCGCACTCCCCGCTAGATATTACCATTAAGCACAAGTTCATAAGAACTATCCCCCATTTGATGTCATTCCCAAGAGAACAATATAAGGGACCTTAATTTCAAGAGAAAAGAAGGATTTATTTGGACACCAAAAATCAAAAAGATGATCTTTTATATCCAAAATCAACCAAATCAACCACAAGTAAACTCATGATTAACTCGATTGATAGAGTCAATTAACTCAAGACCACAAAAGTAATCGAATTAATTGAATGTGCTCAACATAAGTAAACTCACGGAGCAACAAGCTACAACTAAGTTAATCATATGGAGGTGACCAACTTAATCGTTCAAATACTCGACATAAGGAGAACCTTACGGAATATTAAATATACTCAACATAAGGAAGTTCTTATGGAATACACGATCATCTACTCAACATAAGGATAACCTCACGGAATATTATGTATACTCGACACAAGAAGGATCTTATGGAATACACGATCATTTACTCAACATAAGGAACACCTTACGGAATATTACGCATACTCGACACAAGAGAGACCTTATGAAATATAGATGACTACAACAACCACAAAATAATCATGATTACTATAGTCTTCCAAATACTCAACACAAGAGATTGTGGAATATTTGAAACCTCAACTAGATTAACTACAAGAGAACTTATAATTAAACTAATTGGATAACCAAGAACCTAATAACCAAACTAATCACCAAGGTAATCAATTTAATTATCAAAAGATTTGCTCGACAAAAGATTACTTTCGGAGCAAATAACTAAATAACCAAACAAGATGGTTAGTTTAGTTCATATGGGCTCAACATAAAGGATTATGGAACCCCGACTAAGATTGACATGGAACATGACAACCTTAACCGTACATGTACTCAACATAAGTTTAAGAAGAAAATAATACTTATGGAGTACAAAACTAAACAACCAAACTAGTCGATTGATTTAGTTTCATATGCTCGACATATAGTATCTCATGGAATAACCAACCAAGCCAACATAATCGACCTAGTTGTAAGGTACTCAACATAAGACACGCAATGGAGCCTTCACGGTTACTCATAAGATGGATCAATGAAGACCAAAATCGTGGATACACAAACAAGGATCAATTCTATCTTTGCATCACAAAGTGACATAATAGATTTTATCCTTGTAACACAAACGATCATGTTCTATTTCCCGTCAAAACCATGACTACATAGGCTTTAGCGTTTGTGATTATCAAAAGTCGATTCGTCCTTAAACCAATAAGAATATCGATCATAAACGACTTTACTTTTGACAACAAATATGGGATCTTCAAGTTCACGTCCGTGAATAATACATATCCCATAAACAATATTGCAATACATGAAACCCAATAAAATATTGCAATAAAAACAATCATCCTCAAAATATTTTTAGAATTTTATAATCAAAACCTAAAAAATAATCAAAAGAGAATGAAAAAAAGGATAGCTATGTGTAGTCACAATCTTGGCTATCAACACTAGTTATTCTTCCATAAACTCTAAAAGAAGACTTGCTAGATTTCTAAAACAAACGAAAAGATCCTTAAGACAGAGCCAGTTAGATAGACGGTTCTGTTGATTCATGAGCTTTGTGGTTATCAAGCTTATGAGAAATAACAACCTCTGAGGGATCCCTTTTGAGAGGCCCTTCATCATGACACTTTAACAAATCAAGATTAAAGTTAGCCTTCTTAATCATAGCTCTCACAGCTTCAAGACACTGTATAGTCCCAACAAGTTGCTGAGAATCAATAACCACCTTTGTTGAAAACTTTTCCTCAGAATCAGGAATATAAACCGAAGATTGAGAACATGATCTTTCAACTTGAACCAGATTTCCCTTCTCTTTATCAAACTCAAAGCATATACCATTTTCAGCAAGATCTTTAGGCAAATCCCAAGAAGAAGAAGCCATTGTTGATACACCTAAACTGATAACTCAATAGGCACGATATATAAACAGTTATGAGGGAACTAGGTTTAAAAGGTACAAATAAGACAAGCCTAAACCCGCCCATAAACCTTCACGGGTACAGCAACAACGCTCGTAAAGAAAACTTAAAGATAAAGTCAAGAGAAAAACAAGGCAAACAACCAACAAAATACTCCTGTAAGGAATTGATAACCCAACTAAGGACAATAAGAAATTAGTTAGAAGATTATTGTTCAAGGAGTATACCTATTCAATTCCCACACCATTATGGTTTTTATGGGTGAGAGATCAACCTTGTGATTAATTAGCACAAGTATGAGCATTGAGCTCATTAAATGACCAAGGCTTTTGTTTAGCCTTCCTTTTCTGGCCCTTCCTCAACACAGAAAGATAGGAAACATAAAGATTGAGATGACCTTCTGGAGACAATCTCTGAGAACTAAGTCTAGGACCTCTTGCAACAAGTTCAAGTGGATCAGGATAGATGGGAATCCATTTTCCAGACTTAGATATACCAGGACCTTTCTTAGAAACACATGGAATACTGATACCAGAAGTATTAGAATATACTTGTTCCCTATGAAGATCTCTAGGAGAGAAGTCATGTTTATAATATTCTTGACATTCTGTGGATACACCATTTTTTACAATGGTTGGTAATCTATTTTCTCCATTGACAGAGGAAAGAAGTAACCTTTGGAGTCTATAAACTTGTTTCCGTCTGGAAAAACAATGGATAACATAGTGATTTTGTTTTCCGTAGAAGGTACATAGTCTTGGAGGGAAAGAAACACTTGGTGCATGACTGAACCTCATAGTCGTCGAAGAAGATTGTAAGTTAGAGGCGTTTTTCATGGCACAATCTTCTTTTGGAGAAAATTTCATCCTGTATCGTAACACATTAGGATGAACATAGGACGTTTTTTTCAACATAGAGTTTTCCTTTTCCAAAGATTTACACTGTTCACGAGCTATGACAAGAGATGCTTCAAGTTCCTTTTTCTCAACACGAAGACCGTCAAGATTTGATGAATACGACTTGATCAACTCTCCTTCTCGAATTGAGCCTTCTTTTACCAGCAGTTCAAGAGAAAAAAATCTTTTAACGTTGTAGATAGTTTTCTTGAAGAAGTTTCTCAATTTCCTTAAAGAAGGACCCTATAATGCCATAGAGAACTTGTTCTCGATCTAACGTTTTCCAAAATTTATCAATGAGTTTTTCATGATCTTGTAGATCAATACACTCAGTAGAATTTCTAGCAATTCTGGTGAGCTCCTTTTCATCTTTAGCCATTATGTCCAATGTCTCATTGGAGGAAGAATGATTCACACAAGATGGACGATTCTTCTTACCTCGGGATTCGGAAGAATCAACTAAGGAGTGACCCTTTGAGGTATTCCTAAGACCTTTTACACATTTGATGGCTTTAGGAGGCATATTTGTATGCGTGTGAGATTCTGTCCACAGAGTTAGATCGCTACAAACACAAACTGATTAGGTCTTAAACGTGTTTGCCTGCTCTGATACCGATTGAAAAAACGGGGGTCTAGCAACACAACCCAATATTTCGCTTAGCAATCTGTATAGAAAAACTCCGAATCACTCTACTAGAGAATCAACTAGACAGTCAGACTCAATCTAGAATACAGTGTCTCAAGGAGTTAATATCTCTATCTCTCAATTTGATTGATACTCAAGCAAATAGAAATCTGCGAGTCAAATCAAAGAGAGATAACTTGGACGGTACCAAACACCAATGTCCAAGTGTTAATCAATTAAACCAGGAATCACAAGATTGGATCTCCAATTGATTAACAACGCACAACCTATATTATTTCAATTATATAACAAATATAATGCGGAAAAGAAATAACACAGACACCATAGATTTTGTTAACGAGGAAACCGCAAATGCATAAAAACCCCGGGACCTAGTCCAGATTAGATACACATTGTATTAAGCCGCTACAAACACTAGCCTACTACCAATTAACTTCGGTCTGGACTATAGTTGAACCCCTACCAGTCTCCCACTGATACAAGGTACAGTTGCACCCTTATGCCTCTGATCCCATCAAGATACTACGCACTTGATTCCCTTTGATGATCTCACCCACAACAAAGAGTTGCTAGTCCCAAAAACGCAGGCTTTGATAACAAACAAATCTGTATCACACAGAAAAGTCTATTCAAAGGATAAATCTGTCTCCCACAGATAAACCCTAGTTTGTTCCGTTTTCTGATAATAATCAAGGTATATTAAAGGAACCAATTGATAGATCCGGTCCTATATTCCCGAAGAACAACCTAGATAAATTAATCACCTCACAATACTCAATCCTGAATACACAGAAGAATATTGTGGATTCACGAACAATGAGACAAAGATGTTCGTTAATACTTTATCTTACCTATCGGAGAAACAAGTTCTCAAGCCAATCAAAAACGATTGTACTCGTACGATAGAAAAGTAAGATCAGATCACCAACTACAATAAAAGTAGTATCGGTCTGGCTTCACAATCCCAATGAAGTCTTTAAGCCGTTAACCCGAATTTGAAGAAGAAACTCAAGGGTTAATGGAGAACGACTCCAGCTTAGAGAAAACTAGTATCACACAAGAAAGGTGTGTGGGGATTAAGTTTTTCTCTACACAGACGTCTCCTTTATATAGCCTTTCAAATCAGGGTTTTTGCTAAAGAACAAAGCAAACCCTATTCACCGTTAGATGAAACCTGTTTTAGATTCAAGACAATATCTCTCAACCGTTAGATCGAAATACATAGCTTGTCAAACACACATGTAGATGTTTTCCAAGTTCGTGAGATTTGGCCCAAACGTTTACGTTCTAGTTGGTTCAATACAGTAACCCAAAGGCAACCATATGAGCTTCTCATATTAACCTGGTTCCTCATTCATCATAACTAGTCCACTTGACTCAAACGAACTAGTTAGAGAGTCATTCAATTGCTATGAGATCTTATGTAACTACACAAGACACAATTGAACTCTTAGATGATTTCGATTCGATTAGAATCGGCTCAATGAACATTATAGACAAGGTTTGCATAAAACATTCCTTATTAATTTAATGATTATGTTCAGAGAACATCTATAGATCATAACCTCTTAAGTTCACAAACAAGTTCGCGGACTTAAGGTCTATCAGTTGAGTTTTCCAAACTCAGTAGAAATTCTCGGTCGAGAACTTCCGCCAGTTTGCGGACTAAGCCAAGCAAACGAGTTTAGGAAAATCCAGCAGATATTTTCGGTCGAGAACTCTCAACAGTTCGCGGACTGAGTTCGCGGATTGGGTTCGCGGACTTGGCAAGCCAATTCCACAATCCCCCGAAATACACTTGCTCAACAAAGTTCAAAGAACTTCGGATCAAGTGATTACACGGTTATGTAATCTAACTCTCACTTCAATATGAAACATTCTCAGAGGGCGGTATTCAGTCGTGAGCGAATCGAACGACCTTTCTCGTCAGAGCAATTTCCAAAGATTGAAAGATGAAGATAAACCTGATCAAAGCGATAAGCTTTACCAACACATGAATTTCGAGAAAAAGATAAGCATTGAATACTCAGATTGAAATGTGTTTGATCTAGTCTATATAGCATACGACTTTTGTCTCGTGAGAAGTAGGAGATAGAATATATAGACTTTTGAGTGACAGATACGTTCAAGTTTTCACATACCTTTTTGTTGATGAAGTTCCACGGTTCCTTGTGTAGATCTTCGTCGTTGTCGTTGAATCGCCATGAAGTCCTTGAGCTCAACTACACTTTTCCTATCTTAGTCCGAGACTTGCTAATAGGCTAGAAATCAAGACTCTATAGTTTTGATCACTAACATTGACAAACATGCTTGATATAGCAACGCATGCGAGTTCGAACGAGCTATGATTTAACAAACCTTAAACAAGGTGTAGCCAACATCGATCTGCTTGCAAAGCTGCAAACAAAGCAGTATAAGCGCAAGCAAAAGAGTAAATTAAGAAAAAAGGCGACAAAATAAGACCCACTTACCGAGAATGCTGAGAGACGAGGGAGAAAACTGGCGTAAGTGTCCATAAATGCTTCCATCTCTTGAATGTTACCACGACGGATCTTACCAAAGCTTTGAATGGAGCGAAGGCAGTCAGGAACAAAGAACAAGTCTTTGGCAGCACGATACTGAGCAGACAAGACATCCAGCTGCGAGGCTATCTTAAAAGAGCTATCAAGATGATGATGGTCAACTCCAACAGCAAAAGGACCCTTAGAGTCACGAAGGATGGGCTCAAGAATAGCATCATCAAAGCTACCTAAGCTCAAACTTCCTGGCAAACGACCTTGGCTAGACTCAGCAACTGCACCTTCGTTCGTTTGAACACGAGTCATGGGCATGCCAGCTGAGCTCTCATCACGACGAAAGGATATCATGGTGGAAGAACTGGGATCGGAAGGACTAACATGGGAGCCGCCCAAATCCATATCACCAGCAGAAGGAAGATTTCCCAATACGGTCTAGTCCGGTGACGAAGGTGTAATTCCTGCAACCTTGTTAGCGGGGGTAGTAGAAACAGAGTGAGCACTCCCTAGCGAAGAAGGAACAACATCGAAAGAGAAGCTAGCTAGTGAAATCACAACCTTCTTCTTCTGCTGAGAATCTGAGCTACCAGCTCTCGCCGAAGGGGCAGCAGTCTTAGTAAATGAACCACTAGATTGGAGAGAAGTATCAAGAGACGAAGGCAAGCTCTTCGAAGCTACAACAGCAGCTTCAGCAATAGCAGAAATAGCGGGCAAAGCCTGGCGAGGAGCAGATAACAATAGTACCTTCGAAGATGATTACGAAGGTTGCCAAACGCAGCAAAGGGGAAAAATCTATTAAGAGCACCTCAGTAGAAGAGGAAGAAGAAAACCAGTTACGAAAAAGAAAATGGCGCATAAGCAGAAATACTTTTTTCATTGAAATCAACGAGAACCAGCTCTCAAAGAAAAAAGGGGGGAAATCATACATCAACCACAATTGAAAACATCAAAGGAACCATTGAAGGAGCATACATTGCTCTAAAAAAACATAAAAAGAAACACGTCAATCAAGAAAAGGAAGACTCTAAGCCTGCAGCACTTCCTAAGCTAGACTCAAAATCAGTTTCCGTATTTTCCCCAACAAACGAAGCATCGCACAAGGTCCAGAGAATGTGCCTGAAATTACCGATGTACTGCATAACCACAGGAAAGGGCGCCCCAACTACACGATCTCCAGCAGATGACGACTCAAACACACCAGGTGAAATCTTTCCCTTCTTTGCTAAACTACGAGCAACAGATCCCGGAGCAATTCCAGCAGATGAAGCAAGGACAGTCTACGAAAGAAAGCCATCAGAATATCAAAAAAAAAGATGTTAAAAATAGAAGTTGCCAACCTCCAAAGAAAAACGAAGGGTTAATATAGTTATTGCTATTCTATGAGATCAAGTATGTGTCGATTCTCCTGACTGGTTCTGAAAGTGAAGGAGAGGTCCGGTCGGTTCGTTCAGGAAGTGTAATAAGGTTTTGTATTCAGAGAAAAGAGTACCGCGCTTCCCCTATTAACTTTAAAACTAGCGTAAGCCCGTTGCATCTTCTTGAGAAGTGGACACGATTCATGCTGATCCAGAGATGTGTAAGAGCCAGCTTGACCAAGGCACAGATTATTGATGTTGTTGCGGCTTCCGCAGTTCTTTAGATTAGGAAATATATTCCGGGCTTGGTTGATTTTATTTCCAGATGGTGTCCATACGGGTGAAATGACTATTTCCTTAGAGAGTGTGGACGCCTTGCTGAATCTTCCCATATTAGGTAGTCTCGATATCAAGTTGTCTGCAGAAAAAAAAGAAATGCACGTCGCTCTGGTTGCGAAATCCAAAGGATTCGTTCGGCAAGAGAACGAGGCGGGAGGTTTCTATGGCTGATGGGTGTCCCAGTGGTTTCCGGATGAATTAGAGCCGAATCAGAAGAATAGACTTCTCAATGTTGCGACGTATCTGGTTCTGTGGTTATCCAGAGATATTTTAGACGACGTCTCGGGAAAGAAAGATATAAGACAGGAACTTATCAAATTTGTCGTAAAGTTGGCGAAAGGTGTCGTTCTCCCTGTTGGCTGCATGTTTCTTGGTTCTCTGTACACGCATCTGGATCAGCTAGTTTTGGATATGCGCGCTTCAAATGGTTACATGAAAGTGGATTCGTATGTTCATGCCGCTTTTCTTCAAGCGTGGTTGTGGGAGCATTTCGTAAAGTATGATCCAAAACCGTTGGCAGTACTCCCTGAGCCTTGGGGTGGCTCCAGGATACTGCGTTGGTCGAATAGGCGTCCAAGGGTTGGTTCGAACCTGGTTAGCTTCCTTGATAATTCACATGCGATCAATTTTCGTCCATGGACTCCGTTGCATGATTCCATAACTTAGATCGGCACCTTTGCTCCTGCTCCAGGTATGTCTTTATCTTCTGACAAAGCCGATATGAGCGTTGGAGAGATGACGTTTATGCGAAGCTGCGTTCCTGGCCACATACCATCTTTTTTTCGAGGATCTTGTAAAGCGGTATCCTACAAAATTGATATGGCGGCTCGGAATATGGGTTTCAATCAAGGGGTCCCAGATGTTCGTCCGCCGGTTGTTCCAGAAGTTTCGTGGCTAAGTGTTCTCGATGTTGCGATTCTGGAGTCTGGAAAAAGTCTCCCTTTCCTGTTCAAACACCTCTAAGTATAACATATTATGGCAAGATGAGTTTCTTGTTTTTTATGGGTTTGTGAATGACGTGGTAGAGAATCGTCAAGGTAAGCCTTCTCCTGCGGTTTTGGCGGAGCATCCATTGCTGAGAGATCCTTCTTCTCCCAAGCGAAAATCTGTTAGCTCGAGTACAGATAGTCCCCAGGATCAAGGTCTAAGAATCGTGCAGGCGGTTTTGAAAAGGTGAGGGTACCCAAATATATCTCAAGCAAACTTTTTTCGACCTATAAGTCATTTCCTCCGAAAGTGATTGTCTATGGATACGAGATCGAGACAATATAACAAATCGGTTCACACTCTGTGTGATCGTCTATGGATACAAGATCGAGACAATACAACGACAAAGTGTGTTACTTGATAAAAAGGTTTCGGACTTAACCAAACACAATATGATTCACTTATCAAGTAATAGGATATTAACGTTTGTGTGATTTACTTTAATTATAATAAAAACAATTATAATGCGGAAAATAAAAGTAAATGACACAGCAAGATTTTGTTAACGAGGAAACCGCAAATGCAGAAAAACCTCGGGACCTTGTCCAGAATTGAATACTCTCAGGATTAAGCCGCTACACAAAATACACTTACTTCGTATAGTTGAGACCAAGCACCTAAATCTATAGTATACCTAGTTCCATATGTATTTCCACGCCTCAGTCACGTACTTGGAACAATCCCTTTGGTTCGTATTCCAAACAGTAAAGGAACAAGAAATCTCTTTGGTATCAACTCTCTTCAACCAAGTGATACGAGTCAAACATCACAGTAAACCTGCTTACATTCAATCCTTGAAAATGTCGTTGTTGACATCATAATAACAAAGCAAAATACTCCCACTAAGGAAGATAGGTATATAATCAATCCGCACGGCTTTGTTATACCACAATATGATATCTTACTCCCCCTTAGTCTGCGCTTTCACTCTTTCGTTAGATATAACATTCAAGCACCAATGTTCTTTTCCCTAGCAACACCAATTCATATATACCAAGTAAGATAAAATCAATGCCAATATCGCCTGTTTACCCCATATATTTCTCCCCCTTTTTGTCACAAAAAAATGACAAAGAAACGAAAAAATAAAGGACAAAACGAAAAGAATTCTATAAATCTCAGAAATAGACTTGCAAACCTGTAGAGTTAGGCATGAGGGTTCCACACATCACGTTATGATAACCAATTATCAAAACCGAAACTACAAGTAGTTTTATTTTGAAGTGTTACCAAGAAAACAATTGCCCGAAACAATTTTTCCCATATAGTTTAGCAAATCAAAAACGACTTATCACATTAGTTCCTTTGCTAAACCGATTGTCCAAGAACAACCGCTTAATTCGATAAGACCAAAAAAAAGTATGCACTCCATTTTTCTCACCAGGTTCTAATTATCCATATTCTTAGAACTTTTAATTTCAAACAAACCAAATACTAGGTTAGTTAACTAATATTTCTTTGTTTAGGCATTCAGTTAGACTTGAATAACCGAAACCTCACTTTGATAAGACAAACTAAGATCAGAATTAACTTAGTTTCTTATCCGGAATCGAATTGGACTAAACAACTCATCTGGTATACACATTATTTCGTTAAGCCATAAATAATTCATACAAACCAATATAAATCAACTTGCAAAATTATTCAACTCAATCGGAAGTGTTAGAGCATAGCTCGGTCGACCTCGCATGCGTTGCTATATCAAGCATGTTTGTCAATGTTAGTGATCAAAACTATATAGTCTTGATATCTAGCCTACTAGCAAGTCTCGGACTAGGATAGGAAAAGTGCAGCTGAGCTCAAGGACTTCATGGAGATTCAACGACAACGACGAAGATCTACACCAAGGAACTGTGAAACTTCATCAACAAAAAGGTATGTGAAGACTTGAACTTATCTGTCACTCATAAGTCTATCTACTCTATCTCCTACTTCTTATGAGACAAAGTCGTATGCTCTATATACTAGATCAAGCACACTACAATTTCGAGCTGAGTATTCAATGCTTATCTTTTTCTCGGAATATGTGTGTTGGTAAAGCTTTTCGCTTTAGCCATGTTTATCTTCATCTTGCAATCACTAAGTTGAGAATTGCTCCGACGTGAAGACAATCTGTGAATAACGGTTGGTATAGCGTTCTAAGAGAAAGTCTCAATGATTGAAATGAGAGTAGATTACATAACCCTTGATCCGAAGTTCTTTGAACTTTTTTGAGAAAGTATGTTCGGTAGGATTGTGAAATTGGCTTGAAAAGTCCGCGAACACAGTCCGCGAACCCAGTCCGCGAACTTCCGGAAGTTCTCAAACCCGAGAATTTCTGCTGGGATTTTCGAAACTCTTTTGTGTGACGAAATCCGCAAACTCAGTCCGCATACCTATTCCGTGAAATGGCGGAATTTCTCGACCGAGAATTTCTGCTGAGTTTTGGAAAACTCAAAACTGGGTGCTTAAGTCCGCGAACTTGTTTGTGAACTTGAGTGGTTGTAATCTAAGATGATTTGCTCTGAACATAAATATCAAATTACTAAGGAATGCTTTATGCAAACCATGGCTAAAATGTTCATTGAGTCGATTCTAATCGAATCGATATCATCTAGAGTTCGATTGTGTCTTGTGTAGTTACATATGATCTCATAGCAATTGAATGTCTCTCTAACTAGTTCAATTGAGTCAAGTGGACTAGTTATGATGAATGAGGAACATGGTTAATATGTGAAGCTCATGTGATTGCCTTTTGGTTGCTATATTGAACCAACATGTATGTGACCGTTTGTGCCGGTTTTCACAAACCTGGAAAACGTACACGAGTGTGTTTGACAAGCTTTGTCTTTCGATCTAACGGTTGAGAGATATTGGCTTGGATCTAAATCAGTGGTTAATATTCATTGCTTAATTCTTAAGTAAAAACCCTGGTTTGAAAGGCTATAAATAGGGGACGTCTAGGTTGAGGAAAATTATTCCCCACACACCTTTCTTGTGTGATACTAGTTTTCTTCAAATCTAGAGTCGATCTCCATTAATCCTTGAGTTTCTTCTTCAAACTCGGATTAACGATTAAAGGATTGTGAAGCCAGACCGATACTAATTTTATCGTAGTTGCGTGATATGATCTTACGTTTCTATCGTTAAGAGTACAATTGTTTCTGATTGGCTCGAGAACTTGTTTCTCCGATAGGTAAGATGAAGTATTCACGAACATCTTCGTCTCACTGTTCGTGAATCCTCAGTATTCTTCTTGTGTATTCAGGAATCGAGTATTGAGAGGTGATTGATTTATCTAGGTTGTTCTTCGGGAATATAAGACTGGATTTATCAATTGGTTCCTTGAATATACCTTGATAGAATTATCAAAAAACAGAACAAAAGTTAGGGTTTATCTGTGGGAGACAGATTTATCCTTTGGTAGACTTGTTTGTGTGAGACAGATTTGTTTATTGTCAAAGCCTGCGATTTTGGGTCGTAGCAACTCTTTGTTGTAGGTCAGATCAGCAAAGGGAATCAAGTGCGCAGTATCCTGCTGGGATCAGAGGCGTAGGGGTGCAACTGTACCTTGTATCAGTGGGAGACTGGTAGGGGTTCAAATATAGATCGATCCGAAGTTAGTTTGGAGTAGGCTAGTGTCTGTAGCGGCTTAATACAGTGTGTATCTAATCTGGACGAGGTCCCGAGGTTTTTCTGCATTTGCGGTTTCCTCGTTAACAAAATTTCTGGTGTCTGTGTTATTTCTTTTCCGCATTATATTTGTTATATAATTGAAATAATACAGGTTGTGCATTGTTAATTAATTGGAGATCCAATCTTGTGATTGCTGGTTTCATTGATTAACAGTTGGACATTGGTCTTTGGTACCGTCCAAGTTATCTCTCTTGATTTGACTCGCAAATTGTATTTGCTGAGTATCAATCAGATTGAGATATTGAGATATCAACTTGTTGATTAACTTTTAATTGATTGAGTCTTGTTCATTCTCTTAAAAGTTTATCCAAGTTTGTCCATACAGATTGTTAAGCGAAATATTGGGTGGTATTGTTAGACCCCCGCTTTTCCAATTGGTATCAGAGCAGGCAAAAACATTAAAGACCTCAAAAGTCTGTGCTTGTAGCGATCTGGCTATATGGACTACAAAGTCTCAATTAACGGTTCACCAGTTGTGAAAAACAATCGCAAGAAGTGGTCTGACAAACTGCTATCTCTTTAAAGAGGGTTGGACGAACAAATCCGGATCAACTCCGATCTTGTTGCAGAAATCGCTGCTCTCAAGGATTTGAGATCCGAAAAAATTCCCTCTACTTGTATGAAGAAATCCAGTTGTTCTTCTTCCCTGCTTTGTCACAAGTCAGTGCATAATCAACGACGATGTGTTGAGAAGACTGATAAGACAAAGTGTTCGTCAGACAAACTTCTGAGTAGACGCTCTAGTTATGATCCTTCTTATCATATACAACAAGTGTGTATGACCTTTCGAAAGAGTCTTGACGTTGGCAGTAATCTTTGTAAGAAAGCTAAACAACTGTATGACTCTCTAAAAGATTGTACACCACTACCAGGAAAATCTAGAATGAAAAGTACTAGTAGTATGAGAGCTTTTGCTTTAAAATCTTCATCTCCCTTTCAGTGGTTTCTTGATAGCGGTTGTAGTCGACATATGACTGGAGATCTAACCTGGTTTATCTCTTCTGCCAACTATGAAGGAGGACCTGTTACTTTCAGAGATGGAAGTTGTTGCTACATTAGCAAAAAGGGAACGATTAAGCTGCCTGGCGTTCCAGAAATTCATGATGTGATATACGTAAAAGGTATGACTGCTAATCTTCTTTCTATTAGTCAAATTTGTGACAAGGGGCATCGAGTTGTCTTTAATGCAAATGGATGTGACATTATTGACAAAACTGGGAAAGTTATTTTCCAAGGAACTCGAAGTAAAAATAACTGTTATCTTCTTGATACTCAGTTTAGCAACCGTTGCAATTTGACTAAGGTGGAATCTACACATCTTTGGCATGAGCGTTTTGGTCACATCAATTATCGTCTCCTAACTAAGATCATTAACAAAGAACTTGTTAGAGGCATTCCCAAAATCAATGCAAAGATTGAAGGTGTATGTGGTGCTTGTCAAAAAGGAAAGCAAATGAAATTTCACCACAAATCATCCCGAGATATTCTCACTAAAGCTCCTCTTGACTTAATTCATATGGATCTCTTCGGACCAATTCAACAACCTACTGTTGCCGGTAAGAAGTATGTTTTAGTTATGGTAGATGATTACACCAGATTTACCTGGGTAGCATTTCTAGCTCATAAAAATGAAACCCTTGGTGAATTTAAGATTATTTTTAAAAGGATCCATAATGAACAAGGTCGCAAACTAAATAAAATCAGAAGCGATCGCGACACATAATTTAAAGACACCAAGGTTTTTGAATTCTGTGATAAACATGGGATCATTCAACAATATTCTCCACCAATGACTCCTCAAGCTAATGGAGTTGCAGAAAGAAAGAATAGGAACATACAGGAAATGGCCAGAGTAATGCTCCACAACAAAAACCTTCCTTTGAGGTTTTGGGGAGAAGCTGTCTTCACAGCATATTACCTGATCAACCGTGTGTATTTGCGGTAAAAAACTCTTAACACACCTTATGAGCTATGATATGGTAGAAAACCAAATCTACACTACCTTATGGTGTTTGGGAGTAAGTTCTATATTCTGAAAGATCGGGAACAGAAAGGGAAATTCGACACCAAAAGTGACGAAGGTATCTTTCTTGGTTATGCCTCTGATAGTCGAGGTTTCCGAGTGTATAATCTCAGAATAAATGTTATGATGGAATCGGCTAATGTTATCATTGATGACATAAGCAACTTCCGTCAAGACAACTCTCCTGCTGAATTGCCTCCAACTGAGACAATTGAGAAAGTCAAAGAAATTCCAGAATCAGCTGAAGTTATTCCAACTGTTGTTGATCCTGACATTTCTAGTGACGAGGAGAAAAGCACTAATCAGGCCAATCCTGATGAACAGGAACGTATCCCTCCACGACATCTATGGGTTCAAAGGGATCATGACCCAAAAAACATCATTGGGGGAAAAGATTCTACAGCCAGGACAAGGGGACAACTCCAAAATTTATGTAACTTTGGTTGTTTTCTTTCACAGGAGGAACCACAGAATATTGATGAAGCTCTGAAAGATCCTTTTTGGGTAAATGTTATGCATGAAGAGTTAAATCAATTTGAAAGACAAGATGTCTGGGAACGTGTACCTTGTCCTCCAAACGTTAATATCGTTGGGACCAAATGGATATTCAAGAACAAGTCTGACGAATTTGGAACAATTATTAGAAATAAAGCCAGACTTGTCGCTCAAGGATATTCACAGATTGAAGGAATTGATTTTGATGAAACCTTTGCACCTGTGGCACGTCTTGAGTCCATTCGTCTATTATTAGCTCACACCTGCTTTCTGAAGATTAAACTGTTTCAGATGGATATAAAATCAGCATTTCTGAATGGCATCTTGAAGGAAGAAGTCTATGTTGGTCAACCCAAGGAATTCGAAGATCCTGATAATCCAAATCATGTGTTGAAACTCAAAAAGGCGTTATATGGTCTAAAGCAAGCACCAAGAGCATGGTTTGAGAAACTTACCACCTCTCTTATTCGAAAGGGTTTTTCAAGAGGGGGAGCTGATAAAACATTGTTCACCAAGTGGAGTGGAAAAGATGTGGTCATTGCTCAAATCTATGTTGATGATATTATCTATGGATCAACATCCGAAAAATTCGCAAAGGACTTCCAAGTCTCTCTTGCTAAAGAATTTGAGATGAGTAATGTTGGTGAATTAAAATTCTTTTTAGGATTAATTTACTTATCACAAGAGAAGTATGCACGAAATCTCGTGTCAAAATTCGGTTTAGATAAGTCATCTCCTAAGTTGACGCCAATGCCAACCACAGGTAAATTGCACAAAGATGAGAAAGGAGCCAAAGTGGATCAAAAATTATATCGATCCATTAATAGGTAGCCTTTTGTATATTACAACCACTAGGCCTGACATCTCCTTCAGTGTTGGTTGTTGTGCAAGGTTTCAGGAGGATCCAAGGGAGTCACATCTTGCTGCTACAAAAAGAATCATACAATATATAAATCACACTCTCGGGTATGGTCTTTCATACACTTTTGATACTAACACAGAACTGTCTGCTTATTCTGATGCTGATTGGGCAGGGTATGTGGAAGACATAAAAAGTACATCAGGGGGTTTCTACTATGTAGGACTGAATCTTGTTGCATGTCATAACAAGAAACAGAATTCTCAATCCCTGTCGACATGTGAAGCAGAATACATTGTTGCAGGGTCCTGTGTGTACTTAACTTTTGTGGATGAAACAGATGCTTGTCGATTATGGAGTTGATACTGGAATAATGAGAATGTTTTGTGATAACTCCAGTGCGATTCGAATTACTGAGAATCCTGTTGAGCACTCAAGAACAAAGCACATTGACATAAGATACCATTTTATTCGTGATCTTTATGAAAACGGTATCATTGGTATGGAATTTGTGCCTTCCGAACAACAATTGGCTGATATTCTAACCCTTAGACACTGCAACATTTCAAAACTTGCGGTAGGCTATTGGGGTTGTTCTAGTTCATTAGATTGTGTTTATGACTCTTTCCCCTTGCTTATTCTTTTCTTTTGGTCAATCGAGTCTAAACTCCAGTAGTACTCTCTGGTTCGGTTTTTAGAGTTTTGTTGTTTATTTTTGATTCATTGGTAGTTTGTCAAAATCCTTCTTTTATTTTGAAGGTCGCTTATGTTGTTCTCTTTTGAGAATGACATATTATGGGGGAGAGTTCTTTTGAACTTGTGCTTAATGGTAATATCTTGCAGGGAGTGCGGCTGTGGAATTTTTTAGGGGTTATCTGGTATCTTAAAACTCCTTGATGAATGTTGTTAGCTTCGGCTATAAGATTGCATCTTAATTTAAGATGATGTGTGTCTTCTCTTTTGGTTATGCATTGTCTCTTGTGGGAATTCATTATGAACCCGCTCTTTACCTTTGCCAATTTTATTGAAAAAAAAGGGGAGATATATTGTAGTTCACACTACAAAATACATATGGTTTTCGGATCATTGTGTAAGGGGGAGTGATTTCCATGATCGAGATAGGTATCGACTAAGGGGGAATGATACATATCACCATAGTACTATTGTTAAAGTCGTGATACAATTGGACTTTGATATTCATAGTAGTACTATGACACTGTTAATAATGATTGAGACTCTCGATTTCTCTCGTTATTGTGCTACGAATCTTCAACAACGATGATGCTGAACTTACAACCTTTGGAATCATTGGAGTACTTGGAAAGGACAAAGATTTCAAGGAATGTTGAAGATTAGACTATGGAATAGGAGCCACTAAAGATTATCTTTTTTGTATTCCATATGTATTAATAGTTTTGTCACTAAAATTGACAAAGGGGGATATTGTTAGAGCATAGCTCGGTCGACCTCGCATGTGTTGCTATATCAAGCATGTTTGTCAATGTTAGTGATCAAAACTATATAGTCTTGATATCTAGCCTACTAGCAAGTCTCGGACTAGGATAGGAAAAGTGCAGCTGAGCTCAAGGACTTCATGGCGATTCAACGACAACGATGAAGATCTACACCAAGGAACCATGGAACTTCATCAACAAAAAGGTATGTGAAGACTTGAACTTATATGTCACTCATAAGTCTATCTACTCTATCTCCTACTTCTTATGAGACAAAGTCGTATGCTTTATAGACTAGATCAAGCACACTACTATTTTGAGCTGAGTATTCAATGCTTATCTTTTTCTCGGAATATGTGTGTTGGTAAAGCTTTTCGCTTTAGCCATGTTTATCTTCATCTTTCAATCACTAAGTTGAGAATTGCTGCGACGTGAAGACAATTTGCGAATAACGGTTGGGATAGCGTTCTAAGAGAAAGTCTCAATGATTGAAATGAGAGTAGATTACATAACCCTTGATCCGAAGTTCTTTGAACTTTGTTGAGCAACTATGTTCAGTAGGATTGTGGAATTGGATTGCCAAGTCCGCGAACTGTCAGAAGTTCTCAAACCCGAGAATTTCTGCTGGGATTTTCGAAACTCGTTTGTGTGACGCAAGTCCGCGAACTCAGTCCGCAGACCTAGTCCGCGAACTGGCGGAAGTTCTCGACCGAGAATTTCTGCTGAGTTTTGGAAAACTCAAAACCGAATGCTTAAGTCCGCGAACTTGTTTGTGAACTTGAGTGGTTGTAATCTAAGATGATTTTCTATGAACATAGATATTAAATTACTAAGGAATGCTTTATGCAAACCTTGGCTATAATGTTCATTGAGCCGATTCTAATCGAATCGATATCATCTAGAGTTCGATTGTTTCTTGTGTAGTTACATAAGATCTCATATCAATTGAATGTCTCTCTAACTAGTTCGTTTGAGTCAAGTGGACTAGTTATGATGAATGAGGAACATGGTTAATATGTGAAGCTCATGTGTTTGCCTTTTGGTTGTTATATTGAACCAACATGTATGTGAACGTTTGGGCCGGTTTTCACAAACCTGGAAAACGTACACGAGTGTGTTTGACAAGCTTTGTATTTCGATCTAACAGTTGAGAGATATTGGCTTGGATCTAAATCAGTGGTTAATATTCATTGCTTAATTCTTAAGTAAAAACCCTGGTTTGAAAGGCTATAAATAGGGGACGTCTAGGTTGAGGAAAACTAATCCCCACATACCTTTCTTGTGTGATACTAGTTTTCTTCAAAGCTAGAGTCGATCTCCATTAATCCTTGAGTTTCTTCTTCAAACTCGGATTAACGATTAAAGGATTGTGAAGCCAGACCGATACTACTTTTATCGTAGTTGGGTGATCTGATCTTACGTTTCTATCTTTAAGAGTACAATTGTTTCGGATTGGCTCGAGAACTTGTTTCTCCGATAAGTAAGATAAAATATTCACGAACATCTTCGTCTCACTGTTCATGAATCCTCAGTATTCTTCTTGTGTATTCAGGAATCGAGTATTGAGAGGTGATTGATTTATCTAGGTTGTTCTTCGGGAATATAAGACCGGATTTATCAATTGGTTCCTTGAATATACCTTGATAGAATTATAAAAAAAACGGAACAAAAGTTAGGGTTTATCTGTGGGAGACAGATTTATCCTTTGGTAGACTTGTCTGTGGAGACATATTTGTTTATTGTCAAAGCCTGCGATTTTGGGTCGTAGCAACTCTTTGTTGTGGGTCAGATCAGCAAAGGGAATCAAGTGCGCAGTATCCTGCTGGGATCAGAGGCGTAGGGGTGCAACTGTACCTTGTATCAATGGGAGACTGGTAGGGGTTCAACTATAGATCAGTCCGAAGTTAGTTTTGAGTAGGCTAGTGTCTGTAGCGGCTTAATACAGTGTGTATCTAATCTGGACGAGGTGCCAGGGTTTTTCTGCATTTGCGGTTTCCTCGTTAACAAAATTTCTGGTGTCTGTGTTATTTCTTTTCCGCATTATATTTGTTATATAATTGAAATAATACAGGTTGTGCGTTGTTAATCAATTGGAGATCCAATCCTGTGATTGTTGGTTTCATTGATTAGCACTTGGACATTGGTCTTTGGTACCATCCAAGTTAGCTCTCTTGATTTGACTCGCAGATTGTATTTGTTGAGTATCAATCAGATTGAGATAATGAGATATCAACTTGTTGATTAACTTTTAATTGATTGAGTCTTGTTGATTCTCTTAAAAGTTTATCCAAGTTTTTCCATACAGATTGCTAAGCGAAATATTGGGTGGTGTTGTTAGACCCCCGCTTTTTCAGGAAGCAATTGAATCAACATAAGACGTTATAAGCACCGCAATTGCACCATAATTTTGTAAACTTAAACCAGTGATAAACTACCAAAGAAAAATACCAAAGGTTTTTCTTAACCGGAACCAATTGAATTAACAACACATCAATTGTACCGCACATTTGTAAGTCTAAACCATCGATACCAAACAAAAGCAAGAGAACAATGGTTTTCCTTAACCGGAACCAATTGAATCATCACACACATCAATTGTACCACAATTTCGTAAGCCTAAACGATTGGTACCACACAATAAAGCAAGATAACAATAGTTTTTCTTAACAGAAATCAATTGAAACACACATCCACACACACATCATGGAATAACAAATCAATTGCACCTAAATTTCGTTAAGAAAAAGCAATAAATATATAAAATATAAACTCGGGATTTTCTTAAACAGGAAAACAATTAACTAACAACATTGTTACCTCAATTTCGCATCCACTCCTCCAATATGATAGCATCTTCGTCCAGGGAGGATTGATAGCGAAATATCTCCTCTCGTTGTCATCCTTATGCGCAAACAAAAAGAATAACAACATACCTCAACCTTTACCAGAGAAAGGTTGAAAACCGGTTTTAACAATTGTAAGCAAAAGTTGAAAACCGTCGAAACACATATGCTTTTATGCTAAACCAAAACCGATTCAACATATTGTGACTTTTTCACATATTGTTTCTATCAGAACCCCTCATAATCCTTTGATAAAGCCTACCTACTTGGGTTGGAACTTAATCCTGCTAAATCAAAAAGTCACACAAACCATGAGGGTTCATACATATGAGATCGAACACTAAGGTAATAAAACCGAAAACATACATCTCATAATCATACATAGCAATAAGATAAAAGCAATTAAGCACAGGCTATGTAAACTAAAAACTATCACAAGAAAATTACTCAAAACAAATAATTTTATTCATAACTGAAAGATAGTTTTATTCAAGATAGACTTTATTACACTAAATCAAAACTAATGTCTATATTTCTCGAAGAGATTTAATCTTCACTTATTTCTTGAGAAGAGCATTCATTTGGACCAAGTGCTTTTTGTCTCTCTTCCTCGATCTTTGATTCTTGATCCCAAAACTCTAATTCAAACTTTTGAATACTTTTAAGAGTTTTTATGTCTTTACGAGTAATAAAGCTCACTTGTCTCTGGAAACAGTCAAGTTGTTTACTAATGCTTTCAACCTGGGTAAGAAGCATTCTCTTGAAAGAATTAGATTGAATTCTTCCAATGACATCATGACCCCGACGGATACGCATCCCAGTCATTTGACTTATATTCTTATTAGTCACAGCATTCATGCTTACTCTATCTTCAAAATCCTAACCTCCGACTGATTCACAGATTTTAGTAATGATATATGGAAATCCGAGATTCCTTTTGATACCAGAAGATGAGATAGAATCTGATATCTTGATCATTTGACTGACAATGATGCCACAAAGATCTATTTGAGTATCCTTTTTTAGCAGAAAGTGGATGAATTCTGCAAATGTCTTATCCCAGACAGGCTTATCTCTTGTACTTGCGAAAATGGTAGCAACTGCAAGTTTACCAAAAATTCTAAGATGAAGAGGAACATCCTTTGTTGGTAGTCTGTCATTTTCCCATGTAACCTTATTTTCAGTAAGACATGTTGAAATGATATCGTGATCAATTTCAACTCCGGTAATCATGTGATTTCTTTCCTTACAACACTTAATAGAATTAGAAATGCTTCTTCGATCTATATAACAGAATTCATGACCAACAAGTGTCACAAAGCTGAGTTTTTTGTGATAAATATTATGAATATTGACATAAAAAACTCTTACCATGTCAGGTGAAAGTTTTTCGAGATTGAAAATATTTTCCCAACTTCTGTCTTGAACAAAATTCACATAGTCCATATTTCGGACATCAGGATCAAACCAAGGTAGTTAATCTCGGATTCCGGTTTATCTCGGTACCGAGCGAGACACTGGTACAACGTTGTCTCGGGGAGATTTCGTTTTCAAATTTCGGTGTAATTTCGGTTCCAACTTTTATAATAAGAAGTGTTTGTTGCCATGTTCAATTTCATGGGGATGGAGCGTTAATTTCAATCCTAGTTTGAGTCAGACTAGAAGATTGAGGGAGTATTGACCCACTCAAAAGAAACATAGTATTAGTAAATCTGGTTGTTCACCTTCCTCATCATCAACACCAAATGATAATTTTAGGTCAAGAAATTCAAACACAACAACAAGCAATAATACTAGTGAGTGAATTAATCTGTTTAATTTTTGTACTTGAGATTAACCCACTCAATTTAAAAAAATATATATATATATATTCCGGCCAAAATTCCGACCGAAAAACGCGTTTCCGGCCGAAATTTTCGCAAAGATTTCGTCCGGCCGAAATTAACAAAATCTTGTCTTCTTGGACCGAAATCCGGAATTTTGCCAAAATTTCGGCCGAGATGGCCGAAATCGAATACATAGGATCAAACACCTTTTCTAGGGCTGTCAATGGGTACCCATTACCCGGAACCGGATCCGGTAGATTTGGGTCCGGTTCCGGGTCCTAAAGTTGGACCCATTAGCAACTTAGGACCCGACGGGTAATTACCCGATTGGACCCGAATCTAAACGGGTAATACCCGTTGGGTACCCGCGGGTATCGGGTACCCGTTTATTCATGTTTTTGCTAGTTTTAGCTTTGATATTTTACTCGTTTTAAATTTTTCTCTTACATTTAATCTTTATTTAGTACATTAATAAGAAATAATAATAAATTTTATAAAAGTTATTTAAATCCAAGCCAAAAAGAGACAAATATTAAGTTTTTGAGGTTTTTTTAATAGTTTTCTTAAGACCCAATGGGTACCCGGGACCGGAGGGTACCCGGGGTATTTAAACGGGTCCGGTTCTGGGTCCACAAGGAACCGGACTCAGAACCGTTAGGACCCGGATCCGACCTTTAAAAGTAGGGTCCGGGTCCGGGTCTAGTGATACCCGGGAGGACCCGGACCCCTTGACACCCCTAACCTTTTCAGTTGTAAAATCCATTCTTTTGATTCTTTCATACTTCCTAAAGCAGGAATTGTCAATAAAACTGGTGAGTTCATGCTTACTATTAACACTGTTAGGAAACCATAGTTCATCCATGTCATTAACCCTGAACTGTTTGTTAACGGACTTGGTCGTAGTTTTTCCTCTTCTCATATTTGAAAAAATACAAGAAACCCTAGTTACGGTTTTGTTCAATCTTCCCCAATATATTTGAATACATAGCAAGAGATTATCTTTTATAGGAAGACTTGATGACAAAAACCGCAAATAACTAGTTTTAGGCAAAACACCTAAAATTGGAAATCGTAGCTTGTGAGGAAACAATTCTGATTTTGTCGCTAGGTCATTCTTTTTGAAAATCGATTTTATGTGGACTGGATCTTTATTCTTGGTTGATTCCATATTTTTTTCCAACAACCTGTGTACTCTTTTATTACCATATGATAATATTACTTGAGATTTATTCAAGAATTTTGTAGAGTATACAGAGATAGAATTGGACAAAGTATGATATTCGTTGAGACTATCATTAGAATCAATAAACATGTATTTCAAAAGATCACTTGCTTCGTTAAAACAGTTGTGAGGATTATGAAGCAATCCATTGTTAATAAAGTTATTAACCGAAAATATATTCCTAGAAGGAACACGGAAATTCCAAAATCGCATCCTAGATTGCGAAACATTAGCAGAGTTAAATCTGAAAATGTACATGCATATACTTTGGTAGGCTGACCAAATTATATTTAAGATTCCAGATTTAATCGAAATACAATATCCATGATCCATACAAATCATAAGAGGAATCTTATCCATTTTCAAGATATAACTTGTTACACAGGACATAATATCATAGTAGCACCAACAGTATGATATACAATCCTATGTTTACCAAAGGAACATGTAAGTCACTCAAGACATACATAAACATCATTCCCAACATCTTTAGGAATAGAAATATTAAATACTCCATAAGTGATCTTCACCAAGAACTTGTGAAGAAATCAAATCCTGCAACTACGTTAAATGAATCGATCAAGATTCAATTCTTATAGGTTGGATCGCACCAAACACAGATTGTTAGATATTTTCGTGTTTGCCTGCTCTGATACCAATTAAAAAGGCGAGGGTATCCAAATATACCTCAAGCTAAAACTTTTCCGACCTATAAGTCCTTTCCTCCGAAAGTGATTGTCTATGGACACGAGATCGAGACAATACAACAAATCGGTTCACACTCTGTGTGATCGTCTATGGATACAAGATCGAGACAATACAACGACAAAGTGTGTTACTTGATAAAAAGGTTCGGACTTAACCAAACACAATAGGATTCACTTATCAAGTAATAGGATATTAACGTTTGTGTGATTTACTAATTATAATAAAAACAATTATAATGCGGAAAATAAGAGTAAATGACACAACAAGATTTTGTTAACGAGGAAACCGCAAATGCAGAAAAACCTCGGGACCTTGTCCAGAATTGAATACTCTCGGGATTAAGACGCTACACAAAATACACTTACTTTGTATAGTTAAGACCAAGCACCTAATTCTATAGTATACCTAGTTTCGTCTGTATTCCCATGCCTCAGTCACGTACTTGGAACAATCCCTTTGTTTCGTATTCCAAACAGTTAAGGAACAACAAATTTGTTTGGTATCAACTCTCTTCAACCAAGTGATATGAGTCAAACAAAGGCTCTTCCGTTTATATCAACATAAACTCATTTGTCAGGTCTAGATCGCACCAAACGCAGATTGTCAGATCTTTTTGCATTTGCCTGCTCTGATACCAATTGAAAAGGCGAGGGTACCCAAATATACCTCAAGCTAAAAAAATTTCTACCTATAAGTCCTTTCCTCCGAAAGTGATTGTATATGGATACGAGATCGAGACAATACAACTAATCGGTTCACACTCTGTGTGATCGTCTATGGATACGAGATCGAGACAATACAACGACAAAGTGTGTTACTTGATAAAAAGGTTCGGACTTAACCAAACACAATAGGATTAACTTATCAAGTAAAAGGATATTAACGTTTGTGTGATTTACATTAATTATAATAAAAACAATTATAATGCGGAATATAAAAGTAAATGACACAGCAAGATTTTGTTAACGAGGAAACCGTAAATGTAGAAAAACCCCGGGACCTTGTCCAGAATTTAATACTCTCATGATTAAGCCGCTACACAAAATACACTTACTTCGTATAGTTGAGACCAAGTACCTAACTCTATAGTATACCTAGTTCCGTCTGTATTCCAACGCCTCCAACTTAAGAATAAGTCACGTACTTGGAACAATCCCTTTGGTTGATATTCCAAACAGTAAAGGAACAAGAAATTTGTTTGTTATCAACTCTCTTCAACCAAGTGATATGATTCAAACAAAGGCTCTTCCGTTTATCTCAACATAAACTCCTTCGTTGGGTCTAGATCTATCTTATGTTTCAATCACCCGAAGGTAATCAATTAAGATTAAGCCAACAACACCTTTAATCTAAAAGGAACCGTGTCGATGCCGATCTACTACAATCAATCAATCCAATCTACCACAAGGATAAACCGATTTTCAATTGGATCCTCTTTTCCCAAACAAGTATTGTGCACACCAAAGATTATAAACCCAAGTCAGATCTTCAATATCTTCTTCGTCTTCAAATCTTCTTTGATCTTCAATAAACACCTGCACACAATCACCTGAATCTTCTTGTGATCAATCACGCACATAACGCAGTTTGTTAACAATGGATCACCACAAGAACGCCTTTAGCACTAACAACAGTCTAAAGATCTCTGTTGAAACTCTGTACTAGTTTGAGTGAATCTTATATCAGAAGAGAAGATTTTCAAGCATAAACAAACTAGGTGCAAACAAATTTGAACCTCCGTTAGTCAAACAAATCAAATCGAAAACAAAAATAAACCGCAATTATCTAGTTTCCCACCAACGGGTCGCGCTAGAGCTTCTCAATCCCAAAGAAGACTTAAAACTGAGCGGTCGTAAGAGATTTCACCTAATTAGATTACTCGGCTCTCCGATAGGCGGCTACATCAGTAACAATGACAAAAGAGGAAGTCAAATTGTTACGAAGGATTAGTTTGCTAGAAGGGCAAACTTCGTGTTTTTATAGACAAGGAAGTTTGGACACCAAGGAATTTCCAAAACCGAAAATATTCTCAAGATCTTCATAAATGCACAGATTCGGTTTTCATAATCCCTGGAAATGTTTTGTCCCAAAATATAATCGAAATCTCTTTGAAAATATAATTAGTAAATGCACATTACCAATTCCATATGTTTCCGTCCAAGACAAATTAATAACCTTAATTAAAACATTCTTAACTTATATGTTTCGATTCTGGGATTCTCTTACATTTAGCCTTTAAGGAATATCTTTGAACAATTATAGTAAATACGCATTCAGCACGTGTTCAAAGTTTGTCGACATCTTTACTTTGTAAGTTCTCTTTCACACTTACAATCTTGAAACCGATTTGCCACACTTCCAAACAAGTTTAGAATTGGTTCATCTGACTTTCAAGAACTATGTGATTGATCAAACCAAACATTCAATCACACTCATGCGTTTACGGTTCTACCAAAACAAGTTTCGGTTCTACCTTCCATGTGAGTACTAAACATAGTCACATTAGCTTACCAAATATATGGTTGACTAGGTAGTAGGATCGGTTCCCCACATATATATGGTATCTAACTCATATGTGTTGCACCCCTTCACAGGATCGGTTCCCCTCTTCACTGTAAATGTGTTGCATCCCATACAAGGATCGGTTGCCCTATTTGCACTGCACCCCTTACTAGGATCGGTTCCCCTTCACCCCTTACAAGGATCGGTTCCCCTTACCCCTTACTAGGATCGGTTCCCTTTACCCCTTAATAGGATCGGTTCCCTTCACCCCTTACAAGGATCGGTTCCCCTCTCATCTTTTGGAAGCTGCATAACTGATACATACCAAGGTGATTACTTAAGATTGGTTTTACTAATAAAAGTTCTATCAATACAAAAGTCAGGACTTTGTGAACAGTTCCACCAAGAACACAACAAGTTGTGAGCGGTTCTACTCTATCACACATATTGGTTGTTCATAAGATAATCAATGAATAACAAAACCAATAACTCCTGGCCATTTCCTTTTCGGTTCACAAAACAATTCTATAAACTTACTTCCTTAGAACACATGCAAGCATTGTTCCCTAGGATGAAATCCTCACCTTATACCCATACATAATCACAATAGCATTCAAATGATTATGGCGATGTATTATCTACAAAGTTTAATGGTTAAGCAATAAACCTCGTATTGTATTCCTTAATACTATGTCTATCTAGAGTTCAAACATGCTTCGCAGTTATGTTTTCAATATGCACGACTTGAAAGATACGATAGGGAATGAAACATTTCAAGTCAAATATCACTAACCTCAAGTGGAAGGATGATCGTTGTTGTTGTAGCTCCGTACTTTTTCAAATCTTCAAGACTTCTCAATACTTGTAATGTCTCATATCCTAACACTTTCAAGCTAACCTATACGAAGTATAACTCTAGTACAAAATCAAGCGACTCTTAATATGAGTTTTGATTCAGTAAAATATGATAACCACACTTGACATACCAACGCATGGTGGGTTCAACCGAGCAATGCTCTAACAATCTCCCTCTTTGTCAGTTTTAGTGACAAAACTCTTAGATTAATATGGATAAACAATTACATCCGCTTGACTCCTGATTCAACAGCACAGAAAAACCTGCTTACATTCAATCCTTGAAAATGTCGCTGTTGACATCATAATAACAAAGCAAAATACTCCCCCTAAGGAAGATAGGTAGATAATCAATCCACACGGATTTGTTATACCATGGTATGATATGTTACTCCCCCTTAGTCCATGCTTTCACTCTTTCGTTAGATAAATAACATTGAAGCACCAATGTTCTTTCCCCTAGTGATACCAATCAATATAATATCAATGCCAGTATCACCTGTTTACTCCATATATTTCTCCCCCTTTTTGTTACAAAAATGACAAAGAAACGAAAAAATAAAGGACAACACGAAAAGAATCTTACAAATATCAGAAATAGACTTGCAAACCTGTAGAGTTAGGCACGAGGGTTCCACACATCATGTTCTGATAACCACTATCGAAACCGAAACTGCAAGTAGTTTTATTTTTATATGTTACCAAGGAAGCAATTGTCCGAAACAATTTTTCCCATTTAGTTTAGCAAACCAAAAACAACTAAACAATATAGCTCCTTTGCTAAACCGATTTTCCAAGAAAAACCGCTTAATTCGATAAGACCAAAATAAAGTATAAAACTCCATCTTTCTCATCAGGTTCTAATTATCCACAACTTAGACCTTTCAATTTCAAACAAACCAAATACTAGGTTAGTTAACTAGCATTTCTTTGTCTAGGCATTCGATTAGACTTGAATAACCGAAACCTCACTTTGATAAGACAAAGTAAGATCAGAATTAACTTAGTTTCTTATCTGGAATCGAATTGTACTAAAAACTCGTCTCGTACACATATTATTTCGTTAAGCCATAAACAATTCATACAAACCAATATAAATCAACTTGCAAAATCATTTACCTCAACCGGAAGCAATTGAATCAACATAAGACGTTATAAGCACCGCAATTGCACCGTAATTTTGTAAGCCTAAACCAGTGATAAACTACCAAAGCAAAATACCAAAGGTTTTTCTTAACCGGAACCAATTGAATCACAAACATATCAATTGTAACGCAATTTTGTAAGTTTAAACCATTGATACCAAACAAAAGCAATACAACAATGGTTTTCCTTAACTGGAACCAATTGAATCAACACACGCATCAATTGTACCACAATTTTGTAAGCCTAAACGGTTGATACCACACAATAAAGCAAGATAACAATAGTTTTTCTTAACATGAATCAATTGAAACACACATCCACACACATAACATGGAATAAAAATCAATTGCACCTAAATTTCGTTAAGAAAAAAACAATACACATATATAATATAAACTCAGGCTTTTCTTAAACAGGAAAACAATTAACTAACAACATTGTTACCTAAATTTCGCGTCCACTCCTCCAATATGAATGCATCTTCGTCCAGGGAGGATCGATAACGAAATATCACCTCTCGTTGTCATACTTATGCATAAGCAAAAGGCATAACAACACACCTCAACCTTTACCAGAGAAAGGTTGAAAACCGGTTTTGAACTATTGCAAGCAAAAGTCGAAAACCGTAGAAACACATATGCTTTTATGCTAAACCAAAAATCGATTCAACATATTGTGACTTTTTCACATACTGTTTCTAAGAGAACCCCTCGTAATCCTTTGATAAATCCAACCGTCTTGGGTTGGAACTCAAATCCTGCTAAATCAAAAAGTCACCCAAACCATGAGGGTTCACATATGAGATCGAACATTAAGGTAATGAAACAGAAAACATACATCTCATAATCATACATAGCAATAATATAAAAGCAATAAAGCACAAGCTATGTAAACCGAAAACTATCACAAGAAAATTACTCAAAACAAATAATTTTATCCACAATAGACCAATACAATCGATGAAATAAATCACAAATTGATGTCTATTAAACTAGATTAAGTATAACAACAAATAACTTAATCTCTAGTGGTGCTCTTGTTGTTCACCGAGGTCTCTTCAGTGCTCAAACTCTTAATGTGTCTCGAGAGACTTGTCTGCAACCACTTTTAGTTTCCTAAGCTATTCCAATCGGAGCTTTAAGTCAGCAACCTCACTTTTTGCCTCTTACAGGCTTTCTTTGATTTCCTCTCGATCTTTTATCAAGGAAAAAAGATTTCTTATGAGTCATCATATTCATGCATTAGCATCATGGATACCATCAGTATATAACCACATGGTAGAATCTGAATCATCGATTGCGATGAGACTTATTTCTTCTTGAGATCTATCAGAGATGTCATTAGAAACGTTTCTTGAGATAATCTTCCTGATTCTTCGATATGAGACAAACCCTTGACTGTTTCTTACTTTTCGTGCTTCCCTTCTATCATGCCTAGTAACACTGCGAGTTATAGGTGACATATCTCCAGAGAAGGATAATGTTCTTGTTGACAGAGTTTCTAAGGAATCATGGTTTATTCGAATATATATATACATACATATATATACAAGTATGTTGTTCGAACATGCTTATTTTTCTAAAAGTCGAAATTTATTCCAACAATATCTCATATTTTCCAAAAGTGAAAGACAATCTTCCTTTATTATGTGCCCTTGTCTTTTATGTGCCTTTCTCATCCAAAATTAAGGACACAGACAGGGATGAGAGAGCACAATATTAATGCAATTAAATTGCATCCAAATAAGCTTCTTTAAGCTTACTGTGAATATTCGAAACATAATTCATGTCTCTCTTAGGGAATTTCTGCCCGACATATTTTCTCGCAAGACGATGATCTTTTCTAACTCTAGAGATATAATCACATGGAGAAAATTTACTAATGTGAGAATTCTCAGAGATAGCTAGATCTATCTTGATTCTTTCGATGAGATTTTCATATGATTTTCTCATTCTAAGGACTTCCTCATTATTCACATTAGTGTGATCATCTGAAACAATTATCGGAAAATCCTAATTGTTTCCTCTGGCAGAGATCCGCTCTTTCCCATCCTTCTAAACCCGTTCCTCATCAAAACCAGCACAGCTTCGATATGGGTGTGGAGGAACCTTTTTCCAGAAGCGATTATCAACTCTTTCTCCTCCTCTTGAGTCGATCTTGTTGGGATGTAGTACAATCTGTATTTCTACTGAGGAATAATCTTTCAGTTTTCTTAGCCAAGAAACTTCCTTCAAAATTTTTATCACTGCATGTTGAAGAAGAATGAGTTTCTTATCACGAGACTGAAAATTATATTCCTTAGCATCAACACGGAATCTGTTCAAAGTTTCCTCTGGACAAGATTTCGTATGATCATCAGTAGAACTAGAAGTTGGTTTCTCATCCTATTCCAACTTGATGTAGTTAGGTAAAATACCATCATCTTGATCTGTTTCAGATGTAATTACATCGATCTTATCACCATCTGTAAAAGTCGAGCAAGGACTTTTATTTTCCTCATCAGAAGAAATCACAACAGAATCATTAGTCAGAATCATATGAGGTATCTCTTTATCTGTAAGAGATTTACCAAGAGCTTCTAGTTTGACAGCGAGATCCATTTTCTCTTTTATAAGACAGTTCAGTTGAATGTATATTTCTTTAATCTTCTCTTTAAGAAGATTTGTCTATGTCTTTAAAATAACCACCTTAGAAGGTAGAGATTGTATATGCTTTAAGAGTTTAACCAACTCTTTATCAGCATCTTATTTTTCATCAGAAAAAGACGTAGATGTTTTCACTACCCCTGAATCATAAGTCAATGAAGTATTAACATCCTCAACATTTAAGCATTCAAGCTCTTGCATAACGTTAACTGAATCAGACATAGATTCACTTCTTATAGGTTGGATCGCACCAAACACAGATTGTTAGATCTTTTCGTGTTTGCCTGCTCTGATACCAATTGAAAAGGCGAGGGTACCCAAATATACCTCAAGCTAAAACTTTTCCTACCTATAAGCCCTTTCCTCCGAAAGTGATTGTCTATGGATACGAGATCGAGACAATACAACTAATCGGTTCACACTCTTGTGATCGTATATGGATACGAGATTGAGACAATATAACGACAAAGTGTGTTACTTGATAAAAAGGTTCGGACTTAACCAAACACAATAGGACTAACTTATCAAGTAATAGGACATTAACGTTTGTGTGAGTTACTTTAATTATAATAACGTTTGTGTGACACAACAAGATTTTGTTAACGAGGAAACCGCAAATGCAGAAAAACCCCGGGACCTTGTCCAGAATTGAATACTCTCAGGATTAAGACGCTACACAAAATACACTTACTTCGTATAGTTGAGACCAAGTACCTAACTCTATAGTATACCTAGTTCCGTCTGTATTCTCACGCCTCCAACTTAAGAATAAGTCACGTACTTGGAACAATCCCTTTGGTTCGTATTCCAAACAGTAAAGGAACAAGAAATTTGTTTGTTATCAACTCTCTTCAACCAAGTGATACGAGTCAAACAAAGGCTCTTACGTTTATCTCAAACATAAACTCCTTCGTCAGGTCTAGATCTATCTTATGTTTCAATCACTCGAAGGTAATCAACTAAGATTAAGCCAACAACACCTTTAATCCAAAAGGAACCGTGTTGATGCCGATTTACTACAATCAATCAATCCAATCTACCACAAGGATAAACCGATTATCAATTGGATCCTCTTTTCCCAAACAAGTATTGTGCACACCAAAGATTATAAACCTAATTCAGATCTTCAATATCTTCTTCGTCTTCAAATCTTCTTTGATCTTCAATAAACACCTGCACACAATCACTTGAATTTTCTTGTGATCAATCACGCACAGAACGGAGTCTGTTAACAATGGATCACCACAAGAACGTCTTTAGCACTAACAACAGTCTAAAGATCCCTGTCGAAACTCTATACTAGTTTGAATGAATCTTATATCATAAGAGAAGATTCTAAAGCATACAAAAACTAGGTGAAAACATATTTCAACCTCCGTTAGTCAATCAAATCAAATCGAAAACAAAGATAAACCACAATTATCTAGTTTCCCACCAACGGGTCGCGCTAGAGATTCTCAATCCCAAAGAAGACTTTAAACTGAGTGGCCGTAAGAGATTTCACCTAATTAGATTACTCGGCTCTCCGATAGGCGGCTACATTAGTAACAATGACAAAAGAGGAAGTCAAATTGTTACGAAGGATTAGTTTGCTAGAAGGGCAAACTTCGTGTTTTTATAGACAAGGAAGTTTGGACACCAAGGAATTTCCGAAACCGAAAATATTCTCAAGATCTTCATAAATGCACAAATTTGGTTTTCATAATTCCTGGAAATGTTTTGTCCAAAAATATAATCGAAATCTCTTGGAAAATATAATTAGTAAATGCACATTACCAATTCCATATGTTTTCGTCCAAGACAAATTAATAACTTTAATTAAAACATTCTTAACTTATATGTTTCGATTCTGGGATTCTCTTCCATTTAGCCTTTAAGGAATATCTTTGAACAATTATAGTAAATACGCATTCAGCACGTGTTCAAAGTTTGTCGACATCTTTACTTTGTAAGTTCTCTTTCACACTTACAATCTTGAAACCGATTTGCTACACTTCCAAACAAGTTTAGAATTGGTTCATCTGACTTTCAAGAACTATGTGATTGATCAAACCAAACATTCAATCACACTCATGCGTTTACGGTTCTACCAAAACAAGTTTCGGTTCTACCTTCCATGTGAGTACTAAACATAGTCACATTAGCTTACCAAATATATGATTGACTAGGTAGTAGGATCGGTTCCCCACATATATATGGTATCTAACTCATATGTGTTGCACCCCTTCACAGGATCGGTTCCCCTCTTCACTGTAAATGTGTTGCACCCCATACAAGGATCGGTTGCCCTATTTGCACTGCACCCCTTACTAGGATCGGTTCCCCTTCACCCCTTACAAGGATCGGTTCCCCTTACCCCTTACTAGGATCGGTTCCCTTTACCCCTTACTAGGATCGGTTCCCTTCACCCCTTACAAGGATCGGTTCCCCTCTCATCTTTTGGAAGCTGCATAACTGATGCATACCAAGGTGATTACTTAAGATTGGTTTTACTAATAAAAGTTCTATCAATACAAAAGTCAGGACTTTGTGAACAGTACCACCAAGAATACAACAAGTTGTGAGCGGTTCTACTCACATATTGGTTGTTCATAAGATAATCAATAAATAACAAAACCAATAACTCCTGGCCATTTCCTTTTCGGTTCACAAAATAAGTCTATGAACTTACTTCCTTAGAACACATGCAAGCATTGTTCCCTAGGATGAAATCCTCACCTTATACCCATACATAATCACAATAGCATTCAAATGATTATGGCGATGTCTAATCTACAAAGTTTAATGGTTAAGCAATAAACCTCGTATTGTATTCCTTAATACTATGTCTATCTAGAGTTCAAACATGCTTCGCAGTTATGTTTTCAATATGCACGACTTGAAAGATACGATAGGGAATGAAACAGTTCAACTCAAATATCACTAACCTCAAGTGGAAGGATGATCGTTGTTGTTGTAGCTCCGTACTTTTTCACATCTTCAAGACTTCTCAATACTTGTAATGTCTCATATCCTAACACTTTCAAGCTAACCTATACGAAGTATAACTCTAGTACAAAATCAAGCGACTCTTAATATGAGTTTTGATTCACTAAAATATGATAACCACACTTGACATACCAACGCATGGTGGGTTCAACCGAGCAATGCTCTAACAATCTCCCCCTTTGTCAATTTTAGTGACAAAACTCTTAGATCAATATGGATAAACAATTACATCTGCTTGACTCCTGATTCAACAGCACAGAAAAACCTGCTTATATTCAATCCTTGAAAATGTCGTTGTTGACATCATAATAACAAAGCAAAATACTCCCCCTAAGGAAGATAGGTAGATAATCAATCCGCACGGATTTGTTATACCACGGTATGATATGTTACTCCCCCTTAGTCCATGCTTTCACTCTTTCGTTAGATAAATAACATTCAAGCACCAATGTTCTTTCCCCTAGTGATACCAATCAATATAATATCAATGCCAGTATCACCTGTTTACTCCATATATTTCTCCCCCTTTTTTTTACAAAAATGACAAAGAAACGAAAAAATAAAGGACAACACGAAAAGAATCTTACAAATATCAGAAATAGACTTGCAAACCTGTAGAGTTAGGCACGAGGGTTCCACACATCACGTTCTGATAACCACTATCAAAACCGAAACCGCAAGTAGTTTTATTTTTATATGTTACCAAGGAAACAATTGTCCGAAACAATTTTTCCCATTTAGTTTAGCAAACCTAAAACAACTAAACAATATATCTCCTTTGCTAAACCGATTTTCCAAGAAAAACCGCTTAATTCGATAAGACCAAAATAAAGTATAAAACTCCATCTTTCTCATCAGGTTCTAATTATCCACAACTTAGACCTTTCAATTTCAAACAAACCAAATACTAGGTTAGTTAACTAGCATTTCTTTGTCTAGGCATTCGATTAGACTTGAATAACCGAAACCTCACTTTGATAAGACAAAGTAAGATCAGAATTAACTTAGTTTCTTATCTGGAATCGAATTGTACTAAAAACTCGTCTCGTACACATATTATTTCGTTAAGCCATAAACAATTCATACAAACCAATATAAATCAACTTGGAAAATCATTTACCTCAACCAGAAGCAATTGAATCAACATAAGACGTTATAAGCACCGCAATTGCACCGTAATTTTGTAAGCCTAAACCAGTGATAAACTACCAAAGCAAAATACCAAAGGTTTTTCTTAACCGGAACCAATTGAATCACAAACATATCAATTGTAACGCAATTTTGTAAGTTTAAACCATTGATACCAAACAAAAGCAAGACAACAATGGTTTTCCTTAACTGGAACCAATTGAATCAACACACGCATCAATTGTACCACAATTTTGTAAGCCTAAACGGTTGATACCACACAATAAAGCAAGATAACAATAGTTTTTCTTAACATGAATCAATTGAAACACACATCCACACACATAACATGGAATAAAAATCAATTGCACCTAAATTTCGTTAAGAAAAAAACAATACACATATATAATATAAACTCAGGCTTTTCTTAAACAGGAAAACAATTAACTAACAACATTGTTACCTCAATTTCGCGTCCACTCCTCCAATATGATTGCATCTTCGTCCAGGGAGGATCGATAACGAAATATCACCTCTCGTTGTCATACTTATGCATAAGCAAAAGGCATAACAACACACCTCAACCTTTACCAGAGAAAGGTTGAAACCGGTTTTGAACTATTGCAAGCAAAAGTCGAAAACCGTAGAAACACATATGCTTTTATGCTAAACAAAAAATCGATTCAACATATTGTGACTTTTTCACATACTGTTTCTAAGAGAACCCCTCATAATCCTTTGATAAATCCTACCTACTTGGGTTGGAACTCAAATCCTGCTAAATCAAAAAGTCACCCAAACCATGAGGGTTCACATATGAGATCAACATTAAGGTAATGAAACCGAAAACATACATCTCATAATCATACATAGCAATAATATAAAAGCAATAAAGCACAAGCTATGTAAACCGAAAACTATCACAAGAAAATTACTCAAAACAAATAATTTTATCCACAATAGACCAATACAATCGATGAAATAAATCACAAATTGATGTCCATTAAACTAGATTAAGTATAACAACAAATAACTTAATCTATAGTGGTGCTCTTGTTGTTCACCGAGGTCTCTTCAGTGCTCAAACTCTTAATGTGTCTCGAGAGACTTGTCTGCAACCACTTTTAGTTTCCTAAGCTATTCCAATCGGAGCTTTAAGTCAGCAACCTCACTTTTGCCTCTTACAGGCTTTCTTTGATTTCCTCTCGATCTTTTATCAAGGAAAAAAGATTTCTTATGAGTTCATCATATTCATGCATTAGCATCATGGATACCATCAGTATATAACCACATGGTAGAATCTGAATCATCGATTGCGATGAGACTTATTTCTTCTTGAGATCTATCAGAGATGTCATTAGAAACGTTTCTTGAGATAATCTTCCTGATTCTTCGATATGAGACAAACCCTTGACTGTTTCTTACTTTTCGTGCTTCCCTTCTATCATGCCTAGTAACACTGCGAGTTATAGGTAACATATCTTCAGAGAAGGATAATGTTCTTGTTGAAAGAGTTTCTAAAGAATCAGGGTTTATTCAAATATATATATACATACATATATATACAAGTATGTTGTTCGAACATGCTTATTTTTCTAAAAGTCGAAAGTTATTCCAACAATATCTCATATTTTCCAAAACTGAAAGACAATCTTCCTTTATTATGTGCCCTTGTCTTTTATGTGCCTTTCTCATCCAAAATTAAGGACACAGACAGGGATGAGAGAGCACAATATTAATGCAATTAAATTGCATCCAAATAAGCTTCTTTAAGATTACTGTGAATATTCGAAACATAATTCATGTCTCTCTTAGGGAATTTCTGCCCGACATATTTTCTCGCAAGACGATGATCTTTTCTAACTCTAGAGATATGATCACATGGAGAAAATTTACTAATGTGAGAATTCTCAGAGATAGCTAGATCTCTCTTGATTCTTTCGATGAGATTTTCATATGATTTTCTCATTCTAAGGACTTCCTTATTATTCACATTAGTGTGATCATCTGAAACAATTATCGGAAAATCCTGATTGTTTCCTATGGCAGAGATCCGCTCTTTCCCATCCTTCTAAACCCGTTCCTCATAAAAACCAGCACAGCTTCGATATGGGTGTGGAGGAACCTTTTTCCAGAAGCGATTATCAACTCTTTCTCCTCCTCTTGAGTCGATCTCGTTGGGATGTAGTACAATCTGTCTTTCTACTGAGGAATAATCTTTCAGTTTTCTTAGCCAAGAAACTTCCTTCAAAATTTTTATCACTGCATGTTGAAGAAGAATGAGTTTCTTATCACGAGACTGAAAATTATATTCCTTAGCATCAACACGGAATCTGTTCAAAGTTTCCTCTGGACAAGATTTCGTATGATCATCAGTAGAACTAGAAGTTGATTTCTCATCCTCTTCCAACTTGATGTAGTTAGGTAAACTACCATCATCTTGATCTGTTTCAGATGTAATTACATCGATCTAATCACCATCTGTAAAAGTCGAGCAAGGACTTTTATTTTCCTCATCAGAAGAAATCACAACAGAATCATTAGTCAGAATCATAGGAGGTATCTCTTTATCTGTAAGAGATTTACCAAGAGCTTCTAGTTTGACAGCGATATCCATTTTATCTTTTATAAGACAGTTCAGTTGAATGTATTTTTCTTTAATCTCCTCTTTAAGAATATTTGTCTCTGTCTTTAAAATAACCACCTTAGAAGGTAGAGATTGTATATGCTTTAGGAGTTTAACCAACTCTTTATCAGCATCTTCTTTTTCATCATAAAAAGACGTAGATGTTTTCACTACCCCTGAATCATGAGTCAATGAAGTATTAACATCCTCAACATTTAAGCATTCAAGCTCTTGCATAACGTTAACTGAATCAGACATAGATTCACTTCTTATAGGTTGGATCGCACCAAACACAGATTGTTAGATCTTTTCGTGTTTGCCTGCTCTGATACCAATTGAAAAGGCGAGGGTACCCAAATATACCTCAAGCTAAAACTTTTCCTACCTATAAGCCCTTTCCTCCGAAAGTGATTGTCTATGGATACGAGATCGAGACAATACAACTAATCGGTTCACACTCTTGTGATCGTATATGGATACGAGATTGAGACAATACAACGACAAAGTGTGTTACTTGATAAAAAGGTTCATACTTAACCAAACACAATAGGATTAACTTATCAAGTAATAGGACATTAACGTTTGTGTGAGTTACTTTAATTATAATAACGTTTGTGTGACACAGCATGATTTTGTTAACGAGGAAACCGCAAATGCAGAAAAACCCCGGGACCTTGTCCAGAATTGAATACTCTCAGGATTAATACGCTACACAAAATACACTTACTTCGTATAGTTGAGACCAAGTACCTAACTCTATAGTATACCTAGTTACGTCTGTATTCCCACGCCTCCAACTTAAGAATAAGTCACGTACTTGGAACAATCCCTTTGGTTCGTATTCCAAACAGTAAAGGAACAAAAAATTTGTTTGTTATCAACTCTCTTCAACCAAGTGATACGAGTCAAACAAAGGCTCTTCCGTTTATCTCAACATAAACTCCTTCGTCAGGTCTAGATCTATCTTATGTTTCAATCACTCGAAGGTAATCAACTAAGATTAAGCCAACAACACCTTTAATCCAAAAGGAACCGTGTTGATGCCGATTTACTACAATCAATCAATTCAATCTACCACAAGGATAAACCGATTATCAATTGGATCCTCTTTTCCCAAACAAGTATTGTGCACACCAAAGATTATAAACCTAATTCAGATCTTCAATATCTTCTTCGTCTTCAAATCTTCTTTGATCTTCAATAAACACCTGCACACAATCACTTGAATTTTCTTGTGATCAATCACGCACATAACGGAGTCTGTTAACAATGGATCGCCGCAAGAACGTCTTTAGCACTAACAACAGTCTGAAGATCCCTGTCGAAACTCTATACTAGTTTGAATGAATCTTATATCAGAAGAGAAGATTCTAAAGAATACAAAAACTAGGTGAAAACATATTTTAACCTCCGTTAGTCAATCAAATCAAATCGAAAACAAAGATAAACCACAATTATCTAGTTTCCCACCAACGGGTCGCGCTAGAGCTTCTCAATCCCAAAGAAGACTTTAAACTGAGTGGCCGTAAGAGATTTCACCTAATTAGATTACTCTACTCTCTGATAGGCGGCTACACCAGTAACAATGAAAAAAGGGGAAGTCAAATTGTTACGAAGGATTAGTTTGCTAGAAGGGCAAACTTCGTGTATTTATAGACAAGAAAGTTTGGACACCAAGGAATTTCCGAAACCGAAAATAATCTCAAGATCTTCATAAATGCACAGATTCGGTTTTCATAATTCCTAGAAATGCTCGGTCCAAAAATATATTCGAAATCTGTTGGAAAATATCATTAGTAAATGCACAATACCAATTCCATATGTTTCCGTCCAAGACAAATTAATAACCTTAATTAAAACATTCTTAACTTATATGTTTCGATTCTGGGATTCTCTTCCATTTAGCCTTTAAGAAATATCTTTGAACAATTATAGTAAATACGCATTCAGCACGTGTTCAAAGTTTGTCGACATCTTTACTTTGTAAGTTCTCTTTCACACTTACAATCTTGAAACCGATTTTCTACACTTCCAAACAAGTTTAGAATTGGTTCATCTGACTTTTAAGAACTATGTGATTGATCAAAGCAAACATTCAATCACACTCATGCATTTACGGTTCTACCAAAACAAGTTTCGGTTCTACCTTCCATGTGAGTACTAAACATAGGCACATTAGCTTACCAAATATATGATTGACTAGGTAGTAGGATCGGTTCCCCACATATATATGGTATCAAACTCATATGTGTTGCACCCCTTCACAGGATCGGTTCCCCTCTTCACTGTAAATGTGTTGCACCCCATACAAGGATCGGTTGCCCTATTTGCACTGCACCCCTTACTAGGATCGGTTCCCCTTCACCCCTTACAAGGATCGGTTCCCCTTACCCCTTATTAGGATCGGTTCCCTTTACCCCTTACTAGGATCGGTTCCCTTCACCCCTTACAAGGATCGGTTCCCCTCTCATCTTTTGGAAGCTGCATAACTGATACATACCAAGGTGATTACTTAAGATTGGTTTTACTAATAAAAGTTCTATCAATACAAAAGTCAGGACTTTGTGAACAGTTCCACCAAGAACACAACAAGTTGTGAGCGGTTCTACTCTATCACACATATTGGTTGTTCATAAAATAATCAATGAATAACAAAACCAATAACTCCTGGCCATTTCCTTTTCGGTTCATAAAATAAGTCTATGAACTTGCTTCCTTAGAACACATGCAAGCATTGTTCCCTAGGATGAAATCCTCATCTTATACCCATACATAATCACAATAGCATTCAAATGATTATGGCGATGTCTTATCTACAAAGTTTAATGGTTAAGCAATAAACCTCGTATTGTATTCCTTAATACTATGTCTATCTAGAGTTCAAACATGCTTCGCAGTTATGTTTTCAATATGCACGACTTGAAAGATACGATAGGGAATGAAATAGTTCAAGTCAAATATCACTAACCTCAAGTGGAAGGATGATCGTTGTTATTGTAGCTCCGTACTTTTTCACATCTTCAAGACTTCGGAATACTTGTAATGTCTCATATCCTAACACTTTCAAGTTAAACTACACGAAGTATAACTCTAGTACAAAATCAAGCGACTCTTAATATGAGTTTTGATTCACTAAAATATGATAACCACACTTGACATACCAATGCATGGTGGGTTCAACCGAGCAATGCTCTAACAATCTCCCTCTTTGTCAATTTTAGTGACAAAACTCTTAGATCAATATGGATAAACAATTACATCCGCTTGACTCCTGATTCAACAGCACAGAAAAACCTGCTTACATTCAATCCTTGAAAATGTCGTTGTTGATATCATAATAACAAAGCAAAATACTCCCCCTAAGGAAGATAGGTAGATAATCAATCCGCACGGATTTGTTATACCACGGTATGATATGTTACTCCCCCTTAGTCCATGCTTTCACTCTTTCGTTAGATAAATAAAATTCAAGCACCAATGTTCTTTCCCCTAGTGATACCAACCAATATAATATCAATGCCAATATCACATGTTTACTCCATATATTTCTCCCCCTTTTTGTTACAAAAATGACAAAGAAACGAAAAAATAAAGGACAACACGAAAAGAATCTTACAAATATCAGAAATAGACTTGCAAACCTGTAGAGTTAGGCACGAGGGTTCCACACATCACGTTCTGATAACCACTATCAAAACCGAAACTGCAAGTAGTTTTATTTTTATATGTTACCAAGGAAACAATTGTCTGAAAAAAAATTTCCCATTTAGTTTAGCAAACCAAAAACAACTAAACAATATAGCTCCTTTGCTAAACCGATTTTCCAAGAAAAACCGCTTAATTCGATAAGACCAAAATAAAGTATAAAACTCCATCTTTCTCATCAGGTTCTAATTATCCACAACTTAGACCTTTCAATTTCAAACAAACCAAATACTAGGTTAGTTAACTAGCATTTCTTTGTCTAGGCATTCGATTAGACTTGAATAACCGAAACCTCACTTTGATAAGACAAAGTAAGATCAGAATTAACTTAGTTTCTTATCTGGAATCGAATTGTACTAAAAACTCGTCTCGTACACATATTATTTCGTTAAGCCATAAACAATTCATACAAACCAATATAAATCAACTTGCAAAATCATTTAACTCAACCGGAAGCAATTGAATCAACATAAGACGTTATAAGAACCGCAATTGCACCGTAATTTTGTAAGCCTAAACCAGTGATAAACTACCAAAGCAAAATACCAAAGGTTTTTCTTAACCGGAACCAATTGAATCACAAACATATCAATTGTAACGCAATTTTGTAAGTTTAAACCATTGATACCAAACAAAAGCAAGACAACAATGGTTTTCCTTAACTGGAACCAATTGAATCAACACGCGCATCAATTGTACCACAATTTTGTAAGCCTAAACGGTTGATACCACACAATAAAGCAAGGTAACAATAGTTTTTCTTAACATGAATCAATTGAAACACACATCCACACACATAACATGGAATAAAAATCAATTGCACCTAAATTTCGTTAAGAAAAAAACAACACACATATATAATATAAACTCAGGCTTTTATTAAACAGGAAAACAATTAACTAACAACATTGTTACCTCAATTTCGCGTCCACTCCTCCAATATGATTTCATCTTCGTCCAGGGAGGATCGATAACGAAATATCACCTCTCGTTGCCATACTTATGCATAAGCAAAAGGCATAACAACACACCTCAACCATTACCAGAGAAAGGTTGAAAACCGGTTTTGAACTATTGCAAGCAAAAGTCGAAAACCGTAGAAACACATATGCTTTTATGCTAAACCAAAAATCGATTCAACATATTGTGACTTTTTCACATACTGTTTCTAAGAGAACCCCTCATAATCCTTTGATAAATCCTACCTACTTGGGTTGGAACTCAAATCCTGCTAAATCAAAAAGTCACCCAAACCATAAGGGTTCACATATGAGATCGAACATTAAGGTAATGAAACCGAAAACATACATCTCATAATCATACATAGCAATAATATAAAAGCAATAAAGCACAAGCTATGTAAACCGAAAACTATCACAAGAAAATTACTCAAAACAAATAATTTTATCCATAATAGACCAATACAATCGATGAAATAAATCACAAATTGATGTCTATTAAACTAGATTAAGTATAACAACAAATAACTTAATCTCTAGTGGTGCTCTTGTTGTTCACTGAGGTCTCTTCGGTGCTCAAACTCTTAATGTGTCTCGAGAGACTTGTCTGCAACCACTTTTAGTTTCCTAAGCTATTCCAATCGGAGCTTTAAGTCAGCAACCTCACTTTTTGCTTCTTACAGGATTTCTTTGATTTCCTCTCGATCTTTTATCAAGGAAAAAAGATTTCTTATGAGTTCATCATATTCATGCATTAGCATCATGGATACCATCAGTATATAACCACATGGTAGAATCTGAATCATCGATTGCGATGAGACTTATTTCTTCTTGAGATCTATCAGAGATGTCATTAGAAACGTTTCTTGAGATAATCTTCCTGATTCTCCGATATGAGACAAACCCTTGACTGTTTCTTACTTTTCGTGCTTCTCTTCTATCATGCCTAGTAACACTGCGAGTTATAGGTGACATATCTTCAGAGAAGGATAATGTTCTTGTTGAAAGAGTTTCTAAAGAATCAGGGTTTATTCAAATATATATATACATACATATATATGCAAGTATGTTGTTCGAACATGCTTATTTTTCTAAAAGTCGAAAGTTATTCCAACAATATCTCATATTTTCCAAAAGTGAAAGACAATCTTCCTTTATTATGTGCCCTTGTCTTTTATGTGCCTTTGTCATCCAAAATTAAGGACACAGACAAGGATGAGAGAGCACAATATTAATGCAATTAAATTGCATCCAAATAAGCTTCTTTAAGCTTACTGTGAATATTCGAAACATAATTCATGTCTCTCTTAGGGAATTTCTGCCCGACATATTTTCTCGCAAGACGATGATCTTTTCTAACTCTAGAGATATGATCACATGGAGAAAATTTACTAATGTGAGAATTCTCAGAGATAGCTAGATCTCTCTTGATTCTTTCGATGAGATTTTCATATGATTTTCTCATTCTAAGGACTTCCTTATTATTCACATTAGTGTGATCATCTGAAACAATTATCGGAAAATCCTGATTGTTTCCTCTGGCAGAAATCCGCTCTTTCCCATCCTTCTAAACCCGTTCCTCATCAAAACCAGCACAGCTTCGATATGGGTGTGGATGAACCTTTTTCCAGAAGCGATTATCAACTCTTTCTCCTCCTCTTGAGTCGATCTTGTTGGGATGTAGTATAATCTGTCTTTCTACTGAGGAATAATCTTTCAGTTTTCTTAGACAAGAAACTTCCTTCAAAATTTTTATCACTGCATGTTGAAGAAGAATGAGTTTCTTATCACGAGACTGAAAATTATATTCCTTAGCATCAACACGGAATCTGTTCAAAGTTTCCTCTGGACAAGATTTCGTATGATCATCAGTAGAACTAGAAGTTGGTTTCTCATCCTCTTCCAACTTGATGTAGTTAGGTAAACTACCATCATCTTGATCTGTTTCAGATGTAATTACATCGATCTTATCACCATCTGTAAAAGTCGAGCAAGGACTTTTATTTTCCTCATCAGAAGAAATCACAACAGAATCATTAGTCAGAATCATAGGAGGTATCTCTTTATCTGTAAGAGATTTACCAAGAGCTTCTAGTTTGACAGCGAGATCCATTTTCTCTTTTATAAGACGGTTCAGTTGAATGTATTTTTCTTTAATCTCCTCTTTAAGAAGATTTGTCTCTGTCTTTAAAATAACCACCTTAGAAGGTAGAGATTGTATATGCTTTAGGAGTTTAACCAATTCTTTATCAGCATCTTCTTTTTCATCAGAAAAAGACGTAAATTTTTTCACTACCCCTGAATCATGAGTCAATGAAGTATTAACATCCTCAACATTTAAGCATTCAAGCTCTTGCATAACGTTAACTGAATCAGACATAGATTCACTTCTTATAGGTTGGATCGCACCAAACACAGATTGTTAGATCTTTTCGTGTTTGCCTGCTCTGATACCAATTGAAAAGGCGAGGGTACCCAAATATACCTCAAGCTAAAACTTTTCCTACCTATAATCCCTTTCCTCCGAAAGTGATTGTCTATGGATGCGAGATCGAGACAATACAACTAATCGGTTCACACTCTTATGATCGTCTATGGATACGAGATTGAGACAATACAACGACAAAGTGTGTTACTTGATAAAAAGGTTCGGACTTAACCAAACACAATAGGATTAACTTATCAAGTAATAGGACATTAACGTTTGTGTGAGTTACTTTAATTATAATAACGTTTGTGTGACACAACAAGATTTTGTTAACGAGGAAACCGCAAATGCAGAAAAACCCCGGGACCTTGTCCAGAATTGAATACTCTCAGGATTAAGACGCTACACAAAATACACTTACTTCGTATAGTTGAGACCAAGTACCTAACTCTATAGTATACCTAGTTCCGTCTGTATTTCCACGCCTCCAACTTAAGAATAAGTCACGTACTTGGAACAATCCCTTTGGTTCGTATTCCAAATAGTAAAGGAACAAGAAATTTGTTTGTTATCAACTCTCTTCAACCAATTGATATGAGTCAAACAAAGGCTCTTCCGTTTATCTCAACATAAACTCCTTCGTCAGGTCTAGATCTATCTTATGTTTCAATCACTCGAAGGTAATAAACTAAGATTAAGCCAACAACACCTTTAATCTAAAAGGAACCGTGTTGATGTCGATCTACTACAATCAATCAATCCAATCTACCACAAGGATAAATCGATTATCAATTGGATCCTCTTTTCCCAAACAAGTATTGTGCACACCAAAGATTATAAACCCAATTCAGATCTTCAATATCTTCTTCGTTTTCAAATCTTCTTTGATCTTCAATAAACACCTGCACACAATCACTTGAATTTTCTTGTGATCAATCACGCACAGAACGGAGTCTGTTAACAATGAATCGCCACAAGAACGTCTTTAGCACTAACAACAGTCTGAAGATCCCTGTCGAAACTCTATACTAGTTTGAGTGAATCTTATATCAGAAGAGAAGATTCTAAAGCATACAAAAACTAGGTGAAAACATATTTTAACCTCCGTTAGTCAATCAAATCAAATCGAAAACAAAGATAAACCGCAATTATCTAGTTTCCCACCAACGGGTCGCGCTAGAGATTCTCAATCCCAAAGAAGACTTTAAACTGAGTGGCCGTAAGAGATTTCACCTAATTAGATTACTCTCTTCTCTGATAGGCGGCTACACCATTAACAATGAAAAAAGGGGAAGTCAAATTGTTACGAAGGATTAGTTTGCTAGAAGGGCAAACTTCGTGTATTTATAGACAAGGAAGTTTGGACACCTTTACTTTGTAAGTTCTCTTTCACACTTACAATCTTGAAACCGATTTTCCACACTTCCAAACAAGTTTAGAATTGGTTCATCTGACTTTCAAGAACTATGTGATTGATCAAACCAAACATTCAATCACACTCATGGGTTTACGGTTCTACCAAAACAAGTTTCGGTTCTACCTTCCATGTGAGTACTAAGCATAGTCACACTAGCTTACCAAAGATATGGTTGACTAGGTACTAGGATCGGTTCCCCACATATATATGGTATCTAACTCATATGTGTTGCACCCCTTCACAGGAACGGTTCCCCTCTTCACTGTAAATGTGTTGCACCCCATACAAGGATCGGTTACCCTATTTGCACTGCACCCCTTATTAGGATCGGTTCCCCTTCACCCCTTACAAGGATCGGTTCCCCTTACCCCTTACTAGGATCGGTTCCCTTCACCCCTTACAAGGATTGGTTCCCCTCTCATCTTTTAGCAGCTGCATAACCGATACATACCAAGGTGATTACTTAAGATTGGTTTTACTAATAAAAGTTCTACCAATACAAAAGTCAGAACTTTGTGAACAGTTCTACCAAGAACACAACAAGTTGTGAGAGGTTCTACTCTATCACACATATTGGTTGTTCATAAGATAAGCAATGAATAACAAAACCAATAACTCCTGGCCATTTCCTTTTCGGTTCACAAAACAAGTCTATGAACTTACTTCCTTAAAACACATGCAAGCATTGTTCCCTAGGATGAAATACTCACCTTATACCCATACATAATCACAATAGCATTCAAATGATTATGGTGATGTCTTATCTACAAAGTTTAATGGTTAAGAAATAAACCTCGTATTGTATTCCTTAATACTATGTCTATCTAGAGTTCAAACATGCTTCGCAGTTATGTTTTCAATATGCACAACTTGAAAGATACGATAGGGAATGAAACAGTTCAAGTCAAATATCACTAACCTCAAGTGGAAGGATGATCGTTGTTATTGTAGTTCCGTACTTCTTCACATCTTCAAGACTTCGCAATACTTGTAATGTCTCATATCCTAACACTTTCAAGCTAACATATACGAAGTATAACTCTATTACATAATCAAGCGACTCTTAACATGAGTTTTGATTCACTAAAATATGACAACCAAACTTGACATACCAACGCATGGTGGGTTCAACCGACCAATGCTCTAACAGGTTGTTTATAAGATAAACAATGAATAACAAAACCAATAACTCCTGGTAATTTCCTTTTAGGCTCACAAAACAAGTTTATGAACTTACTTCCTTAGAACACATGTAAACATTGTTCCCTAGAATGAAATCCTCACCTTATACCCATACATAATCACAATAGCATTCAAATGATTATGGCGATGTCTTATCTACAAAGTTTAATGGTTAAGCAATAAACCTCGTATTGTATTCCTTAATACTATGTCTATCTAGAGTTCAAACATGCTTCGCAGTTATGTTTTCAATATGCACGACTTGAAAGATACGTTAGGGAATGAAACAGTTCAAGTCAAATATCACTAACCTTAAGTGGAAGGATGATTGTTGTTGCAGCTCATCGCTTCTTCACATCTTCAAGACTTCGCAATACTTGTAATGTCTCATATCCTAATGCTTTCAATCTAACCTATACGAAGTATAACTCTAGTACATAATCAAGCGACACTTAACATGAGTTTTGGTTCACTAAAATATGACAACCAAACTTGACATACCAACGCTTGGTGGGTTCAACCGAGCAATGCTCTAACAGGTTTCCAGTCAGACTCCACAGCTTTACCGCCTTTTAGTTCACCCAACATGAGGGTACGTATGATTTTCTTCTTGACTTTGATTAGATCGCGTATGTATTCATTTCCATTCTGAGTATCTGTCTTTGCATCTCGTGCAGGGTCTCAATAGTACGAACGTTTCACTAAGCTAGCCACTAGACGCAAAACGTCCCTCCCTAGGACAGAGGGTGGTGGTGTTGAGTCTGTCGATGGGGAAGTTGAGAATGATGAAATCTAAGGGTCGCGCGACGGGGAGAGTAGTTCTTCCAATAGTAGTGTTGAATCCTCATCTGTTCGATCTGAAGGCAAATCTGTAAGCCTTCCACACGTTCCCCCCCCCCTTTTTTTTGGGGGGGGGGAGTGTCTAATCCGTGGCATTGCAGGAGGAAGCTGATTCTGAAGATGACCCTAAGACAGAGACTGGTGGAGATGTAGCTTTGTCTCTAATTGTAGCAGCCACACCGGGCGATCTTGAGATGGATGTGGATCAAAATGAGAATGTTGTTGTTGTTCAGAAAATGAAAAGTACTCTAGTAGCCACAGGTGCAATTGTTGTTAGGAGTCCTTTGCCAGTCGCTGATGTAGTCGCGACGCCGTTTTCGATCCTCCGTACCTGGCTCCTCATCGGGATCACGTGTTTATTGGAGGATTCAGCGTGGCAGCCATACATGTTGAATTATATACTAAGATATGGGAAAACCACGACCATATTTCCACAACCAAGAATATCACTAGTCGGTACACGTTGGTTAAACGTGTGGAGGAAATTCTGTCTTCGATTGACGATATGCGCGACGTGACTGGTGATACTGTTTATGGGGATGTAATCTCAAGCTGGAGGTTTCATTGTGATATGTGTATGAAGTTCGAGTTCAATGCTCCTTGGTTTGTTAAAAGTTTCTCTGAGGTTGAAAAGTTGCTGGCCGAAGCGGTGGAGAGCCCTTCCGAGGATACGGTGAAGAAGCAAGAAACGGAAATCGCAAAGCTGTCTAGGAAATTAAAGTTGAAGTGGGCGGCGCTTCAAAGCGCAAAGGAGGTTCTTGCCAAGAAGAGCAAGCCATTGTTGGAAAACTTTCCTTGAATGTTTCTCTGTCTTTTCCAAACTTTCGCTTAGTTTTTTTTTTTTTTGAAAGGCACACTGGGTGTCTGGTTTGAAGTTTGAATGATTTTGATAGACGATTGGTATTTTTGAGAATACATGATTATTTTTGAAATGAATGGTTTTAATAGTATTGTTCTGGATATAATTTGCAAATAGGATATTACAGGTTTCATGAAATTGTGTGCCGGTAGTTGGCATAGGATGAAATAGTATGATGGTTTTATCGAGAACCTATAAGAATAAATCGTATATTTCGTCCAGTCTAGACTTACTCAGTTTTTTGGGTCTTCTGATGAAAACAAGATCCTTCCCGTGTAAAACCGGTTTTGTATGTAGTATTGTCGTAACTGCGGAAAGTCCCCAGTCTCTCTGGAGTTTCTTGGTGACTGAATCATTTGCTTTCAGTTTCTTGTGAAGTCCCCGGCCATCTCTTGCAGTTTGTGACTGGTAATCAGGTTTTCTGGTAGTCAAGTTATAGATCTCTAAACAAATTTCTTGCTTTCACCGTCCTAAGGTCTGGATCAAAGTATGAGATCGATTTTTGAAAATTGACATTGTAACCGAAAGATCCATCTCCCACTGTGGTCGCCAATTGTTTATGGGTGAAAATCGTTTCTGCTGATTTTGGTAATTTCGGTGAGTGAGTGAGAAATAGATCTAAACCATAAACAAATGTACTGCACGGGAGTACTTTAGGTTCGAGAGATCAATCTATACAAATCTGGCATAAACCAAGAAATGGTCGTTCCTGGATTTGCTTCGGTCACAAAGAGGAGGAGAAGGGCTGGTTTAGGGATGGAACCGAAGAGAGTGTTGAGACCATAACATTTCTGGAAAAGTAGTACTAGACTTGTATCAGAAGGTGAAATCTTTGAGAAAGCTATCAAAGTTGCCTTTCTGAGTGTTGTATTTCTCCCTGACCAAAAACTTGTGTTTTGGTGGAAATAGGTAAGACCTATTTATACAAGTCTAAGTGAAATGGATGAGTTAAATGGGAAGAGGTGGTAACGCCTGGTATTGATGGAATTTGGTGGAACTGATATTTCATAATGAAAGAGCGTTTCACCATTACTTCCTGCATTTACTAACCGTTTTATTCTTAATACACTATCTTGAAACGAGCATTTGTGTATGCATCACGTTGTAAACCGCCAAACCAAAACCCTAAAGAGCATCCCCTAGTTTGTGACATGTATTGATGTCTCGAGTGTTTTCTTGGAAAACATGTAGCATGTCGCTGGTATTTGATAAGCTGAGCCAGAGAAACGTGCCTGCTCAGCGGCGACCTTCGACGGTCGAGATTTTGCATCTTAAGAGAAATCGTGGCCTTTCATGTAGGCGCGACATGCCAAAGTGCAAGGGTTGCATGGCATGTGTGGAACGCCTTGGCCTTGGTTTGCGCGTCTTGGCATGCCGGGTTGCAAGAGTTGCTTGGCATGTGCCAATGGCACGTGTGGCCTATTTGGCCTTGGTTTGCATGGCTTGGCATGCCAGGTTGCAAGAGTCGTTTGGCATGTTCCAATGGCGCGTGTGGCGGATTTGGCCTTGGTTTGCACGGCTTGGCATGCCAGGTTGCAAGAGTTGCTTGGCATGTTCCAATGGCGCGTGTGGAGGCTTTGGCCTTGGTTTGCACGGCTTGGCATGCAAGGTTGCAAGAGTTGCTTGGCATGTGCCAATGGCGCGTGTGGTGGCTTTCGCCTTGGTTTGCACGGCTTGGCATGCCAGGTTGCAAGAGTTGCTTGGCATGTGCCAGTGGCGCGTGTAGTGGCTTTGGCCTTGGTTTGCACGACTTGGCATGCAAGGTTGCAAGAGTTGCTTGGCATGTTCCAATGGCGCGTGTGGCGGCTTTCGCCTTGGTTTGCACGACTTGGCATGCCAGGTTGCAAGAGTTGCTTGGCATGTTCCAATGGCGCGTGTGGCGGCTTTGCCCCTAGGTTTGCACGGCTTGATGCCAGGTTGCAAGAGTTGCTTGGAATGTGCCAATGGCGCGTGTGGCGGATTTTCCCCTAGGTTTGCACGGCTTGGCATGCCAGGTTGCAAGAGTTGCTTGGCATGTGCCAATGGCGCGCGTGGCGGCTTTGCCCCTAGGTTTGCACGACTTGTCATGCCCTAATTTGCAAGAGTTTCTTGGCATGCGCCAATGGTACGTGTGGCAGTATCGCGCGTTTGGGATCTTGGCATGACTGCCATATACAACACAATGATTGTGCGTCTCGGATTTGGCATGGTTGTTGTGAAGCGCAATGATTGTGCGGCACGGTTTTTGCATGGTTGTCGTGAAGCGCAATGATTCTGCGGCTCGGTTTTGGCATGGTTGCCATATATAGCGCAATGATGGGCGATTCAGTTTTTCCATGGTTGTCGTGAAGCGCAATGATTATGCGGCTCGGTTTTGGCATGGTTGCCGTGAAGCGCAATGATTGTGCGGCTTGATTTTTTCATGGTTTCCATGATTTGCGCAATGATTGCACGGTGCGTGCAATTGGTATGTATTGCGTGATGGTTGCACGGTACGTGCATTCTGGCATGCTTGCCATGCTTTTGCACAGTGATTGTGCGGTATGTGTGAGTGGCATGATTGCCATGATTTTGCGCAATGATTGTACGGTATGTGCAATTGCTATGTATTGCGTGATGATTGCACGGTACGTGCATTTGCCATGTTTGCCATGCTTTTGCACAATGGCTGTGCGGTATGCGTAAACTTACGGTTTTGTGTGTCGAAACCCTAATTTAGTATTTGAAAAAGGATACCCTGGTAATTTTTACATAAGCGCGTTAAATGCTCTAATAAATGTGCTAGTGTAACCGGTGACGTCATGTTATACGTGAGGTTTTACGGTTTTACCCCTTGTCTAAAAACCACCATCAACAAGCGTGCAGCGTACACTACGCCAGTTATAAGAAAGTGTCGTAAGGATGAGGCGGTTAGCAAATACAGGGAGTAATGGTGAAAACGCTTTTTTTTTTATGTAACATCAATTCCAGGCGTTACCGGTTACCACCTCCACCCATTTACTCACCCGTTTTCCATTTCTTAATGAGACCAGAGTGTGTTTCAATTTGACTTGTATAAATAGGTCTTACCTATTTACACCGAACAACAAGTTCAGTCAAGAGCATACAACACTCAGAAAACATTTTCTAGCTTTCCATCTGTTAGCTTCCAACTTTCTGATACAAGTCGTGAAACAACTACTCTTCCAGAATTCACCATTCTGGTCTCAACACTTTCTTCGCTTCCCTCCCCAAAACCAACCCATTCTCCTTCGCTTTGTGACCGAAGCAAGTCTGGAACGGCCATTTCTTGGTTTAGGCCGGATTTGTACAGATCGATCTCTCGAATCTAAAGTATTCCCTCGCAGTACATTGTTTAGGGTTTAAACTCGTTTCTCACCCACACACCCGAAATTACCAAAATTAGCAGAAACCGTTTTCACCCTCAAACAGGAGGGTAGCCAAATGATTTTATTCGGGATGCTGTCAAGGGGAAGGTGGATGTTTATGATATGTTGGACATCATTATGTGGAATATTGTTTAATGTTCATGCCTCCACCTACCATTGCTGATCTCATCAAAGTGCCAGAGACTCTTGCAAAAAACCAAACCGATATGGATACAACACAAAAGGAGTTGTTCAACCAACTGAAGGCTCTCACTGATACAATATCATAGAAAAATCAAGGAAAGGTGTTGATGGTGGTTTTTAGCCTAGGGTTGAAATCATAAAACCGCAATCTGACGTGACGTCATCATTAGCACATTTATTGATCAGCATGCTTACGTAAAAATTACCAGGGTATCTTTTTCTTTTATGAGTCATGTTCCACGACAGAACCCTTAACCTTGGTTGACATCACCTGTGAAAAACCCTAATTCTCATGCTACTGCGCCAAGGCATGCCAACCATGCCAGCCGCACCACTGTGCCAATGGAAAACCGTGCCAGCCACACCTCCGCGCCAAGGCATGTCAACCATGCCAGTCGCACCACTGTGCCAATGGAAAACCGTGCCAGCCACACCACCGCGCCAAGACATGCCAACCATGCCAGCCGCACCACTGTGCCAATGGCAAACCGTGTCAGCCACACCTTCGCGCCAAGGCATGCCAACCATGCCAGCCGCACCACTGTGACAATGGAAAACCGTGCCAGCCACACCTCCGCGCCAAGGCATGCCAACCATGCCAGCTGCACCACTGTGACAATGGAAAACCGTGCCAGCCACACCTCCGCGCCAAGGCATGCCAACCATGCCAGCCGCACCACTGTGCCAATGACAAACCGTACCAGTCACATTTCCGCGCTAAGGCATGCCAACCATGCCAGCCACACCACTGTGCCAATGGAAAACCATGTCAGCCACATCTCCGCGCCAAGGCATGTCTAGCCATGCTAGCCGCACCATGTGCCAAACGGCATGCCAAGACCTTGGACCCTCCATGCCAAGAAAAACGCACCTAGCCATGCTAGCTGTACCATGTTCCAAACGGCATGCCAAGCCCTTGGCCCCACCATGCCAAGCCAAACACACCTAGCTATGCTAGCCGCACCATGTGCCAAACGGCATTCCAAGCCCTTGGCCCCAAGCCAAACGCACCTAGCCATGCTAGCCGCACCATGTGCCAAACGGCATGTCAAGCCCTTGGCCCCGTCATGCGAAGCCAAACGCACCTAGCCATGCTAGCCGAACCATGTTCCAAACGACATGCCATGCCCATGGACCCACCATGCCAAACGAACCTAGCCATGCTAGCCGCACCATGTGCCAAAAGGCATGCCATGCCCTTGCCTCCACCATGACAAACGCACCTTGCCATGGCCCTAGCCATGCTAGCCGCGCCACCATACTGGCCTTCCCTATGCGGCTACCAAAACGAAGGCGTGCGACAATCAACGGTTTCCCTTCAATCCCTGGAGCAAATCCTAGCCATCCAAGGTTACCCGACAAAGCATGGTAACCTTTGGCTCGAAACCATAGTTTGTCCACGACCAAATCGCGCCAAGGCATGCCAACCTATCCGCGCCACCATGCTGGCCTTCCCTATGCGGCTACCAAAACGATGGCGCGCGACAATCAACGGTCGCCCTTCAATCCCAGGAGAAAATCCTAGCCATCCAAGGTTACCAAACAAGGCATGGTAACCTTTGGCCCGAAACCCTAGTTTGGCCACGACCAAACCGCGCCAAGACATGTGATACGTATGATCTCTATACCTTGGTAGCTATTACTATAAAGGCGGAATTTAGTATAATAATGGACAAGAAACTTAGAAGTACGTAGAACACAAGTAGTAATTCGAAGAAAGATATCTTCTCTAGATTATGAACAAGAAAACGATTACACTTCTCCCTTTGTTACGCTCACAATCTTCTAAACAGTAGTTAGCCCTAAACTGTTTGCTAAGCTTGCTTTTGCAATAATTAATTTTCTCACAAACTTCTCTAGGTTTCTGTGTAAACCTTCTTCTCTAGGTGTGTCAATATCAAAAACACACAAACTATATTGTGTTTAGTTACGAGCTAAACATACCTATTTATAGGCTTGGTTTGGTTACCCAAACGTCTTAGGAATCTATTTCCTTTTGTAGGATTAATTCTTTTTCTAGGTATATTACCTAAACTAAGAATACTGCTCAAAACAATACTCCTTCCCTAACTAGGAATTTATCCTAAACAAGGAATCCTTCCTAATATCGGACTCTATCCTCAACTCGTCTTGAGGATCACTAGTTCCCAAAGAGAGGAAGATACACATGTATCAGCATGCCATGCCAACCAAGCCACGCCGCCATGCTGATCTTCCCTATGCGGATACCAAAACGAAGGCGTGCGACAATCAAACAGTCACCCTTCAATCCCAGGATCAAATCCTAGTCATCCAAGGTTACCAGAAAACGCATGGTATCCTTTGGCCCGAAACCCTAGTTTGACCATGCCAGACCGCGCCGAGGCATGCCAACCTAGCCGCGCCACCATGCTGGCCTTCCCTATGCGGCTACCAAAACGAAGGCGTGCGACAATCAACGGTCTCCCTTCATTCCCAGGAGAAAATCCTATCCGTCCAAGGTTACCAGACAACACATGGTAACCTTTGACCAAAAATCCTAGCCTTGCCATGCCGCCATCCCTCCTGGATTCTTCCTGGTTTTTACTGTCAGGATGTTTTCACCACCCAAACGAACTAAAAACCTAAATTTTCCCTCGTAAAGAGATAGAGAATTCTTTTCCAGCCAGATGGAGGGGCAGGCCGTCAAAATCCGAGTCCGTATGCGAATTCTACGGCAATTCTAGTAAAGGGCGCTAATTAGGGTTTCGTCATGCCAAAACCTTGGCCCCACCATGTCAAGCCAACCGCACCATGCCGACTTTCCCTATGCGGCTACCAAAACGAAGGCGTGCAACGATCAACGGTCGCCCTTCAATCCCAGGAGCAAATCCTAGTCGTTCAAGGTTACCAGACAATGCACGATAACCTTTGACCCAAAACCCTAGTTTGGCCAAGATAAACCGCGCCAAGGCATGCCATGACAATGGCCTTCCAACCTTGTCGTGCCACCACAGTGGTCTTCCCTATGCGGATACTAAAAACGAAGGCGTGCGACAATCAACGGTCGCCCTTCACTCCCAGGAGCAAATCCTAGCCGTCCAAGGTTACCAGACAACGCACGATAACCTTTGACACAAAATCCTAGTTTGGCCACGCCAAACCGCGCCAAGGCATGCAAACCTAGCCCCGCCACCATGCTGGCCTTCCCTATGCGGCCACCAAAAAATAAAGCGTGCGACGATCAACGGCTACCTTTCCTCTTAAGATGCAAAATCGCGACCGTCGAAGGTCACCAAGCCATCAAGTCTCCCAAGCTCGACTTGCCATGCAACAACAATATGCTACATGTTTTCCACGAAAACATTCGAGACATCAACACATATCAAAAATTGGGGGATCCTCTTTGGGTATTGGTTTGGCGGTTTACAGCGTGCGGCGTACACTACGCCCGTCATAAGAAAGTGTCATAAGGATGAGGCGGTTAGTAAATACAGGGACTAATGGTGAAATGCTCTTTTTTATGGAACATCAATTCCATGCGTTAACGGTTACCACCTCCTCCCATTTACTCACCTATTTCTTCATTCCTTACTGAGACCAGAGTACGTTACACCTCGACTTGTATAAATAGGTCTTACCTATTTCCACTGAACAACAAGTTCAGTCAGGAGCATACAACACTCAGAAAACATTTGATAGATTACCATCTGTTAGCTTCCCACTTTCTGATACAAGTCATAGAAAACAACTACTCTTCCAAAATCAACTATTCTGGTTTCATCACTTTCCTTGCTTCCCTACCCAAAACCAACCCATTCTCCTTCACTTTGTGACCGAAGAAAGTCTGGAACGGCCATTTCTTGGTTTGGGATGGATTTATTGATCTCTCGAATCTAAAGTACTCACGTGCAGTACATTGTTTAGGGTTTAAATTCGTTTCTCACCCACACACCCGAAATTACCGAAATCAGCAGAAACTGTTTTCACCCACAAACAATTGGCGACCACAGTGGGAGATTGATATTTCTATTACAATGTCAATTTTCGACCATCGATTTTGTGCTTCGACCCAGACATCAAGACGGTAGAAGCAGGCTGTCCGCTCAGGGATCGACGACTCAGTTACCAGACGACCCGTTTATTAGTCTTGACACGACAAGGGATGACTGTGGACTGCCTAGAGTTTAAAAGCGAGCGATCCAACCAGTCTTGAAGCGGCAAGGGGCGACTGGGGACTTCCCAAAGGTTAAAAGAAACCGATCCGCTTAGGTATCGACGACTCGATCATCAAGTGACTCAGGGACGACTGGGGACTTTCCACAATCGCGGTGTTTCCCACAAAAGTCAGACTTGCACCTGACTCGTTTTTCGTTAGCAGATCCAAAAAACTGAGTAAGTCTTGCTTAGAAAAAATACATGGTTTATTATTTCAATTTTTCCACCAAACAACAAATACAGTCAGGAGCATACAACACTCAAAAAACATTTGCTAGTTTTCCATCTGTTAGCTTCCCACTTTCTGATACAAGACGTAGAAAACAACTACTCTTCCAGAAATCAACTATTCTGGTCTCATCACTTTCCTTGCTTCCCTCACCAAAACCAACCCATTCTCCTTCACTTTGTGACCGAAGCAAATCCGGAATGACCATTTAGTGGTTTAGGCCGGATTTGTACAGATTGATCTCTCGAATCTAAGGTACTCACGTGCAGTACATTGTTTAGGGTTTAAATTCGTTTCTCACCCACATACCCGAAATTACCGAAATCAGCATAAACCATTTTCACCCACAAATAAAAGGGAAAAGAGAAAGAGAAATCCTCAGACGTAGATCTTGAGGTGATTCCAATTCATACAGTGGATGATGACGAGGTCCGCAAAGCCGCAGACGATCCATCAACAAAGGAATCATCGAACTTCATTACTCGGGAAGATTTGGAACGCCTTCTGGAGAACCATGGAAAGGACAAGACCTCAAAGGTCCATCGTCACCAGCCTCTATATCCCGCCGCTGCGCAAAGGATCCCTCTTCCGAAAGGTTATGTTTCTCCGAGCTTCACTCTGTATGATGGAACTGGCAATGCTCGAGAACATGTTTCTCGATTTATGGAAGCACTGGGTGAACATGAACACAACCATACCGTCCGTCTGAAGGAATTTTCAAAATCCCTAAACGGCAGGGCCTATACCTGGTACAACAACATCGCACCAGGAAGTATCAAAAGTTGGGGATAAATGGTCAATGCTTTCTACAGAAAGTATTTCTTCGTTTCAGAGCAAATCACTCTCTCTGATCTTGGAAGGATGTTTCAAAGGAGCAACGAACATCCTAATGATTATGTGAAAAGGTTCAGAGTTCAAGTGTTGGATTGCCATAATCCAAATGTCACGGAGCAAAAACTTGTGGACTTATGTATCAATGGAATGATTTCAGTATACAGGGCTTTATTGGAGAATCTCAGGTTCCAGACTTTCTCAGAACTCCATGAAGAAGCCAATAGGTCGACAACTACTGCACTTGCTCTAATAGAAAGGAATAAGACTACAAAAACCGAAGAACCACGAGAAACCAGAGGCAACAGACGTTTGATCAACAAATAATACAACCTTCAACCTTCGACAAATGTTGTTGCGGAAGGGAACAAACGAAAAGATGAGCCACAGCGCAAGCATACTTCCTCAACCCCTTCAAAGGCGCAAAAGAAGGATAATGTGCAAGCTCCTCCTCAACACACCGAAGATCCAGAAGCACCTGATTTCCCCTGCTCCAATGAAGAAGTTATCGAACTGCTAGATGCCTGGATTCAAGAGTGTGTGATTAAATTGTCATATGTCAAGAAGGAACCAACTGAAGAGGCCATAAAAAATCCTCGCTATTGTCGCTTTCATAGATTTTTCAGCCATCCCACAAGTGATTGCAAAACTTTGAAGCGTATATTTAAGAAAAAGATCGAATCGGGAGAACTCAACTTGGGGACTGAATGAGTACACGGAGATTCTCTTCCCGTCAGAACCTTCACTCTTTCTGAACCTCCCCTCAAAGAAGCGGTTCAATCCTTAATTGAGCACATCTGCGAATTGCTATACTTATCAAAAGCTCAAAGGAAAGACATGTTTGCTGCATTAAACCACATCGTGTCGGATCATCGTCTGTTGATTTTAGAGACATTCACTGAGCCTTCAGCGACGAACAAAAAAATGTATGACTGGGGACTTCTTACCACAGTCCATCTCAAGGAAAACGAGTTCAAACGAACACTCATCGACGAAGGCACTGCTACCAACATTATCCCTTTGAAAACTCTCAGAGCTACTGGTATCACCCGCCAAGAAGCTTTCCACGCTCCAACATCAATCAGGGATCCTGAAGGAATGCCCAGGGATGCTTACAGCCACATTACTCTCAAAGTGGGCGTGAATTCAGCCTGGACAGAAACCAAGTTTTATATAATCCGAGAAGATCTGCGATATGATATGATTCTTGGATGTACATGGATTCATGATGGGAAGGTAACACTAACACCTTCAATTGCACATTTCTCTGTTGAAGAAACCTCTGACTCGGAAGAAGAAAAATAAGATATCTCACCATTCGAGTATCTGAAGGAGGTCAAAGCCTTGACAGAACTCACACAAAAGCATGAGGAAAATTCAAGCGCTTTCGTCAAAAGATTCCGCGCTCAGGAAAGTCTTATTCCTTCTCATGTGTCCATATCGTCAGTTTTCAAATATGCTTATTTGGTCCGAGGACTTCACTCCACAAACAATCTAGCAATTGCAAAATGCTATGAGTGGATAATCTCGCCTCAACAATATTACACCCAATGGTTGGGTCCAAAATCTCTTCAAGTTCATCATCCTATCAATTAAAAGATTCATTGCTGAAGATGTGGCTAAGCATGACAAACATTACGATGGATACTCCTTTATGCACGAGTGTCCATATGTGCCACAACCACAGAATCTCATCACACGAGGAATTCCGAATCAACAGAAGATATTCAAGGCGCGGTCGACCAAACCTAACAAATTTCATGAAGGAAACCTGGTTCTCAAAGCAATTCAGCGCAGTCTTCACTCTACGAGAAACTCCAATTGGGAAGGACCATTTATGGTTGCTAAGTCCATAAATGGAGGATATTACAAGTTAATCAACACAGATGGTCGGACCTTGCCAGTAATCCATGAGAATTGGCTTAAAGCATTTGACGTCTGAAGATTATTGGGCATTTAAGGTACCAGCGTTTGAAAATTCATGACGTCAGGGATTTGGCATTTAGGATTTTCTTTCATTGTATTTTAGTTCCTCCAAAATGTTTGCAATACATGCATTCAGTAATTTGAATTCAGTTTGCTTAAAGAAATCTCTATCAAACCCAAAGAAAATCCTCAATCATCTACTTGTCCAAAGCCAATCAAAGCCAAAAAAATAAATAAAACCTCACATCTCTCAGAAGTTCAGAAGGTCAAGAGATTATGAAAAGGAAATCAAAGAAAATCAGCAAAGGAGGATTTTTGCTCCTCTGCCTCCTTCAAGACCTGCAAAGCTGCATTCTCCTTGTTCAAATCTTCAGTCGGCCTGGCAATCTTGTCTTCTTTATCCATCACATCATCATTGGGAAAGTCTATGTTGTTCTCACATGATTCCTTGATAGTGCTCATTTGCTTACGAAGCCATTTTACATTGAAGCCAAGTCTTTCTGAATTCCCCAAGTTAAACACCCAATCAAAGAGTATATATGGAGTCAAAGTATTTCTATCCCTAGTGCATATATCACCTAAAACAAGCAAGATAATACTTACTTGCATTGTTGAAGCATAAGCACGTCCATGATTCCTGTCAACAATTATGTGACCAAATTTCTTCCATATTTTCTCATACAAGCCTGCATATCCAATGGGAACGTGGAACCCACCAACTAGTTCATGATACGGGAGTGATGCATCGAATGGAGGACCAAAAACAACTCCTGCACTTGGATATTCATGCACTACTATACGATTCTCAGTTACTGAGGCGGCTTCTGCAATCAAGACAACGGTTTCTTCAGTATCCTCTACTGGTGGCTCGGTTTCTTCTGTCACTAAAGCGGCAACAATCGGGGTTTCCATAACTTTAGTGACAACCTTCTCATGGACTTGAAGTGCATGGATGGTTGTATCTTCATCAATAACTCTAGGGCAGTTCGGGTTATCCTCATTGGTTTCAGTATCCTCAACTTCGGTATTTGACACCTAATACGAAGATTACATGAGGTTAGAGTCATTTAAGCATGAAACTAAATGAAATTATAAAATACAACATACAAGCAATACAACATCATAAAATTCCATCATTATACACTCAAGGCCCGAGCAAATAGCATGAAAGTAATGAAAATACGTTTTACGGTAAGCTCGTCTGAAGAAACTGTACTCTGCCTTGTGAAAAAATGGGGGTCTAACAACACCACCCAATATTTCGTTTGGCAATCTGAATAAACAAACTCCAATATACTTTTTAGAGAATCAACTAGACAGTCAGACTCAATCTAGAATAAAGTATATTAAAGAGTTTAATATCTCTATTTCAACACAATCAAAGTTAAACAGAAACAAGTCCGTAAACCTGATTTTAGTGTGAAGCTCTTGAAACAAAGTCTTTTGTTTTAATCACAACCTATTCAATATCCACCGTGTATAAACCTCTTGAAGCAACAATCACTAAAGGAATATTTCAACACAGTATCCACTTGAAATAGGGTTGGTCCAGACTGGTCTAACAATGTGAAAATAACAAAATCAATTGTTCAAGTATCAGTCAATTCACTCAACAACCCTAAGGTCGGATACAAGAACTGATTGATCTTAACGTAAAACCTGTGATATTTCTATTATATAAATAAAATATAATGCGGAAAAGAAATAACACAGACACCAGATTTTGTTAACGAGGAAACTGCAAATGCAGAAAAACCCCGGGACCTAGTCCAGAATAAACACACACTGATTATAAGTTGTTACACCAAATTCCTGCTACCTATTCGGACTAGATGTAATACCTTCTTCATCACTTGTAGAACTCCTAGCAGAATACCCATTCTCTTTAGAAATCCTTCACCCAAATATTCTAGCAGAACCCGAGGTTCTCTTTAGAAAATACCACAACACAATCGAAACGATTCAATAACTTGCTTGCACAAAACACCGGTTTGATTTTCCTTTAGATGTAAATCAAGGTTTTGGAAATCTTGTGTTTATTCTGATAAAAACAATTACTAGGTAAAAGTAATATCAAAACAAACCTGTAGATTAGGGATTATTATACTCTTCAATAAAAGGAAGAGAAACCTAATTATTGTACCACAAGAACAAATAGAATGAATCTATAGATATGTTGTTCTATCAAAACCTAGGGTTTATAATCAACAACTCTTGAATGGTTTTATATAAGAAGAGAAAACCTTAGAATAGACCAGAGGTGAAAACCTAGATTACAAGTTGTATGATTAATCACGAAGATCAAATCCAACTTGGCTTTGTGATCCCTAATACAAAGACTTTTATCTCACTCTTGTTCTCGAAGAACAGATGAATGGAAAACAACCTGCAGAGCTTACACCAATTTTCCAAAGGGATGAAAAACGTATAAACTCGCGAACCCTTTATTTATAATGAACAATAGCTTGGAAGCTAAGCAAATAACTTATTTAGATATTTTCCTTTTACAAGACTCTACTAAAAATATGAGTCTTTGCCGAGTTAAAACTCTTGCCAAAATAATTAAATAAATAACTTATTTAGCAAAAATTATATTTATGTGAATAAATCACATTTTAACTTAGGCAGGATTCGCAAAAATATTAATATGGTAATCAAAAGTGTTTGGACCAATAGCTAACTTGCCTAGATAAGGAAACATCACCAACATGACCAAAAATCTCTTTTAGTCACGTACTGGGCCCAAGTTCGCAGACCAAGTTCGCGGACTCAAAGGCCCATGGAACGTTTCCTACTAATGAACTTAAATCACTCATAACTTGATCGTTACAACTCGGAATTGAGTGATTCTTGGCTCATTGGATTCGCAAGCTCATTCACTATAACATGAGACACTTTATAGGGATAAGTGTTATTGTCTCCAAGGTCATGAATCAAATAACCTCAAGTATATATACATAAATGTACATTTACCGTCATCGGAATTGTTCCATATAGTGAGCATATATCTTGATAGATTAGAAAGGTAGAATTGAACAAGAATCCAAATGAAATCAATCACATACCTTTTGATGAAGTACTTGTTGATGTCTTCTTGTAGTCTTCAATCTTCATCCTTTAAGTATAGCTTCGATTCAACTTCTTAGACCTAATCTAGTCCGAAACTATATTTAGTATGCTAAATCAAGAATGCATTTTAACAACTAAAATTGACAACTAACTTGACATACCAACGCTAGTGGGTTCAACCGAGCAGTGCTCTAACAATCTCCCCCTTTGTCAATTTTAGTGACAAAACCATTTTACATATGGATTGTACTTGCTAAAACTAAAAACGACAAGCTTGATCTCCTTGGTTCTCCAACTCTTCATGTGTTCATCCTGTACTTGTTGAAGATCCATCATAGTATTATTACACATCATCAAAGTTTCATTGTATCACAACTTTGAAAATAATACTACGGTGATATGTATCACTCCCGCTTGTCAATACTCCATCTCGATCATGGAAACCACTCCCCCTTACACAATGATCCGAAAAACATGTGTATTTGTAGTGTGAACTACAATATTTCTCTCCCTTTTTGTCAATGAAATTGGCAAATGTATAAGAATGAGATCATAATGAAATTTCCACAAGAGACATTTCATGACCAAAAGAAAGCCAACACATCAACTTAAATTTAGATGCAATCTTATAGCCAAAGCTAACAGCATTCATCAAGGAGTTTAAAGATACAAGATAACCCCTAAAAAATTCCACAGCCGCACTCCCGGCAAGATATTACCATTAAGCACAAGTTCAAAAGAACTCTCCCCCATTAGATGTCATTCCCGAAAGAACAACAAGAGCGACCTTATTCCAGAGATAAGGATTTATTGGATTTTAGAAACCCTACAAGGAGATACGAGTTAAGAACAAACTATTGAAAGTCTCTTATGAGATCGTGTTATTAGAACAAAAGAAATATCTCATGGTAACAATACACAATATATAATCATGAAGATCATGTATTGTGATCATCTTTTCTAAGATACACAATTGTATAAACAAGATTGATATGCTTAGAAGGAAGAATAATCTTTTCCATAGGGATTTACACCAAGAATGGTTACCATAAAAGTATGAAAAAGATTCTTTGACAATAAAAACAGAATACATGGCTTTGACAATTGTTTCTAACCTGTTATACTTAAGAATTTCAATCACAAATCAAGTTAGGTAATTAAGACTCATATATGTGGTATCTAGCCGTATAATCACTTTCATATTAACCATATTGTTCTTCATCATAACTAGTTCAATTGACTCAAACGAACTAGTTAGAGAGTCATTCAATTGCTATGAGATCTTATGTAACCACACAAGACACAATTGAATTCAAGATGATTTCGATTCGATTAGAATCGGCTCAATGAACACGTGATCAATTGTTTGTGCACCATATTTTAAGGTATCAATTGTTTCCCATTGTAACCACACTTCTGTTACGTCTTTTATACTGAATTTCATGTGATTAATTGCTTATTGCATGAGGAGTAATCGAGATACTGAAAATCAAGAATATGGTGGTGGTGATTCGTCTGATATCGATTCAATCGGTTCTTCTCAGTCGAATTCGATGAATTTGTAAATAAAAATTGATTATTCAACTAATATCAGTATGGATTATACATGTTAATCATTGAAGATTCATCAAAAGTTATGAACTCTGATGGGACAAGAAAGAGGAAGATGGTGGTGACGGTGGTGGAGATCTGAGAAATGGTGTGGGGAGGCGACAAACCCAAGTTTAACACGTGAAAATTTAATACGTGGCAAAATATATTGGACTGATGTTTCAAAAATTGAAGAGAAATGATAGCTTTAGTTTTTGTGCGGCCATGCGTGGAAAAAAATTGATGGGAAAATAGTAAAACGACAACCTATGAGTTTACTTATAAGGAAACCGACTTATTATTTTGACATACCCAAAAATGGGAACCTTGCCTATTTTTTAGAAAGGGATGACTGTACTACATAATTGTAGGCTGTGTCTTGCACAGTTGCACTTCTATATGGACACGAGCGAAGAATAATTTTTCTCACATTTATTTGGAGTTAAACATTGTGGTTTTTTACCTGCATTAATTGCGTTGTCTTATACTAACTATTATGTGAGGGAATATTCCCCTTTTTACTTGTGATGAGTGGAAGTTGTTTTATTCACATCAGTGCCAAAGTGCTAAACTCCTAAGTGAAAAATGGAATATTCCCCTCCGTTCCATTTTAGATGATGTTTTAGGATTATTTTTATGTTCCACGATACTCGAAAATTTTCATATTTTTCCAAAAAACTACCAATAACACCCTAACTTTTTTCTTGGAACTATAAGTTTTTTTCGAGCGCAGAATTATTTTTGTCTCACGTATTTGGCGAGAAATATTGTTTTTTTACCTGCATTAACTGCACTGTTTTATTACTATTATTTGAGGGAATATTCCATTTTTCACTTGTGACGAGTGGAAGTTGGTTTTTTCACATCAATGTTCAAGTGCAAAACATAATTTTTGGATTTTTAATAGTAACTTGTTTTTGCACTTTTATTGCCGTGAAGAATTATTATTCTCAGTTGGATGGCTAAAATTTGGGAAATCAATCCAGACTCTACATATAAAGTTGGATGGCTAAAATTTATTGACCCGTTTCCAAACCCAGTCCACTACCTATCTTAGACAACTAATATCTGATGTCTGCTTCTCCCCTTGGTAAGCTTACTGCCTCTAGAACTTTAAGAGCCTAGATTTTAGGTTGTCTACGACTCTACGCTTAACTGTACTACTCTCTAACCGATTAGACTAGACGATACGAAAGTCACGAAACCCGAGCAAGATGCTTATTGGATTTTCTTCCGGTAAATTAATCATTTCCCTTGTTTCGAAATGTGGGTCCATTGAAATTGTCATGGGGAAGATAAGACGTATGCCCCATAGGGGTGTATTAAGATTTATTAAGATTATACGTATGCCACTGAAAAGACAAGAGGTAGACATACCATGTGTACCACACGTAAACGACTTAAATATGACAAGAGACTGACATCCAATGTAGGGGTATTAAGCAGAGGGTATGTATCTCGAAATCAAGTGCCCTAGGTTTCACATTATATTAAGCATTCATCTGGAAACATATCAGAAGCATTGAGAGTTCATATAAAGCATTGAAACATATCAGAGACGTTAGGAGATATAGTTAATACAAAAATCATAGAGTTTTTCAAGAATGGATTCTTCATATCCTACTCCACAAAGAAAAATAGATGAGATCTATTCATCAGAGGAAAACACATGTGGGAGCGAGAATGAGAGTGAAATGCCACGTTATGAAGACAAAGCATATCAAAAACTACAAAATGGTTTAGTTATTGTAGCAGAAAGTAATTCTATGTATAAATGTCCTTATTGTGTAGGTAAAAAAACAAAACCTTATGCATATGATCATTTAGTTCAACATGCTATTCTGGTAAGATGAGGTATTCCCTTAAATTTTGAGATAAATCCAATCATAGGGCTCTAGACCGCTATTTGGAGAACAGGGGGGCCAAAGAGACAGTGCAAAAAGTGTATTTCACCATAAAGGCAGTGTAAGAGCGACTCCAATGGGGTGGAAACAAGCCAGTTGGACCAAACTGTTAAGCCAGAGTTTTTTGTTTTTTAAACTGGAAAGTACTAGGCCTGAGGACGCTGGACTATAATGTCTAAAGCTCACTAAAAATAAGACTAAACGATAATTTCTACATGTATGAATGAGTTTGGCTGAAAGAGGGCCAGTTCTCATTAGTGAAAACTACAGGGAAAACCATTCTCCCAAATCTTTCCACTGTGAAACCCACGCTCCCAAAACTAAAGACGCGTACCCATTTTCTGGAAGAAAATTATTCTCAGACCCATAATTTATAAAATTCGGTTGTCGTTCTTTTTTCTTCTTCATCATCTTCAATTCTTTTTAACTCAGATAAGGAAATCGAAGAATTTAGACAACGAAGATTCGAGGGAGAGTTTGCTACTATGATTTTGGTTGAATCAAAGAAGAAACTGAGATTGGGGTTTTTTCAATCAGATGGAAGGTTGCTGTTCAAGAAGAGGAAAGGGGATCTGTGAGATTTTAAAATCAAAGCAGATGAGAAGAAATTGCTGATTTTGAATTGCGAAAATGGGTTGTAGTTTGTGTGTTGATTGGAAAGGAAGAGGAATTCGAAGATGGGTCTGTGATGTTGAGAAGATTTAAGAACTTTGGTTTGTCTTTGATTCCAAGATGGCAGCAGATGGTCTCGAAATTGTGATGTGAGTTCAACACAGGAAGATGCAAAAAATGGTTGGTTGATTCAGAAGTTTGACAGTGGTTCCGTCATCGTATGTGAAGGTATCAATAGAAGGTTTAAGAGATGGAAGTTTTGGCCGATGGAGATAAAGAAGAAAACGAGTTGCTGCCATCGATTTGGGTGAGTAATGGAGGAGGTTAAGACAAGGAATGTGAAGCGGAGAAGAAAATGAAGATGTGTTTTTATCGAATTTGGCTTCACAACAAGGATTGATAGTGAACAGTTTCAGAAGTTAGATCAGCCAGGGAAGGGAGGCAAGTTGTTGTTGTTGTTAACTTCAGTGAATAAAGTGCATTTTGATGAATGTCTGAGGTTTATGTGAATGTTTAGGACAGTGGGTTTGTCTCTAATCCACATTTTCTGGTAAGAAATTGATTCTGGTAGTTTCCAAGATGCATCCATTACACAATCCGTCACCAACTCAAAACTGCACACAAGGTGCTTGGCTAAATGCCTGAATGACCGGCCAGTTCTTGTTGCCACCTTTTAACTATAGAGTGGTGAGTCTTTGCACAGGTTTAGGAGAGGATTTAAAGTGGTGTCTGAGTCCGTTTAGAAGATTACCATTTGAGCTGGATTCAAGAACAAGTTGCTTATGAATACATGAGTATTTGGCTCTGGTATTTGACGAGAAAACAGGGAAGAAAGGTGGGTCAGTTTGCCATATTTTCTTGACCCTGTAACAAAGGTTTGCTGCCGGTTTCAATGGGTTCATTGGTTGTTTTTCAAGGGGCAGTGGAAAATAGTTGTTGTGGATGGTGTTCAATGGAAATGATTGAATGTGCTGAGTAGATATATGTGTAGAATGGAACGGATGATTGAATTGTGCAGGCAGGGAGGATAATAATTTATCCTTATTCGTTGTATGCCGTCTTCAAACAACTCTTCCATGACGTTTGTCTTCAATTGCAGAGCCTTCTCCATAGACTTCATTTATTTAGCTTGTATTTGAGAGAGTGAGTTGCACTACCTAAAACCATCAAGGTGGTTGAATAATCTTTTATGTAGCTATGAAAATGGATGCATAACCTGTTTTGCATTTAGAAGAGTTGTTGCATAACTTGTTATGCAGTCCATAAAACGGCTGCATAACACGTTATGCAACAATTGTTTTTGTTATTATTGAAACCAACAAAAACAAAGACTGCATAACTTGTTATGCATTCTCGAAATTGGTTGCATAACACGTTCTGCAGTTTTTTTGTTTTGCATAACTTGTTATGCAGTTCAGAAAATGATTGTATAACACGTTATGCAGCTACTTTTTCTTAGTATTGAAAACAACAAAACAATGGCTACATAACTTGTTATAAATGGATAACTTGTTATGCAGTCGAAAAAATGTTTGCATAATTTGTTATGCGTCTGCATAATGTGTTATGCATCTTTTTTGGAGGCTGCATAATGAATATGTAGTCAGTTTTCGAAAATTTTCCCTAAAACGATGATCACCTCCGATTTTATCGTGAAAAACAAAAATTTGATATTCTTGCTTGTACTCTTTACGTAGCTCTCTTAAATAGATTTCCAACGATATAAAATTTGTAAAATTCCAAGGCGCCGATTTTTAGATATGTTATGTCCAAGTTGTGTTGCCAATTACACCCCTGAAAAATTAAGGTGCATAACGAGTTATCCCTGAAAAAATAGTATGCATAACCCGTCATGCAGATGCATAATCCGTCATGCAGACATATTTAATAATTTCATATAATTATGGGTGTCACAAAAATAATTTTGGGTGTCACGGTACCCAAACAATGAGAATGTTATTTTTTTTTGGGTCTCCCCCTAATTTCACCTTCTCATTACACGGTTTACACCTAATTTTGATCATCTTTGCCCAGGCCCAAACTCTCGTCTGGTGGAGAAAAGCGGGTGCCGTTAGTAATTGAGTTATTATTAAGGTTGTCAGCCGAGTTGAATCGGATATGGGCAGTTCCTCTCTATATATATATATATAATTAAAACCAACTAGGAGAATTTCCCCCGTGTTTGTATTGCCGCTTGCTTGGTAAGTCTCTTTTCTTTCTCTCTCCCTTTTTCTAGATATATCCCTTCTCCAGCAGTTTTTCATTCTTAAATTTACGTAGTTAGGGTTTTTATGTTAAGATTTGTTTGACATGAATTGATTCTGTCTTGTTTAACGATCATGTTATTATAATCTTCCTTTATTATTTAGATCTATCCCTTCTCCATCAGTTTTTAATTTTTAGTTTTGGGTGTTTAACAATTAGCTTATTGTAATCTTCCTTTATATATTTTATAAATCTAGCTCTTCTCCATCAATTTTTTCTTTTTTATTTATATAGTTAGGGTTTTTATGTTAAGATTTGTTCGATATGAATTGATTTGGCCTTCTGGGTGTTTAGCAATCATCTAATCATAGTCCTCCGTTATATATTTTCAGAATACGAAGATAATCTCTCTTTCTCTCTCTGTACGAAGATAATCTCTCTTTCTCTCTCTCTGTTACTTGTTAATCACAACAATGTCAGCTCCGTTGAGGTAATCTCTCTCTCTCTCTCTCTCTTATAAGATCTTATAAGTAGAATTTGTTCTTGTATTTGTGTTTCTCTCTTGATCTGTTGGATTAATTAGGGTTTTTTACCCCTTCAGAACAATGGTTCCCCAAATTAGGCGTTTAGGTTCGAAGTTCATTTCAGCAAGGAATTTCTCCTCCGAGGCTGGAGGAGAACACCAGAAGGTTTCTGAAAACCTTTATAAGAAGGCAGGTGTAAAAATTGCGGAATTTGCAGCTGGTGGATTTGTGGGAGTGACTTTAAATACTTGGGCGCAGTACATAGCCACTGGCAGAGCAACAACCAGCGTCTTGGGATTTACGATTGGCAAATAAGCCTGAGGGATGGTGATCTTAGGTTTTTATTGATGCTCTATGTATCTCTTAAGTAAGATTCCTTTAAAAATTGCCCTATGTTTTCTCTTTCTGTCAAGAAGAAACCTAACTTTTGTGTTGTTTGAATGAATCTATCATCTATCTGTGTAATTAACATCTGATTCTGGCTCTTTGAATGAATCTGTTGCCTACTTATGAGATCTTATTAGTCTCTATTAGTCTCTCTCTGTACGTATATGCATGCTTATGGTCTCGATTAACATATCTGGCTGCCAATAATTGTTCCAGGAACTTGACCTGTGTGAACTGGTTTTTCAGCAGAGTAGAAATTGAAGTGTCCATTAGGATAAAATAGAAAACTCATCCAGCTGATTCAGAGAACATGCTGCTAGGACATGCCAGAGTTGATTTTTTTTTTCTTCCTTCTCTTTAAGGAAATATGGTTATGTGCACTAGGTCTTTAGTTCAATTCCTTAAAGCCTCTACGGGTCTTCACTTTGCTACAACTTTGAAATATGATTTGTCATCTGTTGTTTCCATCTTGGTTTTTTCTTCATAGTTTTGTAGAAGACATTGGGAGAACATTAGACTTCCATAGTTTTTCCCTTATTTTGTTGGATTAGTTGTTTGTAGGATTAACAAGGTTATTTTTATCCAGACTCCCTCTAAAGAGAGTATAGATAAATTAGAATTAGAGATGAGTTTCCTCTTGAAGCAATCTTGTGACGAACTGCTGATGGGGATTCAAGAAAACGAATTGCTGATGGGAATTCAAGAAATTTTCTTGATGAAGTCATCCCTGAAACAATTTTTAAGCAGGAACAGATCTCGATTATGGAGAAACACTTTATTTCATGTGTCTATAAGCTGCCTTGCTAAAAGATTATGTCAATAAATCAAGATAAATGGCTAATGATGATAAACTTTTTTATCTTAGCGGATTTCAGTGAGATTTATCAATGATCTGAATGTTACACACACTGAAAGCCTAAATCTATTCTTATTGACTACTTCTTTAACTTTAAAGAATATATAGGTATTGGTTTGTGCTTTGTTGTTTTTTAATTTTTAGAGAGTTCTGATTCTCCAACCACTATCCAATTAGAACACTAGTATCTCAACGATATATACACGTCTACTCAATATTGAACCTATCTCGTCATAAAACTCCCAAGAATGAAGTGGCAATCACATAGCCGAAGCTAAAAAACTCAATTACAACAATGAATTGGCAATCACATAGCCGAAGCTAAAGAACTCAATTATGAATTTGAATCCAAAATACTCAATTAAACTAATCATAACTCATGATTAGTCGGAAATGCTCAACATAGGTGAGCTTATAGAGACTCAAAAATACACAATTGGATTAATCACAAGATAATCCATAATTAATCTAATCAAAATACACAACCAAATTAACCACAAAACGTAATCAATTCAATTGGTCATGTTCGACATAAAAAAACTTACGGAGCAACAACTAAATAGCCAAACGAGAATGATTAATTTAGTTGATCATGCTCGACATGAAGTACCTCACTGAGCAACAACTAAGTTAAGAATAACTCTGTCGATTGTGTTCAACATAAGACACCTTATGGATCAACACAATATATACACAAAAATTGTGGATCGGAGGTCGACCTAATAACGAGGAATAAGTAAGGATTCATTCTATTTTCCAACACCATTTGCACAACGATATACAATAGATATAATCCTTGTAAACATAAGATTTTAACCTATCTTCCATCAATAATTGACATAATAGGCTTAACTTTTGTATTTGTCAAAAGTTCATTCCTTCTTTTATCAACACATGCACATCGACATATAAAGGACTTAACTTTCGACAAGGTTTGGGACAATCACAGTTCTCGGAAGCAAACGACTGGAAGACTGTCTTATTAAAATGACAACCCTCAAATCTAGCAGTAAGAGATCTCCTGCCAAATGTTTTAAATGCGGATAACTCTTGGGAACTCATTTCCAACACAACTACTTAACAGTTTTGAATACCCATGATAATACGATGTGGAATCGTAATGGCACATATATAGTGCAACAAAAAATGCGTAAGACCACGAATGTCAGGCTTAAATCCGGTTACCAACTGGTACGCATAAAAGGTTGACTAATATTGGGTTCTAAAACAAATTAAGTAAAGATGCGTCAATATTGCATATTCCCCAAGCAGTTAAAGGTAGGTTTGTACGTATAACCATGCCTTAGGCACCATCTGTAACCTTTGATGATAGCTTTTGCGAGACCTTGGGGTATAGGATACTCTGCATTGATCCTATTAAACATGCAACAACCATCAAGTCCTTTTGATGTACATTCACTAACATTTAAAAAGGGTGGTGAGCCCTTACATGTACACTCATTGTGAGGTTCCACATGATATCCATTTGCATGCGTTACTTTGGAATTTAATAAGGTGTGATTATCTCTCGGTACATATAGAGATTTTGTGATGTCTTTGTTCTATCATGAAAACAAATTTTGAGCAGTGTTTGATGATCCAATCTTCGTAGTCACATTATAAGGAAATATTTCAACAACTAGTTTAATTCCTTAAGCCGGTGGGAGGGAAACCACTATTTGTTCGACATTGAGTCTTGAAATATTAAATCAGTGGTGTGGACTTATTAGTAACAAAAGTGAGATTCAACTCAAGTACTTTAGAGTGAATATATGTTAAGTTTCAGGGGGGATGATATATTTTTCATAAGGATACATCTCAAGTGGTTTAGAGAATTTATGTCTCGTGGGAATAATGTACTTTTCATTCCATAAGCACATACATTGTATCTAGTTCAAATAAACATTCAATTGGCTAGACAAAATTCTTCTTGTCATTAAAATTTATGTCTAAAGTATGACATTTTCATAGAAATTGGTTGCTACTATGGTACCCGCATTGCATTGCTTGTACCAATACCAGTAAGAAGATTTATTCTCAACTCTTTGGTGAGAGCTAGAATTACATCTTAGCTTCATCCCATGTTTGTTTGATACTTGTACTTTGGTGTCATTATTACCGAGGAAAAAAAATACGTATTTGTCTAGTGATATATACGTCCCTTTTCACATGCTTCACTTTTTTTTTTTTAAAAACTAGGCATAGGCCCGTCCTGCGCCCTGGCAGCGTAGCCACTGGCTTACTCCCCACTGAGCAAACTCGGCATGAACCCCATAGTAAAGTTAGTATAATTACACGAGTACTCCAATGTTTGAGCGGAGACTCGAACTCCTGACCTCCTCCTTGAGAGTCAGGCTCCTAGCCAACTGGGCTAACCCCAGATGGTTTTTCACATGCTTCACTTGTTTCAGTACGTCTAGACCTCATTACGTCGGGGTTCTTTATATTTCCAATTTTTCTACAATCAACTTAATTTGAGAAATTTCTTCATCTCAACGGGTCAAGAGAATCTCATTTTGAATTTCAAACATTTACTTTAGGTTGAGCAGCTTACTAAAGATAGTGAATCTCTTGTTGATACTTTAACATATATTGGTTCATTAGTTTATGGATGAAGTAGAAAAATGGTAGAGGAAAAAAATAAATCTGACTCATATCAGTTTTTGTGAGTTCTTCCACAAAAATTAGGATGCATGTGTGTAGAAGCACAAGGGCATATGTAGCTCTACCTTTTAGACAATGCGTTGTCATTGGCATAAAGTTGTATGAAGGAATAAATTCCTTTTCCTTTTTCAAAAAAATGATTTCCACCTCGTATGCACAATAATGATGCTCAAATAATTCTGAGTCCAAACTGTCATTTTTGAGTCGAGTTGGGTCTAACTGGAAATAACCTTATTAAAAGAAAATCATAACCCAGTTAATGGCCAAATTACGATGATCCAGTTAGTGATGTTAAATCGTTAAGGTCATAACGTGTTCAAGGCCCATGGAAGTTACATGCCCATTTAAAAAGGTAATAGTGCAATTTAATGTTTTGGTTTCACAGGAATTAAAACAAATAATTAATTGACATCATTTTTAAATAAGTGTGACATTTATACGAAATAATTATAATTATTATTCTAATCCTATATGTGAATGAATGTACTTGTGGAAACTAAATAGTTATATCTATATTGACTTTTCATGGATGCACGAATATATTTTGATTATTATTATTTTAATTGTATTTGTATGTGCATGTGCATGAATTTATTTGTGGAAATTAAATTGATTTGCATGAATGCATGAATACATTTTAGTTAAGATTATTTTAATTGTATTTGCATGTGCATGAATATATTTGTGGAAACTAAATTGATTTGCATGAATACACGTTTTAATTAATCTTATTTATGAATGGAAGATAATTATGGATATCATATATTAATTAATTAATTAGTTCAAATTGTATATTGATTAATATTAAGGCCAAAAAATTTAATGAACGAGATCAACCGTCATAATTTAGATTGAACGTTTATATGATATGGACTTATCTTAGGGAAAAAAAAAGCATAACTAGGCATGTTCTATAAGAAAGATAAATAGGCCCAAACGGATAATCATACATATGTAGACTGTTACATACCTCACATTTTGCTCCCACCGTATATACACAGAACCGGAGTGGGATAGGATAACATCTGGAATGAGATAGGATAACAGGACCAAACTGAACCGAACCAGATTTGACTAAACCGAACCGGATTTGACTGAACCGAATCAGACACTTTTCTCTCTCCACAGACAGAAACCTTTTGTCTCCTTTTGGTTTACAGACGCGAAGATATATTCCATGTCTAGTCTGGAAAAGGTTGTGGAAGATGAATGTATCCCATAAGGTCAAGTTATTTATCTGCAAAATGTATTAAAGACATTGTGCCTACAAAAGAAAAGTTACATATGATCAAACAAGAAGTTAACTCAATATGTTCTAGATGTCTACAACATGAGGAAACACTAAAACATCTTCTAATAGACTGTGACCACTCAAGATCAATTTGGTTGATGATGAATGTTAATGTGTTCTTCTCTGCAAATACAAGACACACATATTAAAACTTGGCTTCTATCTTGGTTCTCTGATAGAGATGATTACTCTGAGAAATTAGTTTCTGCTCTTATGATTACTGCATGGTTCATCTGGAAAAACCAATGTCTGAAAGAGTTTAATAATAAACATCAGAACATTCCCTCAACAGTTTTTTCTATCAAGCACATGCTTAATCAGTGTTCCAGTTCCAAGCAACATAGTACGGAGTCACAAATTACTTACTGGTCTCCACCACAAAGAGACATGCTTAAAATTAATATGGATGCTTCTTTTGATAGTAATCACTTATATGCAGGAATTAGTTTAATCATTCGTGATTCTGCAGGAAATTGTCAAGGCATCAGAGGGAGGTTCATTCATGGTGGAGTAGATCTTGAGAATCCTGAATGCCTAGCCTTAAAAGAATCTATCATTTGGGCTAGGGAGAAAAACCTAACTAAAGTAATGTTTGAAGGTGATTGTGTAAATATGGTAAACTGTGTCACGCAAGCTAAATCTTCAGTTCGATGGGGGAATGAAGCCATTGTAAATGAAATAAGACAACTATTTTCTTGGTTTTCTTGGTTTAATGTAAGCTATGTTAAAAGACAAGCAAACAAGGTGGCACATGTAATAGCAAACAAGGCTAGAACTGATATAACATCTTTTGATTATCACTATAGTATTCCTGAAAATTTCATGGTTGAAATCAGGAATGACCAAAGTCATATCAGTCAATGTAACATGTAATTTCTTCTTCTTGTTAATATAAGTTATTGTTTGCATCAAATTTTTTTTATCGATGACGGGCACATTATTTATCTTATTTCACAATAAAATAAATACAAATCTATTGTAAAATGTAATGATTATGGGAGATTTATCTGCAAATAACATCTTATATAAGACAAATGCCTATGGGATTTGTATAACACAAATCAAAATCAGTATATACATAATGGGATTTGTACAACACAGATCGAATCAGTATATGCATAATGGGATCAAATTAATTTTCACCGCATATTTAATAGGTAGTATGTATATATAGAGTCACAATTATATTGATATATGTCGAAGTCAAAAACAAGGAAAGAAAACTTAGATCCAGCTTATCTGATTTGATTCCATCGATTACCACATTAGCTTGACGTTAATCCGTGTAGAAAAAATAAAATTAAAAATTAATCAATCCAATATAGCTCCGGGATATAGCATCGTGCATGATAACATTTTGCAGTAGATAATAGGGAAAAATAAAGAGGCACATTGAGAGATATTTTATTCATTAGCCTTTGTGTGTTACATAGGTAGTCCTTTAACAAGGGCAAAGTTAAGTTTCTATGTCCATGTGTGAAATGTCTCAACGTCTACGTGCACAAGGCAAGTAAAGTTAAGTTTCACTTATATACTTTTGGATTCATTCAAAATTATGTCGTATGGACTAAGCACGGAGAAGGAGATGAGTCATCATGGTGGACACTTCTGGATGGTAATGGCAGCGATGGCCCGCACTCTGATGAACCAACACATGCTGCAGAGACTATAGAAATGGTTAGTGCTTTATTAGGAGAAAAAATTTCAAAGGAATCTGAGAAGATACAACAGATACTCAATGATGTTGGGAAACCCCTATACGAAGGGTGTAAGGATTTTACAAAGATATCTGCAATGTGTGAACCGTTTAACTTGAAGAGCAAGCACGGAGCTTCCGACAAGTTCTTTAATGAACTCCTACCACTGTTACAATCCATGCTCCCTCCAGGAAATGAGATGATGAAAAGTATATATGAAGCTAAGAAGGTGATGAGAGATTTGGGTTCAAGTTACGTAGAGATACATTTATGCATCAATGACTGCATTCTCTATAGGAAGAATTACAAGGATCACGTCAAGTGTCCAACCTGTGGGGAATCAAGATGGAAAGTTGACGACACCACCAAAGAGGTGCATGAAAAAAATTCGGCAAAAGTCTTGTGGTATTTCCCAGTTATCCCAAGACTGAAACGGCTGTTTCAATCAAAGAGAATTGTCGAATATTTATTGTGGCACGAATTCAGAAACAACAAAGAAGAGGGTGTTTTAAAGCATACGATGGACTCACCAGCATGGAAAAATATAGACGAAAGATATCCCGTAATTCGTGATGATCCTCAAAATATGCGACTAGGCATTTCGGCTGACGGGGTTGACGTAAACAAAGGCATGCAAAAACAGCACAGTGAGTGGCCAATTCTGACAGTGATTTACAACCTTCCTCCAGAGTTGTGTATGAAGAGAAAGTTCACCATGCTGTCATTAATTATCGATGGGGGGCCTTGTAAGGACATTGATGTTATGTTAGAACCGTTTGTCGAGGATCTCAAGTAATTGTTTGAGGGGTCGAATGTTTTGATGCGCTGAAATAGGAGATGTTTACTCTACGTGCGGTTGTTTTATGGACAATAAATGATTACCCGGCTCTTGGTACACTTTGTGGTTTCCCCTACCAGGAACGAGATGCCTGTAAGGTGTGTGGGAGAAATACTTACTATGTCAGGCTAAAAAATTGTAAAAATGAGGTTTATACCGGGCATAGAAGATACCTACCATACGGTCATCCATTCAGAAGTCAGATGGGGTTCAGCGGAAAAGAAGAACATGAAAAGGCTACGGAACTTATGACCCCGTCAGAAATATACAATGAGGTGAAGTTTATAAAGAATAAATGGGGAAAGGGACGGAAGAACATAGTGGTGGAATTCGTGCAGGATAACCCTGGAAGCGGTGGAAAGATGAAGAGAATCGAAAAGACCATCGACCCAAAAAAGGGGGAAGGGGAAGGAGAAGGGGAAGGACAAGGAGACCGACAGGCCCTACTGGAAAAAGTTCAATATATGGTTCCGGCTCCTCCCCTACTGGCGGTATCATGTTGTCCACCATTGCATAGATTTCATGCACGTCAAAAAGAATGTATGCGAGAGTATCGTTGGAACATTGTTGAACAATGAACTTAAGTCGAAAGACCACCTTGCCGCTCGAATGGACCTGAAGGAGATGGGTTTTAGAGACGAGTTGCAACCTCGGGAAAATGGCAAGGGGGATATACACTAAAGGCAGCATGTCACTCATTTAGCCCTGAGGAAAAGGACAAGTTCTGTGCAACATTATCCTAGATAAAGGTTCCACAAGGATATTGTTCAAACTTTTCAACCCTGGTGAATCGAAAAGATCAAAATCTTATCTGACTGAAATCTCATGATTATCACATGCTAATGCAGCATTTTTTGCCCATTACGATTAAATCAATTATGCTGCAGCCAACAAGATATGCTATTATCAGGTTTTGTTTCTTTTTCAGGGCAATATCTAGCAAAGAAATCAAGGTGGCAGAGTTAGAAAAATTGCAGTCGGAACTCTTTGTGACGTTGTGCTTGCTCGAGAAATACTTTCCTCCATCCTTTTTCGACATCATGGTTCATTTAACTGTGCATCTTACCAGGGAAGTGCAAATGTGTGGTCCTGTATTCTTTCGATGAATGTATCCGTTTGAAAGGTGCATGAAGGTCATTAAAGGGCATGTGCGAAACAGAAACAAACCTGGAGGAAGCATTGTTGAAGGGAACCTTGCGGAAGAGACAATTGAGGTTATCCATGAGCACCAACAAAGCATGAATGATACAGTCGAAATTCCACCAGACAAACTCAACACATCTGACACTGGAGAAGATTCTTATTCTTTTAGGGGAAAACCAATCTCAAAACCTAAGTTTCCTCGTGTTGATAAAGAGCTGTTTGATAAAGCGCATTTCTATGTGTTGCGGAATTCGCCTGAAGTTGAACCTTACCTTGCGTAAGTATAACTAGATCTAACCAAATAACCTCATTTTTTTATTTAGTTTTTGATTATGTGTCCGTATTTCTGTAAAGATAATAACATTAATCATTGCACTGTCCAGTCGACACCAGAATTTTTTGAAGGAGAAATATCTTGGTATGAATGATAGACAACTAGATCAAAAACATCGTGAAGAGTTCGCCAAATGGTTACAAAAAGTGGTAAGAGTTTGCAGAAAATGTCAATCTTGCTATGTAACATTTGCGTTAAGATGGAGGCTAATCCTTATTATGTATTTCAGGTTGATAGAGAGTGGGAAGACTCTATGGAAGACTTCAATCATGACTTAAGGTGGCTATCAAACCCACCGAATCCACAAGTAGAGACATACGAATCATATCACATCAATGGATACCTGTTTCGCACAAAATCTCATGATGGTTCTGTTAACCAGAATAACGGGGTTTACGTACAGGCAACTGACACGCACATTAGAAAAGCGGGGATTACCATTAATGTGGCGGGTTATTATGGTGTTTTACAAGAGATATGGGTGCTGACATATCATACGCTGAAAATGTCACTTTTCAGGTGTAAATGGGTTACCAAAGCAGGGGTCTCAAAATACAAACTTGGCTACACTTTGGTTGAGCTTGATAAGTTGGGACTCCAGGATGATCCTTTCATTGTAGCCTCCCAAACTAAGCAGGTATTTTATGTGCCAGACCAGGAAAACAAAAAAAAAGTCTATTGTGTTAGGTGCACCTACCCAAAGCTGGAAATATGTTGTTGGTGATGAAGTCGACGAGGAATTCAGTACGGCAGTTATTTGTCGGAATGAGTATAAATTGCCAAAGGTAGATAAACTTGACCTGCAAAATATATCCAAGGATGATTATTATCGGGACGACATTAAGGGTAGACTGCAAGGAAAGCACCAGAACCAACAACAGTCCCTGCTTCTCAAACGACTGCATCTGAGCAACCATTTCCAAGGACTAAGCGAGCCAGGTGGTAGAATGTAGTTGTTTGTGTTTGCTAATAGATGAATGATTAGTTTGTGACATTTTTTGGTTTTTGTTCAAGGAACTGGTTAGTGTAAATTATATACTCTTAGCCTTTGTTTTTTGTTTTGGGTTATACTATTTTGGTAATGATGATCACCATGAGCCAATGAGATGAAGTTGATTTTGCTAGGCCCCTTCGAGTGTGACACAACTTACATCTGATTGGAAGGGTGCTTCTGAGTCAGATTGTCTAATTGGTCCAAACCAATCTGAAAGTGATCTTTAATCGGGTCAGACTTCATGGGTATGCTCCATGGACTTTCACTCATGGTCTGACCCGCTGGTGTATTCAAAATTTTCTTGCCAAGTGTTTGTTGCCGCTTCGCATGGACCAATGGTAGATCTTTGCTTGTACTAGGCCAAAGTATGAGGCTTATAGGCTTAATTATGCGCATAAAGTTGCAAGACCTATCTTTACACCTGGGAATCTGGGTGCCACCTTGGAAATTTGACGGTTGAGATTAAATAATTGTTGCTCTTCCCAGCCCAAATTAAACCGTAGAGAGGGTAGTTCCTTTCAGTTTCTCATTCAGTTTTCCTTGAAAAAAAACAGTTAACACTGCAATTTCTTCCTGTCTAAGAGATATCCCAGAAAAATACTCTCTTTGAATCTCCAAGCTATGAAAGGTGATCAGATACCACAAGATGCTAATCAGGGAGATCCAAAAAGAGCCCGAGTCAGTCAGCCTTCGTATCAGGTTTGTTTTTCTGAGATTCAATCTAGTTTTGAGTATGATTTGTGTTCTAAGGCTTATGAGGCTAGAATGGGTGATCAATTTGAGAACAATTTGAAATTTGGTATGAAATTTTTGTAGGGTGGTACTGCAAGGGTGTGTGAAGGTTTTACTGGCATAAATGAGAATCAATTGCACTACAATTCTGTTGCGAATCTTGGCAGCGCAGGAACTGGAGACGAGGGAATTGTGCATGCAGTTGCCGATGGTGGTATTCAACAATAGAGTATCGAGCGAGGGCGTATCGAGAATGGGAAGCTTGTAGGCGTTAAGGATGGATGGGTTATGTTTGCTCTTCATCCCACTCAAGGACGACGAGTGGTGAAAGAAAGGATTGTGCTGGTGGGTGATGAGAGAATTGTATGTGGGGGTTCTCGACAGGGGTTCTTTGCAGCCCCAATACCTGACGACGTCAAAGATCAGATTCGCATTAATGATACTCGTCCTCCTACTCCTGACAAGGTACTCTTCCCTAATATGTTCGTGCTTGCTCCGGCACTTAGGCAGATGTCTAAAGATGTGGCAGAAGTATCCCAAGAAGGAAATGGTGAAGTAACTCATCTGCACGAAGTACCAGAAGACGAACTTGTGACACCAGGGGTTGATGCAAAGATTGTGGGACAGATATATAGAGCTGTTAAAGCCAGTGCAATGCGTGGAGAGATACCTCAACCTCCTGAAATGCCAGCTGATGGAACTTTACCACCTGGAGATGATGCAAGGGTTGTAACGAAGGTGTATAAAACTGTAGTGGCTAGAGCTGTCAAGGATGTGGCCAGTGCATCTGGAGATGCAAAAAAAATTCTAGCCAGGTAGGCTTCAAAAAGCTGCTCAGAGTGATGTGAGTAATATACAAACAAACAGTTTTATTTTTTCGTTGGTACCATGCTACAGAAATGCAGAACAATGTGGTATTGGGTTTTAGATTTGGTTTTTTTTGTAGTTAATTCAATGTGCATGTTATAATTTTTAGTGCTTGAAACTAATATGCAATGCAGCTCAACCATAGCTAGATAGGTGTTATAGAAGAACTAGTAAGCATACAAGGGGAAGGTCAACTGAGTATTACACTGGTTCAATTTATAGAAAGGACTAGATATAGGTGCAGAACTAGCATGATTTGAGATGAATATGCTTATAAAAAGTTTTAGAAAGTATAGCACACTTAAAAGAGAAGAGTGAGTCAAAATCTTACCCCCAGGCAGTGGAGCCAATTTTGTAGACTGATACATACCAGGATAATGGTTTGCAGGAATCCAGTAGTTGACCCATGAATCATAGCAGCCTTGGTACCTCAGTGCTAGAGATTGAAATTATTGTAGAATATAACCAAGTGAATCCTTATAGTCCAATGTTGAAACTGTATCAATACCATAGCAGTACCAATTGTAGCAGCCACTATGGGGAATCTTCAGTAAGACAGCTCTGGTGTGAGGATTATTTAGTCTAAGATTTGTAGAGTAACTTCCAGTCTTAGCTAGATCAGAATGCCTTGCATAAGAGGAATTGGGACTGAATAGAGCTATAATTGATTTGAAGTTTATCTTCAAATTCTTGAATTTGAGAATAGTGAGTGTCATGAATACATTTGTGAGCTGAGTATTATTAAAATGTTGATTTTGGTTATTCTGGAGATTTTGGTGATTTTTGGTCACACTTCGAATTTGGCGTGTTTACTAAAATGTTGAGTAGTTAAACCAGTATAGTTTTTTCAAAACACTATCATAAACATCTAAAAATGGGGAGCTTGGTGGATTGATACGTTACCTAACTTCTTCGAGGTCATGCGTTTGAATATGGTCAAAATCTTTCTATTAATTTTTTCAAAACGAACTTTTTAGCCACGCTATAAAACCGGCGTGTTTATAGAATGCACACTATGGACACACATATATAAGCGTGTCCAAAAAAGGAACTTTTTGGCCACACTTGAATTTGGCGTGTCTATAAATCGTACACTATGGACACGCATATCCTGGCGTGTCTATAAATCGTACACTATGGACACACAAATCCTGGCGTGTCTATAAATCGTACACTATGGACACGCATATACTGGCGAGTCTAATGAACCAACTTTAAAACCACACCTTAAATGGCGTGACTAACCTTTTGGACACGCCACAACTGCCTAATGTGGTCATAGACTGGTCTATAAACACGCCCAATCAAAAGTTTGAAGTTAACGTGACTAAACGTTTGAAATTTTGACACGCTACTAGCCCTGACGTGGCTGAAAGCACTTATATGAACACGCCCATTAAACATGGCATGTCTATATGGTAGAAGTATCCTATAGACACGCAAAACCAAAAAGACGTGTAAACACTGAAGATGCTAAAATTATAGTTTGAGATCACTCATTATCCAACACCCATAAACCAAGTTGTTGTCGCACTCTAGTTCCCATTCAGGGATATTGCATACTAATCATTCATTGAGGAGGATTAATGAGAAATCTATAATGGGAGAATAAAGTTATGTGATAATAGTAGAGCTTAATTGTGCAGTATAGGTTGCGATTTTTGGTGACCATACATAGACAATTTTAAACCTTTATTACATTATTTATAAGTACTGTTTAAGGGGGAACTCAACACGAAAGTCTCACTGCTTATTTATGCACCAGACTACCATATATTGAGACGATAAAGACCATTACAAGATTCATGAGTTTATTATTACCTATAACAAGGTCCAATTGAAGACACATACTCAAACAAAGATGAGACTTTTATCCGTAGTCTAATTTTGTTTCTGAATCTCCAATCTCCATCCTGTCCATCAACCTCTCCTAGCATGAGAACATAACAGGTTCAGTAGAAGAAAAGACAACACACTGTACAACTACAAGCTTTTTTGTATTATATGCATACAAATTTCATGTTGCATGCTAATACCTCTACTCCTATAGTCCTATGAGGCTAGGGCCTACGACTGAAAACACGTAGATTATCACAAAGTTTTCCATCAAATTTCACTCAAATCACTTAAAAGTCAAAACGTTTTTGTCCTCAATCAACAGAAAATTAAATTAATGATAAAGATGGAACTTTTAGGCCACACTTTTTACTTATTTCTATTCTACAGGGGTTTATATTCCAGTTTTCCTCGTTTGTTTCTCTTTAGGTCATCTTTCTTTGAGTGTTGGGAATTCGAGGTTGAATTTCATTCATAAAATATCACAAATTTTTTATAAACATAAAAATCAAAGATTCCAATTTCTGAAATAAATAAAAATTCTACTCCCTCCGTTTCACAAAGATAGTCCGTTTTGACTTTCTCTAGATTTTAAGGAGACCATACTATTTTACTTGACTACCCTTAGAGCGTCCACAGTGGTACGATCAAAACCAAAGATCAAAGACCAAAACAAACGATCAAATTTGAGTTTAGTCTGTAGTGTCACGTTAAGGCAGTGGAGTATATTTAGTCGGGCGGATGTATAATCCACGCTTGCATGTGGAGCGTTGGTATAATCTTCGTTTGGGCCGGCCGGAGATATAGTTAACGCTGGTTGTGGGGCGTTGGTAAAGAATACGCTGGTTGTGGGGCGTACATATAGTTCACGCTCGGAGAAGGGACGAACGTATAATCAACGCCTGGTGTGGCGAACGTATAATCAACGCCTGAATGAAGCGTACGTATAATCAACGCCTGTTTTGAGGCGTACGTATAATCAACGCCTGTTTCAGGCGAACGTATATCAACGCCTGTTTTGAGGCGTACGTATAATCAACGCCTCATTCAGGCGTACGTATAATCAACGCCTCACTCAGGCGTACGTATAATCAACGCTTCTCTCAGGCGTACGTATAATCAACGCCTCACTCTTCTCTCAGGCGTACGTATAATCAACGCTTGGTTTCACTCAGGCGAATGAGGGAATCAACGCCTCATGGCAGGCGTACGTATAGTGTTGGACTTGTATTAACACACGTATCGAGCACGTGTGGCATTAAAGCCCAGACAATCTCTAACCACCACGTATAGCCCACGTGTTCACTTTCCCTTTACCCTAATCTTCTCCGTCTTCTTCTTTTCTTTTCTACCTCCTCTTTGTTTCTACCGCCCACAAACACAGCTTCTAAACCAACACATCACACAGTAACGAGCAGTAAAATAAAAGAAAAAAACGAGATACTTGATGAACCCGTGTTACAAAAGAGGTATGTTTTTCTTTTCTTAATCTCTTTTGTTTTATCCATATTGTTGTATAATTTATTTAGGGTTTTATTTGTTAAAATTAGTTTATATAAAATTGGGTTTTAAGGAACAAATATGAATATGAAATTGGTTAAATTTAATTGGGTATGTGTGTTTTATGTTTTTTTAGAGATTAATATGTATGTGAAAAAAACCATATTTGCTGCTTATGTAAATTTGGTTAAATTTTTTTTAAAAATAGTTATAGAAGATCTAATTTGTGGGTGGAATAGATTTATAATTTTTGGGTATTGTAAAAATCTGTGGTTATGTAGATTATGTGGGAAATAGTTCTCACCCTTCATCTATTTCAATCAACCTATTTCAATTGAGAGCTTCCTTTTATTGCTTTTTTGCATGTTGTCTGTTGGTAATTACTTTTAGTGAATATGGTTATCAATAATTGTAGTTATGTAAATTATTGGATTAATTTTAAAATTATTGGATTAATTTTAAATTATTGTAAATTATTGTAGTTATGTAAATTATTGGATTAATTATTGCTTTTCTGCATGTTGTATGTGAATATGGTTACCGATAATTGAATTTGTATTGTTTTTTATTGAATTTTGAGGTGATTAATTTTATTTATGTAAATTGTAGTTATGTAAATTTTGGGAGTTACATATGTAGAAGAGCTAATTGCGTGAGTATGGAATTGATTTTTTAGTGATTTTTATGGAATGTTGAAGTGATTAAATTGGGTTGTGGAATCTTGTAATGATTTTCGAAATGCATCGGTGAAGATTTAATTTGTGTTTCTGGAATTATAGAATTTGGAATTGATATGGTTTGTGTTAAGGATTTATAGTATTTGGAATATAAATGGTGATGGACTAATAAAAATATTCGTTAATGAGGGTTGGTCTTTTAATAATGTAACTGCATCTATATTGTGTGTGCACAGATGTTGAACAAATTCACAGCGCGTTTCAATGGTCGCATGAAGACGAACAAGAAACAAAAATCTGTAGCCGAAGAGGATTATAACTTAATCCATACTGGTACAATTAAGGAGGTTGATATTCCCCGGTTAGGGAGGTTTCCTATACTGCAAGATGATAAACCGCACGCTACTACGGACATCACATTTACAGGGGAGCACAAATTGAAGTATCAACATCGTGGATCTTTGGCATCGGTAATTCATCACTAGCAAACTATTTCACAACACTGTCCTAGAGCTAAATATATTATTGAAAAAGCGGGATGGCAAAATTTACTGGACATACAATGTAGCGAAACCAACCATTCAATGGTTGATTATATTGCTGAGCGGTTTTGGGATACAACAAACACTTTTCACTTCCCATTTGGTGAGATGGGATTCACCCCCCTAGATTGGCTCATGTTGACTGGACTGAGTATCGGTGATGGGCCTGACGTTCCTTATGATTCGGGGAAGTACCAATTTGAACATGTTCGTGAGCATATATTTCCGGATATCCAAGATGTCACGCTCTGTCCAAAAGCACCGTCGTGGGTTTCAAATTCAATTACAATTAAATATTTAAGGTCATATTTCTTCGAAGACAAGTTGGTTGCGGCTGAAAATGATAGCACCCTTGCTCATAGAGTAGCAATTGCCTTTTTCATGTATGTTTTGGGACATTTTTTCTTTTCTAATGCAAAGACTTATATTGATGCTGGATGGTTAGCTGCTTTTGAAAATCTTGATGTAGTATCCACGTATGACTGGGGTGGTGCTGCGTTTTCGAAATTGTATGCGGCACTCCGTTTATCTGGGAGGAGACAGAAGGCACTATGTGGTCCATTCCAAGTATTAGAGGTATTCTTTTAATCTAGTTATTTTTCCTCTCATTGTTTATTTTGTTGCTAAGTTATTAAATTGGCTAATTATTTTGATGGAGTAGTTTTGGGGGTATGAATACCTGGGCATATGTCGACCAGAAATCCCAGAGGCGAGTACAGAACAAAAATGGCACGTATCTTCTAAATGGAATGTACCGAAGAATACAAATGATATTTTCCGTTGTAGGGATTTACTGAGTAAGCTTACTGCTGAACAAGTGACATGGCGCCCTTGGGAATCATACAGAGAAATTCTTGCATCTGATATGGGATGCACGGCTACGCGGCTATCAGACTCGAGATATATATTTTCTTACATGGGCATTGTGAGTTAATTTGTAAATTTTATTATATAACATACTTACTATATAACATACTTTTTTTCTATATAACATACTTACTAAATTCTTATTCCCTTTCTAACTGTATAACACAACATGTATCTTGGTGAAAGGTGTTGGCGGCAAAACCATTGTACTTTCGCTATTCCTATAAGACTACACACAGTTATAGGGGATATTGGCAATATTCAAGCCGAACGCCTAAAAAAAGAAGGTTTGGTCGATGCAACAGAGATAGTGCAAGTTGTTAAAGATTATGATATATATTTACAATACTGGACAATGGTAACCAACTCCAAAGATTACGTGACTCATCCTATTTGGGAAGCCCAAACATATGGGTATGTCGGTGACTTGTATACGGTCCCAATTGAAAAACCTGTCGAACATGTACATATCCCTCCTCCACATCTATTATCCCACGTAAGTGTAATTTCGACTTTTTATTGTACGTTCGATTTTTGTTGGTATATTTGTATTTATGTATTTTATTTTTTCTTGACAGCATGAAGCTTACACATTATTTCAAGAAAATGCTGATTTTAATCAACAATTTCCCGAATTTACATTAAAACAAACGAAGGAGAGGATGGACGTTATTATGTCGAAAGAAGCAGAAATACAAAGGCTAAATAATGCGAACGTTGATTTGCAGCAACAACTATCTCTTTTCCGTATGCCGCACACTGTCCAACCTCCCCTTGGATACGGTTCTTTTTCCCAAACAATGCCATCACAAGTTTGGAGTTGTATGAATCAAGGATCAGCTTCAACAATGTCCTCAGCCAATACCAATCCGAGAACGCACATGCATTTTATGGCACCAAGATCGTCGACTTCGGATAATGATAATATGAAGGGTTAATTTGTTATGACTATTTAGATGACCTGTCTTTGGAGTTATATTTTCTTATCTTATATAGTATAGTCATATCATATATAGTATAGTCATATCATATATAGATAGTTTGAAGTATTAGTTGGAGGAAAATGTCACAGGATCTCATGTGTATATATAGGTGTTTCTTCCGAAATTTTCAACGTTCCAAAATGTCTTCCAAACTTTCCAACGTTCCAAATTATCCAACGTTCCATTTTCTTCAACGTTCGAATTACCAACGGTATAAAAAAATTTCAAAATCAATTTTGTCTAACGTTTTAAATTTTTTTTTTAAACTCAAGCTTGGGGCGGAGCTATTAAGTCCGCTCAACAACAGGCGTTAACTATATAAACGCCTGGCGTGGGGCGTTAACAATATCAACGCCGGGCTGGGGCGTTAACTATATATATGCCTGGAGTGGGGCGTTAACTATATCAACGCCGGGATGGGGCGTTAACTATATATACGCCTGGCATGGGGCGTTAACAATATCAATGCCGGGCTGAGGCGTTAACTATATATACGCCTGGAGTGGGGCGTTAATAATATCAACGCCGGGATGGGGCGTTAACTATATATACGCCTGGCGTGGGGCGTTAAGAATATCAACGCCGGGCTGGGGCGTTTGTATAATCTTCGTCTGAATGGGGCGTTAATTTTATGAACGCCTGGCGTGGGGCGTAAACTTTATCAACGTCCCAACGGGCGAACATTTCAGCAACGCCTGAACTGGGCGTAACTTATATACACGCCTCTTTATGGGGCGGTGACTTTACGTATGTTTCACAACAGGCGTAGATTATATACACGCCCGATGACAAACGGTGATTATACATCCGCTCCACTATATATAGTTTTAGTCTTGGTCCCAGACCAAATATGGTCCTGAATTTGGTTTTGGTCCAGATTTTAATCTTTACTCCGTCCCGTTGCGTCTTGTCCATGGACCATAATTATAGGTTTGATCGTCCACTACAGTTGCTCTTAGTTACTTATCTATTTTATTTTAATAAAAATGCTAGTAATAAAGACTATCCAAAATTGTTGTGAGAATTATAAATACGAAATATAAAAAGAAAATTTAAAAGATATCGAATTTATGAAGTAAATATTTTATAAGGAATTTATTTTTTAGAGTTAAATGTATATTTTCTTAAAAGGAATGAATGATACATTTGTTTACTCAATTATACTAATTTCTTTAATATTTTAGATTGGGTCACGTTAAAAATGGATTTATGATTATAAAGAATTCAAGAGTATATTAGAGAGTTCATTGAAAAAGTATGACTATAAACAGAAGTTAGACACAATTTTGAAACAGACGAAAAAGGAATAGATAACGGTCTTTCAGAAACAGAGGGAGTAATTTTTAGGAAACAACAAACCCTCTTCTTAGCAAGGATAAGGGATATTCCTCCAATTAACTTCAATATTAGTCACCCTTTTCGTTTCTTTCAACATCACTTGATTAATCAAATTAAAATTTTGATAAAAAAAGTAGAAACAAAATCAATCATAAGTGTCGTTAATAATTACTTACTTCGAGGGTTCATCTTTATTTTGTTTGTAGGAGTTTCATAAACAGTGTTCTTCTTCAACAATCGATTAGGTTCTAACCGGATTTATAAAGAGTTTTTGATATTTTAGGAGAAAAGAAAAAAGATATAGTATGACGACATGAACTAGAGAATAAAGTTTCCTCGTTCTAGGTAATCGTAGTTTGTGTATAAGAGCGTCCAGGACGACCATAACCAAAATTTTGGTCCGCAAACGAACCACAGCGGGACGGACTAAAGATTATATACTGGATCAAAACTAAATATCGGACCAAATATGGTCTGAAATCCGGACTAAAACTATATTTGATCGAGCGGAGATTAAAAGTTCTTCTGGAGTGTGGCGCTGGTATAATAACCGTATGGAGTGGGACGGAGATTAAATGTGTGCACGATGATGAAGCGAACATATAAAGTCCGCCCTTTAAAATAAACCAATATGTTAAGTCCCACGCACTTTTGGTACATGTAGCGAATCATCATCAGGCGAACATATAAAGTGAGACTCACTTGGGCGAACATATAATCTGCGCTCGACGAAATTTGCTCTTCCACCCTAGCGTGACACTACGGACTAAACCAAAATTTTGATCTTCTTTTTGGATTTTGATCTTTGGTTATGATCGTCTGATTGCAGTTGCTCTAAGCGGTTAGCAATTGTTTTACCAAAACTGTTTGAAAAAGAAAATGTAGTTGAAACCAGGACGTGTCGAGTAGAGAGGAGGGGCCGTGCTGGGGCGGTGATGATATTCGAGCCAATTACAAACCAAGAATAATCGAGTCCTTTGATGATTTTTCTGACAAGGAAGTCTACCAAGACCTCATCCATGTCCATGATCATCACCGAGAAGCTACTGCTAACAATCCTTCATCGTCGATCAAACTTCTCAAACATCATGATTGTGAACAACACACCCACCCAAGAGAAAGGGTAGAATAATTAATTCACCTTCTCATAATATCCCACCACCAATCACAATCAATTATGATGAGAGTGTCAGTTACTCCACGTCAGCCATCCCCCAACCATTCACTCCCGCCAGCTCACCCAATACCAATTCAACTTCCATTTCGGTTACAAAAACTGTCATTAAACCTAATTCCATTAACTCTGTGGATAAGGGTCCCTATAATCCCTTACTAAAAACCCTCATTTGAATCAGGCCCAAAACAAGCATCCACCAAAAAAGCCATCCATTATTATTCGAAAGTGATAGACATCCGGCCGGTTGTCCCGCCGTGAAACAAAGGGGTGGGACCCACACAAAACTCACCCCTCCAAATCCGCGGATCACTAGGTTTATTCGATTTTTGTTTCTTGTGGGACGACCCGCGAGATTGGGCCCGCGGGATGTCTATCATTTCCCAGTATTATTTCCGCCACACCCAAACCTGTTAATCATACACCTATCGTTTTATCATCTATATCCAATCCCCAAAATCTAAATGTGCCTAATTATGATCGGTCTAGAATATCTCCTCAAAATCCCATAAATACATCAATCACTGAAGGGCCATTACATACCAGCAGTGTCATTAATTCAACCCACCACCAAATCATTATCAAAAGCTCCAATCTGCATTGCCACCTTCCCACCCTTCCGTTGATACTGCACTCAAGAGTAAAAAGGGATGGAAAAGATCAGCTAGATCAACCACGACCTCCAACAATGACATTGTTCTTCAACACCCTGGTATCAAAAGAGGTCCTACCCCTATGGAATGTGACCCACCTCTCAAATTGCAATACAAGGAAATTACAAAAACATTTTCTAGATATTATGAAAGGGTTATGGCAGCTGACCCAAATCAGCTACAAGGATAATGTTAGTCATCTCTTGGAACTGTCGGAGGCTTGGGAATGGCACGACAGTTTAGACTCTTACTTCATTCCTACGCTCTTGCAATCCTGAAATTCTTTTTCTGTCAAAAACTAGACTAGATGGTATAAAGAGTGTCTGTATTTGCAACTCTCTCAATTTTAGGTATTCTCATTATGTTCTCGCTGTTGGTTTTAGTGGTGGACTATTTTTCTTGTGGAAAGATAACACAGACCTCACAGTAGTTTCCTCAAATAAAAATCTGATTCATTGTTGTATTGGAGAAAAATTAGTATTCCAAAATGGGAATTATTATGCATCTATGGACCTCCAGCTTAACACAACAGAAATCAGTTTTGTTTGAACATCTCCAACTTGGTTGCTGGCATTCAATCTCCTCTCTGCATTATTGGCGACTTATATGCTCTACTTACTTCAAAGGAAAAACAAGGTGGGTCTTATGATACCAATGTCACTTGCAGAGAATTTAAGAATATGATGCAAAGTAGAGACATTATGGACCTCGAATATGCAGATTCAGCATTTACATGGTCTAATAATGCTATATAAAATGAGTCTCTTTTCGAAAGACAAGATAGGGCATTGTGCAACTCTGATTGGAAATCTATTTTCATGAGGCAGCAGTTATGCATCTTCCAAGAATGTATAATGATCATGCCCAGATAGTTCTCAACACTTGTAGAAAAATTAGCAAGAAGAAAAGGCAGTATAAGTTTGAATTGTACTGGATGGAATATTCGCAACTGCTTGAGGAGATCAACAAAAGTTGGAATAACAACACTGATCAATAAACTCTCAAAATTGGGAAAGACCTCACTAAATGGAGCAAGAAGAATTTCGGGCACATCTCAAGATAACTAGAAGAAGCTAAACAAAAGCTCGTCGAACTTCAATCTAGTCTGCACCTTAGAGATATCAGAGAAGAAGATAAAATTGTGCGCGAAAAAGTGGAAGAACTTATAAGAAGAGAAAAGATTTTTGGGGAATAAAGAAACCATTCTAAATGGGTTCCAAATTGTGACCGGAACTCTGAACCTTTTCATCTGGCAGTTACCCACAGGATGAGCAAAAATAACATTATTGCTCTAAAAAAGAATGATGGTATTTGGACGTCCAGTTATGAGGAAATAAAAGAAACCCCTGTCACAAACTTTCATAATTTCTTCACCAAGGACAATAGTATTTATTCTCACCAATTCTCCTTAGATAACTCTAACAAAATTTCTTTAGCTGAGTGCATAAGTCTTGCAGCAATCCCTAGTTCTGAGGAGGTCTTTGCGACCATCAAATCAATGGCTCCGCTAAATACTCCAGAACCTGATGGGTATTCAGCTGTATTCTACAAAATTTTTTGGCAAGTTGTTGCGACCATATACAGCTGTATCACAAAGTTTGTTCAAGACTGCTTCAGGTATTCTTCACTACCACCTGGCCTTAATTATACCTACTTGTCTCTCATACCTAAAGGGAAAAATCCTGAATCTCCCTCTGAGTTCAGACCCATTGCCTTATGCAATGTGCTTTATAAAGTGGTTATCAAACTCCTAACAACTAAATTGAGGTCAATACTTGATAGGATCATTGGTAAAAACCAATCAGCATTTATTCTTGGGAGGCAAATAGTTGATAACATTTTTGCAACAAAAGAACTTGTCCACTCCATGAATCACTCCTCTTCCATTATTGGCTCTTTTGCACTCAAACTTGACATGAGTAAAGCATATGATCGAGTAGATTGGGATTTTCTGAGTGAAATTCTAAAAAAATTTGGTATTTTATCACATGTGCATAATTTGTAATACCCTGTATTTCTAGTTACCTTTTCGGGTCGGATTTTAATGAGTTACCTTAGATTATTGTTTATTATTTCTTTGCCTAATTGGGTTGCTTGAGAAATAATATTAAGGTGTGAATATAATCACCTAAATAGGAGGAAAGTAAGGAGATACTTATAATTTAAATTAAAATAATAATAATAATAAAATGTGTATTAATTGGTAATATTAATATTGGTTTTATATTAAATATTTGGAAAAAGAATTTTAGAGATTAGAAAACTAAGAATGAGAAGGAGAAAGAGGTGGAGCTAGAGTTTTTAGAGAAGAAGGCTATGGATAATCTAGAGGAGATTGTATCTAATCAAAGGTAGAATGCGAAATCCTTTCTATTTAGGTGTTTTCCCTTGATGTTTATTTTATGTGATTTTTTATTGTTATGATTCAGTAATTTATTTGAATAAAGATGTGCTTCTTGTTGATGATCATGCTTCCCTTATTGATAGAAAACATGATTAGGTACCTCTTGTTAAAATTTAAAAAATTTCCAATGTAAATTTACCGTTGAATGTTTCTTGTAATTTGGATAATAATTTCTGAAATTCTAGACATATTCGCTTTGCTGTAGTTTTGATGTTCTTAGGAAGTATTAATGATGTTAAAATGATTTGAGGTCATAATAAAAGTTGTAGATTTTGGATTTATCTATCACAGTGTTTTGGATTGGGTCAATTTCAGATTGTTATGAATTTATCATGAATTGTTTGGTAATAATATGTAATCTGCCTAGTTTTTAGGATGTCATTGTAAATTCGTTAACTTTTGTTTGAATCGTTGGTTTGGTGTGAATTTAGGACATGTTATACAATAATGTGTCAAGAATGTTAATGTAAAATTTTAGGGTGATCAGATAAAGTTATCACCACGAAATATATAATGTAATATGGTTGCAGTTAGTTTGTTTGATTAAATGCTTGAAAGAAATTCATGTTGTTAAGCCATGGTTGCTTGTGTTGTATGTGAAAATGATTTGAAAATGGAAGTGAGTTCATGTTTTTTCGTTATATGAAATATAGTTTCATGCTAACGGCGTGTAATGATCCCCGAGAGTTAAATGGGTAATGATCCCCATGGGAACTTGTGTTTCCCGACCATCGATGGCGGCTGTCTGTGCCGATAAACGATAGGTGGTGTACCAACCAAGGTTTTCATACTATGAATGAAACGGGTGATGATCCCCGAGAAAAAATGGGTATGATCCCCATAGGAACTTTTGTTCCTGACCATCGATGGAGGTTGTCTGTGCCGATAAATGATAGGTGGGTGTACGAACCAAGGTTTTCGTACCGTGAACTCATGGTTTGAGGTGACTTATAAATATGTGAATAATGTTTGGAATCTAAATTAAATGAGTTGTTGGAAACAAAATCGGTGTTATGAACTCATTTGTGAAATTCGAATGGATGAATTATTGTTGTGAATTGATTTGTTGATAATAATATAAATGTTGTGAACTCATGGATTGTTGGTGACAATATTAATTTGTGAATCGTGTGCTGAAATATCTATTGAATGATTAGTGTAAACCTTATTGGTTTTATGAACTCAAGCATTAAAATACGAATTGAAGTATTTGTAGGAAACATTAATAGTGTTGTTAACTCACGTGCGAAATCTATTTCAATGAATTGTTGAACTCAAGTGTGAACTTAAAGGGATGAATTGTGAATTGATGTATTAAATTCAAAATGGATAATTAGTTTGCAGTTGCAGAAAATCCTACACTACACCTCTCACAAGATTTCATTAACATTCAACTCATTTTAGATTAATAATCTTAATTTTATTGATTAATCTTTAGAACAATCTTACAAGAAAAGAGAAAGGGGTTAAGAACATCAACCACACTTGATTTTTCTCTCTCATGTTTGTTAGCTTTTACTCTCCCAAAAAGATCTCTCCCCTTTCCTTACAATTAAATGACTATTTATAGGGAATTACATAATGGATGACAGCTAATCTGTCCTTTATTTTCGGATATGGCTTGCGACATTCTCGCAACCTTAAAAATGTTAATCTCGCAAACTCCCTAATTTTCGCAGGACCATCACATTTTTCTCATGATTTAGATGACGTCGTTTATTATTTCGTTTCTGAAGTTGTTCTGTGACACTGTTGTGTTATGCTGTTAATAATTTCGTTGAGGCTTTATTGCTGCGAGATTCTGATCCTACATCTTGCCTCTTCTCATATCTTCTCTGCGAAGTAGAGAACGATGTGAGAAATGCCGCAGCTGCCCATCTCTTCATATTCTGCATTTATCACACGTATCCTTTCTTCCATCTATTTCTTGACACCTCTTCTGTAACCGCTGCTTTTCAACCGTTCACGTCTTTTCGCATTAATAGTGTTTATCTCTTCGAGTAAAAAAAATCTTCTCTATATATTCTTCTTACTCTTCTTTCCATTTTATTTGTATTTTCTCTTCTCTTTTTACTCTCTCATCTCTGCAACTCTATTGTTCTTCTGTAAGTTCTGCCATTGAAACTTTTTCTTCTTTCTTCTTCTTTTAATCTTTTTAATTTCTTCTTCATCTCCATACTGTTCCCTCTGTAAATCTTCACCGTCCGTAACTTTCTTCCTTTTTAATTTTTACGAATTAATCTTCCTGCTGGTGTTTTCCATGGATTCATCGAGGTTAGTTTTACTTTTTCCTTTCTTATGGGTTTTGCTGAAATTGATCTTGCTTACTGCCTTATTTGATGTTATTTATGTGATTCCCATACTGTTGTTATTTCAGCAAAAATGCCTCTAACACCAAATTTACGGTTCAGAACCCTAATATTCCCAAATCGCAGCATAAGATTGTTGCAAACAAAAGAAAGTCTGTGAATCATAAGGTAGTAAGAAACATTATTCTTTTCTAATAACAATATTGTTGCCTCTGTTTCTTATCTGGATTGTGATTCGCAGGGTGATAAGGATGCCAACAAACCTCTCAAGAAATCTCTCCACCTCAAAATCGTTGAAACCTCTGTTCCATTCCACTTACTTATCCCTTCAAAATCTCTTGCGACATCTTCGCAAGTTAAACCATTATCTCCAATTCGAGAAAAGGTTTCTTCAGATTTTATCTCTTCAACTGACCTTTCAATGGTTGAAACCCCCTTATTAATCCTTCTGCGAATAAAACTTCTTCTCCTCCTATTGATAATGTTTCCCAACCTTCTATCGTTGCCAGTTCACACCTGAGCCTTTTCCTTTTTCGAAAGAAATTGTGGAAGGAATAAATATTTCTTTCAGAGTTCTGTCTGAGGTCCTGGATGATGGCAAGAAGTCTCCCATTGATCCTGTCAAGTCTGGTGTTTGCGAAATTCTGAGTAAGTATTTTGGCTCTGACATAGCTGTTTCGCAAACAACTTTGGAAAAAGAGTGTAATGCTCTTCGTCTTGAAAATCAAAAGCTCCAGAATGTTTCGCTGGATCGCGACAATCTTCGCAAGAAGAATGATGAACTGAGAGGTATGATTTCTTTATCTGTGTCTTCAATTTTCCTTTCTAATGATTTTATCCTTTCCATATTTAATTGTCCTTGAAATCCCTTTTTCGCATGTTAAGCCTTAAACCAGAAACGAATAATGGAGAGATATCAATTTGAATCTGTTGTTGAAGAAGCCCGTGTTGATAAAGAGATTTTGACGGATCAATATAACCAATTAGATAACCTCTATTCATACTTGTTGATCATATAAATGATCTTACCAATGAAAATACCCAATTAGTTCGGAGGCAAAATTTATTAAGTAATGAAATATCTCGCCTCTCTTATTCTTTAACTAAAGCTAATCTAGGGATGCAATCTTTATCAGATGAGAATAAAACTCTATCTCAAGAGAAGCGAACTTGTTTAAACAAGATGGCGATATCTTCGCAACAACTTAGCATCCTTCAGAAAGTATGTGATGACCAAGAACAATCTCTTCGCTCTTTGAGAAATGAACTTAAAGAAGTAACAGAGTCATCTATCGCTGAAAGAGATACACTCATTCAAGGTAGAGTAGCTTTAAGTAGAAAGGCGAACCAGCTTAAATAAAAATATTCCAAATTATAAGAATCTTATTCTTCACTTGCGAAGAAAAATGCCTTTCTTATTTCTAAAGAGAAAAATATTCAGTCTCGACTTAAAGGTTTAGTTGGTGATAAATTTGATGATGCGATGGACCGTTGGGAGAATAGTTGTCTGACCTTGATTCAACACCTTATTTCGCAAAAGGAAGGTAGTCATAACAGTTTCACTGCCTTAACTATCTTTTCTTTTTCATACATTTTTGAGTTCTTCATCTTACTGAAATTTTATATTCTACTTTTCTCAGAGTCTGAGAGAAATCTTCATTCCTCCATTTCTGTTTTGGAGGCTGAATATGCCAAAATTCGCAAAGAAAATGCACTACTCGTCTTTGTCCTTACTGGTTCTCGCGACCGAGCAGAAAGAAGACTTGATTATCTTGCTTACTTTAAGGATATTCAAGATAGGAATCATCAGAGAGCACTTCTTCGTCAAGTTCATCTTCGGGCTGAAGTTCCTGTGAATGATATTTTATTGTCCAGATCTCTTCCTCCTACATCAATCGCACCTTTGGAAGTAGATGATGATGAAATTCCTTGTCCTGCTGACAGTGATTATGATTATGAAAGTGGTGGAGAGAATAGTCTTCTGGAAGATAAAGAAGAGATCTCTTCTAAGGAAGCAACTGCTGGTGCTAATCAAGATGAAAGCGAAAAAGAAATCCTTTTAAAGAAGTAATTGCTGGCGATAATCAAGATGGCGGCGAAAAAGAAGTCCCTCTCAAAGAAATTATTGTTGGTGAAGATCAGAATCGAAATGAAGAAAAGGCTGGCGATAATGAGAACATTGGCGAAGAGCGTCCATTGTCTCCTTCTATTGGAATTAATATTGAAGCATGAGCTTCTTATCTAGTTCTATCTTCTTGAACTATTTCATCTTTATTATTTCTTGCGAATAATATTCTTCAACCAACATTGGATTAATTTTCTCTTTTAGTATTTTGCTGGCGAGAAAGATAATGCCTCTTGTTTACTGATTCCCATACTTGCCTCTCATTATCTTTCTTGCGAGAAATGATATGTTATGAATACTTATAAATATTTTGTTTTGTCATGTGGTCTTATTTTTCCTTCCTAATTAAATGTATTATTATGCCACCTCTTGTCATTGCGACAAAATCGTAGGACATCCTTGCATTTTCATGCAAAAACCCATTGATCTTGCCTTAACTTTTTCTTTTGTATTATTGCCTCTTCAGGATTGTTGCGATAATATGACAGGCCTAAATATTCTTGCGAAAATAAAGCCCCATGACATTGCCGTCGTGCGACAAAATCGCAGGACGTCTTCGCACTTTCATGCGAAAACCCATTGATCTCGTCTTATCTTTCTCTTTAGTATTATTGCCTCTTCAGGATTGTCGCACAAATATGACAAGCCTTAATGCCCTTGCGAGTAAAAAGCCTCATGACATTTGCGTCTTAAGACACTTATCAGCTCCCTAATGGAGGGTGCCGCCCTTATCTTCCTCTTGGTTGCCCCTTCAAGGAGGCGTACCTATACATACGGTCTTAACAACAACTAGTTGTTTTCGCAGCCTCTTATCCCTTTTACCTATAGGGTTTATGGTTACGAGACTGCACTCTAAGTGGGGTTTTCTTCGGGCCGAGTGCAGTATAATCCAAGACTTGTCAAGAATGGAAAGGTACGCTCCAGACGCCCCTGGCACTCTTGACTCAACCGTGTACCTCGGCGCCTTGGTCAGATTCTGCACTCCTTGGGAGAGTCCTTATTACCTTAGTCGCCCAACCTAAGTCATATGCTTAAGCTGAGAATCCAAGGTGTCTCTCCCGGATGGGCTTTATTGACCCCAAATCTCCATGACTCAGGTTCCAGGTGCGGTGTAACCTTTTCCCTGAGTCATGCAATAGGTACCCCCTTATATGACGTACTTTAGGTCTTACATTTGCCTCTTGCGAAATTTTATTCGCGAACTAGGGTGTACGCCACAAAGGTTCTCCCATTTCTTTTATGTCATTGTTCTATGATTATCTCTGCAAAAGTTTCGCACATCATGATCTTGTTTTGATATGAATAATCTCGCAACTATTCTTTCAGAATTCATAACTTCTCAAAGCTTCTTATGGATAATATCTTTTTAAGTACAATCTGTTCCATGGTCTGTCAAGTCCATGACCAACATCTCTACCTTCTGGATCCATTAATTTATAATCTCCTGTCCCAACTATCTCCTTAATGATGTAAGGTTCATCCCATTTTTTCGCTAACTTTCCACCATTTTCTCGCTGATATATTGGTGTCTCTCGCAGAACTAAATCTCCTGGTTGAAATTCGCGTACTTTGACACGTTTATTATATTCTCGGGCCAATCTTCAATGATAATTCTCCATATGTTGTAAAGCTCTTTCTCTTTTTTCTTCTAACTCATCAAGTTTGCTTAAGATCAAACCCGCACTAAGATTTTTCTCCTAAGCTTCTCTCTTTGTCGTCAGAATAACAATTTCTGTTGGTAACACCGCTTCAACTCCGTATGTTAAACAAAAAGGTGACATTCCAGTAGCTTCTCTCCTAGTTGTGTTATAAGCCCATACCGCATTATGTACTTGTTCGCACCATGCTCTATGATGTCCTTCTAATTTCTTCTTTAATATATATGCAATTGTTTTGTTTGTGCCTCTGCCTGCCCGTTAGCTTGTGGATACAGAGGAGTAGACTTTCCACATTTTATTTTAAATGCATCAAGTAACATTTCTATGTTCTGTCCTTCAAACTGTTTCCCATTATCAGATACCAACTGCGCGGGAATTATGAATCTGCAAATGATATTTTCGAATATGAATGTAAAGATATCTTTGTCGCGAATATGTTGTACTGCCTTTACTTCTGTCCATTTTGTGAAATAATCTGTTGAGACTATTAAGTATCTTCTTTGTCCAGATCCTGGTAAAAATGGCCCCACAATATCTAAGCCCCACTTTCCAAAAGGCCATACACTGATTGAAGATGACAATGGTGCTCCAGGTGCATGTATTTTCTTTCCGTGCCGCTGACAATCTTCGCAACGTCTTGATATTTGTTTTGCATCTTCGTGCATGTATGGCCAGTAATAGTCTTGCATTTTTACTCTATGTGCTAAAGATCTTCCCCCGCTATGATTGCCAGCTTCCCCAATATGTAACATTTTTAGCACCTTTTCTCCTTTTTCTCGTGTCAAACATCTGAGTGATGGTCCATTAAAGGATTTTCGGTATAGCAGCCCATCTCTTAATTCATAATTTGTTGCGTGGCTTTTTAACTTGTGTGCTTCCAATCTGTTTCTTGGTGTTTCTCCTTTCTCCAAATATGCATGAAGTTTTGTTCTCCAATCTGCGATATTGTTCGTTTATTCTTCTTCTCCACCTTCTATCATCATTACATTCGCTTCTTCTTCTTCTTTATTGATTGATGGTGACAGAAGTGTCTGTATTTTTATGCATCTCACAGTTGGATCTGTCATCATGCTTGAGATGAAATCAAAAGCGTCTGCGAGCCTATTATCCTTCCTTGAAATGTGCCTCCATTTTATCTTTGGGATTTTCGCTGACAATTCTTCAACGAGCTTCTTGTATTTCTTCAAGGATGGTTCATTTGTAGTGTACTCTCCCTTTATTTGGCGAATAACTAGCTGCAAATCACTAGTGATCCTGGAATTTTCTAGTTTCATTTCTATTGCGAACTTTAAGGCATGTGTCGCAGCTTCATATTATGTTTCGTTATTAGTGGATGCGAATTCCAATCTGAATGAAAAAGCCATCTTCGTTCCTTCTGGAGAAATTAAAACAATTCCAACCCCATTTCCTTCCCCATTTGATGATCCATCTACCAATATCTCCCATATATTTGGTTCTGTTAATAAGTCTTTTGAATCTCCATGTTCTTCTTCTATATCCATCATCTCTTCCATCGCTTCATCATCTTCTAAAGGAAATTCTGCTAAGAAATCTGCGACAACTTGTGATTTTGGTGAAGATAATATTGCATACTTGATTTCGAAGTGTCCTATTTGTGCATTCCATCTCTCCACCCTACCTGATTTTTTTGAATTCTTCATCACTGATTCAATTGGTACTTTTGTTAGCACCCTTATTTTGTTTGCTTGAAAATATATGCGAAGTTTAAATGCGGTGTATACTAATGCTAAAATTAGCTTCTCAATCTTTGAATAATTCCTCTCTGCAGCATTAAATGTTTTGCTGATGTAATAAATGGGATTTTCCACTCATGCGTCCGTTCGCAATAACACAGCGCTTAAAGCATGTGATGTTGTCGCAAGATAGATCAATAGTTCTTCTCCTGGTTCTGCCTTTTGTAAAGTAGATGTATTCATAAGGTTTTCTTTGATCCCTTGAAAAGGTTTTTCACATTCATCAGTCCATTTGAATTTCGCACCCTTCTTGAGTATATTGAAAAAATGTTTACATTTGACTGATGATCGTGAAATGAATCTTCCTAGCAAAGCTAAAAGTCCGTTCAATTTTTGTACATCCTTTACCGTTGCTGGTGTTGGCATGTCACGAACTGCTTGTACCTTTTCTGGATCAACTTGTATTCCTTCTTTTGATACAACGTAGCCTAAAAAATTTCCCGATGCAACCCCAAAAATGCATTTTTCTGGGTTCAATTTAATATTATAATGCCGCATTTGTTCAAAAATCTCCCTCAAATCTTGTAAGTGATCTTTAGCTTCTTTACTCTTCACTAACATGTCATCCACGTACACCTCTAATGTTTTGTGTATCCATTTCGCGAACACCTTCTCTACCATTCTTTGATACGTTGCTCCTGCATTTCGCAAACCAAACGACATTTTTGTATAACAGTATAAACCTCTTGGAGCGAAAAAAGCAGTATGTTCTTGATCTTCTTCAGCGAGAGGGATTTGGTTATAACCTTTGTACCCATCTAAAGAAGACACTCTATCATTTCCCGCTGCTGATTCAACCATTTGAGGAATATCCGGTAATGGAAAACTATCTTTAGGGAAAGCCTTGTTTAAATCAGTGAAATCTATGCAAATTCTTATCCCTTTATTTTTCTTTGGAACAACAACCATGTTTGCTATCCACTCTGGGTATTTAGCTTCTCTTATAATTCCCGCCTCAAGCATTTTCTGTAATTCTTCTTCTATTTGAGGATGGTAGGTTTTTGCGATTTTTCTTATTCTCTGTTTAAATGGTCTCACATTCTTGTTAATCTCCAACTTATGACATGCAATTGACGGATCTATTCCAGGTATATTATCCATGCTCCCCGCGAAAATATCTTTATATTCCCGCAAAAGACTGAAAGTTCTTTCTTCCTCTTCTGCATCCATCTTGGTTCCAATCCTCAATATTTGGGGTTCTTCTATAGTCCAACATTTACTTCTTTTGTTGGTTCTGCCGCAGTGTAACTGGCCTTGGGTTCTCCCATTGGTGTTGGCTCTTTTATCATCTTCGCAGTTCCATCTTCTTCCTCCGAAATTTCGCTGGGTATTCCTTTACCTTCTTTTGCTCTTATCATGTACACTCTAAATTCTTCTTCTTTCTTTTCCTCCTTTGCTATTTTTCTGCGAAATTGTCGCTTTTTTGCTCGTCCTTCATAATGCTTTACTTCAATTTGATAACATAATTTCGCATTGTCAATATCTCCTCTAATCTCACCTACTCCATCTGGCATGGGGAACTTGATGCATTGATGCAATGTTGATGCTACAGATTTAATTGTGTGTATCCATGGCCTCCCCAATAGCATGTTATATGGTGGTTCCATATCCACTATGCATGGTGTCACTTGTGTTTCGATCTCTCCTAGTGGAATTTGCACCATTAACTTCTCCTTTAGGTTTTGTTGTGGATTTTCCAAAGCCATGAACAAGATATGTTGAACAAGACATTTCTTCATCTTTGAATCCCATTCCTTTGAACGCATGATAAAATATTATATCCACTGAACTCCCTGTATCGACTAAAGTTCTGTTCAATATCCATTCTTCCGTGGATTTTGTTGTTGTCCCCTTATCTTTTCGTATAATAGGTACTGTAATAACCAATGGAGATGTGTGGTTCAAATTTTCTTTTGGTATTTCTGCTGCCATGAATGTTATTTTTTGATTTTCCCAATATTTCAAGGGTGATGTCTTTTCTACCGCCATAACCTTCCTTCCTCCAAAATCTCGTTTATGTATCCTTCCTTTGATGTTTTTATGGAATTCATTAACCATTGTTTTTGTTATCATATTACACTCCAATCTTTTGTCATCTTCATTGACTCTAATCATTTTTCTTTTAACTAGTTCATTGATTTGTTTAATCACTTTCTTGATTTGAACAATCTCAACAACAATCTTCAACTTTCAACCTTCAGTCCATGTTTCTAACGCCATTATGTAGTTTCAGGAAATCCTACACTACACCCCTCACAAGATTTCATTAACATTCAACTCATTTTAGATTAATAATCTTAATTTTATTGATTAATCTTTAGAACAATCTTACAAGAAAAGAGAAAGGGGTTAAGAACAACAACCACACTTGATTTTTCTCTCTCCTGTTTGTTAGCTTCTACTCTCCCAAAAAGATCTCTCCCCTTTCCTTACAATTGAATGGCTATTTATAGGGAATTACATAATGGATGACAGCTAATCTGTCCTTTATTTTCGGATATGGCTTGCGACATTCTCGCAACCTTACAAATGTTAATCTCGCAAACTCCCTAATTTTCGCAGGACCATCACATTTTTCTCATGATTTAGCTGACGTCGTTTATTATTTCGTTTCTGAAGTTGTTCTGCGACACTGTTGTGTTGTGTTGTTAATAATTTCGCTGAAGCATTATTCCTGCGAGATTCTGATCCTACATAGTTGACAAAAATAATGGCATTGTGAACTCATGTTTGGTTGGTGTCAATGTTAATATGTGAATGATGTCTTGAAATTTAAATGGATGATTTGTTGATAATAATATTAATGTTATGAACTCGTAGACTAAATTCTAGATTGGATAATTTATCGAAAATATTGTTGGTATTGTGATTCTTGAATATATAATGGATTCGTTGAAGTTGTACCATGTTCTTGTCATATGTTTTTCCTTGATAAAAATGATTATGTTTTCGCATCTTTAGAGAATTGATAATGCATTCTACTGAGCTGTCATTAACCCCAATTGACATCCTTGCAGAATTATTAGAGTTGCGTAGCGGAAGCTAGGAATGAGTAGCTTAGTGATTTGAATCTTTTCATTGTATTGACTGAAACGTAATTTGAAATATAATTTTGCTGGAAATGTTGTTAAAAATAATTAGCAAATTCATATGTTTAAATTCATATTAGAAAGGCTAAATTATATTTGTTGTAAAAAAAGATTAACCAAGAGAAATATATACGCATAAGTCTCTTTCTGACCCGTAACGCTTCGAGTTCGGATCTGCATATGGGTTTTGATCCTGGTCCGAAACTCGGGGTGTTACATAATCTCATTATGAACTAGGTTAAAACCAACTGTGAAGAGGTAAACCACAAATCCTTGATTTTAGTTTTGATGCTCCTGAATCTCAACATGATATTGTACTTAAGGCGTTCCTTGTAAATGCTTACCGATAAAAACTTGCATTGATACGAACATGTATGATTGCAAGATAGAGATATGTGTTTTCCCCCTCATAACAATTCTAAAGTGGCGGGATCTCTCAATGTAACATGGAGAATATAAAAGGTAAGTAGAAATAATTGTTGAAACATGATGAAACATTAAAATAGACAAGAGAGTGCGTAATTGTTGTTGCTTTTATTGGAAATTGGTGGTTGGTTAATGAAGGTTACAAAAACGGACCCAAGACTGGAGTTTATATCATTTTAACCAGGGTTGTATTAATGTCAAACCCAAAAATGAAGGGCTAAATTATTATTACTTTCACTTATGGATTAAAGGGCTACACGGACTAAAGTCCAGGTTATCCCTCTCATGGATCCGTCGGTGCAAGGTTATAGTGTCTAGTAATGATATAATTTTTGCATATTTATCCTATTCGAATACACTAGGAAGAATTGGTGTGAAAAGGGGTAAAAAGTACCAATAATTAATATATTTTTACTACAAGTTCATGAGAAACACGTGATAAGGGTGTAACTAATATTACGCTTAATATAATATTTTAACTTTCATGTAACATTTATATTTACATAAAAAAATTGATTGGCCAAACCAAGACATTAGCAGTCAACCGTTGGTCTAGGTACCATCCCTTAATATTTAAAATGTTAGGTACCAAACTAAGGCGTTCGTCATTTGTCGGGTACCAACCGTTAAATATCCCATATGAATAATGATGGAATTCTAAGTCCTGATATATCTCATCTTTGTTATTATATTTTCTTTATTTTTTAGATGAATTAAAATTTAGGTCTAAAATCGAATCTACACAAGTTTGAGTAAATGGTACTTTTTTTACCACTTCAATAATCACATTATGCAGATGATGAATGCCTAGTTTGTCATATAGCTCGGGCATTTCCTCATGTCCAAGAAAAGATATCTTGATACTCATTTAGTAAACTTATCAGTCATGCTCGTTCTTCCGATGATAGGCTGGAACTGACTAAGATTGGCATTGGGTCTTATTTTGTTCTAATGTTAATTGTCTCAAGAGCATCAATAGTGGAATCCTTGCCATCTTGTAGTTGTCGTGGGGCGTCATGGGTTTCTTCTTCAGATGATTTTCATTGTAACAAGACTCCTTATGGTGGAGGGATTTTCCTAAAAGCTGGGTTAACAATTCCAATCCTAAGTGAGGTATTTTCCTTAAAGATGGGTTAACAACTCTTTGAGAAACCACTCCGATTATAGGAAAATGATCAATAGATATAGAATTATCCAAAGGATTAGATAAAACTTGTACGGGATCCTCATCATTCTTAATTAACTTCATTGAATTATTTACCTCATGTATATCATGGTCTTCTATCAAACTCTTACTTTTTGCTTCAACCAAAGTCGCAACATCATTATAATCCTTGGCAAGCTCAATTGGGTCTTTCACGAAATCGATCAATTTGGTTGAATTCTCAATTATCATATCTTCAAAAACCTCGTCATAGAAAAAAATATAGATCATTGGTGTAAAGCCTTGGGTATTCAGTATGAGTCTGTGACGAAGAAATAGTTGGGTTTACTGCTGGCAGATCAACCGCCCTAAAAACGTTGTAATCTGGATATTTTTTGAAAATTTGATATGTGTGTGAGTATGTTATTGTAGATGGTGGATTTTCGACAAAGGATAAAATCGTAAACTCATAATTATACGAAGCTCTGATTCAGCAATTAGACGTGAGTATCGAGACACAACTCTCTCATCGAATTCTCAACGGAGAGTACTTTCTCTCAGAGTACATGTAGATATGTAGTCTCACGACTGGACAACGACATATCTCATGAATACTGAATACTTTCAGTGATTATTTCTATATAGTATCATGAGATAGACGGCTCCTAGACATCTTGCTCTGCTAGTATAGAGCGATAACGTCTTCAGGAACAAACAACGAGTTTACCCTGACTATATAAAGGATATGACTTACCGACAAGCTCATATCGGGATAACTAATGCTCTTAGACAACTTGCTCTGCTAGTATAGAGCCACAAAGTTAATTATTCCTAATTATAATTGCCCCTATTCCATGGTCGAATCCACGACAGGTCCCATGGAATGGCAATAAACAATTGTTCTGATTCTATGATCGAATCCACAGCTTGATCTCATAGAATAGCAATAACTATATTATCTCATTACTCCGATTTCATGATCGAATCCACCACTGGTCTCATAAATGGTAATAGATAAATCTTAATTACTCTGATTCTATGGTCGAATCTACGATCCCATGGAATGGTAATGCTCACTTTATTATTCTGAATTCGTAGTCGAATCCTCAGCTGATCCTATGAATTAATAATAAACATCTTATTGCTCAGTTTTGTGAATTATTCTCCACCGAATTCCACAATTACTAATAAATAATCAACAACTGGGCGTGTGAGCTACCTCTAAGTAAGCCCCGATTCAAATGGTGAAGGTGTATTCAACGACGATACACTAACAGTCACCGCACGAACGAGTATTTCAAAAATACAACGAAACGATGAACCTATGCAAAATAGAGAAGAAAATAATAAATAATTAAAAATATTGGCCATGATGCTGGGAGCACGGACATACGACCGATCGACCGTGTCGCGGTCAATCCCACGCCAGTTTTATATTTTTAATGCATTTTTATTATTTTCCATGATTTGATGAAAATTCTCTCATTTTATCAAATCTCCTTCGTCTCGAGGAAACTCCTTGGTTTCATGGTACTTCCATAAATCCATAAAAAATAATATAAAATTAAAGAAAGGAGTGTGGGGCGTGACCATTGGCCAACCGGCCATGCCTTGGTCCCAACCGGCCCCACACCCCACGGTTCCTTATTATTTTATTATTATTATTATTTATCTAATTTCATGAAAAAACTCCTTGATTTCATGGTATTTTTGCACAAATCATCAAATAATAATAAAATAAAATAAATTATGAAAACTCGTGGGACCGGGCCTTGGCCGGCCGGCCATGCCCTAGCCGTTCCCACACGCCCCTTTGTTTTATTATTAGTTTTCCTTGATTTCATGGTATTTCTCTCAAATTAGGAAAAATTCCCTCAATTCATCAAAAATACATGAAAAAAATACAAAACTTAGGGAAACTTGTGGGACCGGGCCCAAGCCGGCCGGCCATGCCTTCCGCGGTCCCACACGCCCTTGTTGTATTGTTTTAATATTTTTTGCTTCCTTGAATTCATGAAAACTCCTTCAATTCATGGAAACTCCCTAAATTCATCAAATTTCTCAAAATTCATGATTTTTTCATAAAATCATCAAAAATATTACAAAATTAAGAAAAAGGCACCGCGGGATCGTTGCACGACCGGCCGACCATGCCTTGACCATGGCGGTCCCACGCCTCCTCATTCCTTATTTTATAATTATTTTTCATCATCTCATGGTGTTTTCCTCAGTTTCGTCGAAACCATAATTTTGGCATATTTTCTCGAATGGATGCTCAATTGCACGCCAGAAAATATCAAAATTCTCAAGACTGAGATGCGGACGCCTTGGGGACACGAACACGCTATCTTGACCGACCAAGATTGGCTCTTAGGCTCACGCAAGCCGGTCCCATCAATTTTCACAGTTTTGACCTAATTTGCACAATTGCTCGTATTAGGTCCAAAACTCTTCCAAACACTTTGGATTTTCATGAAGTGATCGTCAGGCGGTCATGTGACAACCCAGGGACGGTTTCATGACTTCATGGTCGGTCCCTCGCCTCGTCATACCTAAGGCTCAGACGAGCATTTTCGAAAATGATTAAACCAGCATTTAATCATTCTTTCACCAACAAATCGTCAACTCTACAAGGATTTCTTCGTATTTGCTCACGTGAGCATATGGACACTACATGGTTGATCCACGGTCCCATGTAGTCGCTCCCTCCTTCACCCCATGGTTAAACTTCTGACGAACCATGAATTGATCAACAATTGATCAAATTAGGGTTTCTGAATCTAAGGATCATCATTCCAGATTCCAACCTTAATAATTTTACGACGGCCTCATGGTCATTAATCTACAATTATGCTCGGCTCAACGACCAGTATTCTAATTAATACTTTTAGTATGCTGCCAATAATCCATCAGATGAGCAACAATGTTCAGACGATCAAATATTCAACAATTCATCACATGAGCAACACTTGCTCAGATGATAAATATTTGCTCGAACCAAGGAATATTGGTTCAACAATAAATATTCAACGATCCATCGAATGAGAAATACTTGCTCACTTCATCCTAAGAACTATACCTCTGTCTCATGACATGTTCAACTCGTGAGTTTCAGAACATCATGTTCAACTCAGCAACTACATGGACTCATCGTCCCATCAAACCACGAAGTCATCAATTGACTAACATACCACGAGACATCAATCGTGTCACTTTGGGGGGATATCACTTAGGGTTTTGGTCTGGCAGTCTACGGAATGTATGTTCAAACACACGATGGAATGTGAGCAAGTCATGCAATCAGTTGAAGGAATTCACGAGGTAGTGGGTGGAAAATCGACCAAGTCTCCACACGTTCAGCAACTGGTTTCAAACACGATCTCCACTTCCACACTCCTTGATTCCATCAACTGTCACACTTCATGGGGTCATGGTGTCTAAAATTCCAGCAATATAAATAAGTCTCTGAACCATGATTGAATCATCGGCATCATCAGTATCATTAATCTCACGTCAAACTGACAATATGAGATCATCAACTCATCAATTGAGTAACTACTCTTAATTGAGCAATTTCAATCACTCAGTGATTATCGTATTCAGAATTCACACACCCACAATCTTTGATTACCATTGATTCCATACATTTCTCAGCTTCCCTAACACAGATCAACCCATCCTCTCTTGTTACCGAATTTACTCTGGAACAGTCATTGTCTTGATTTAGGTCGGAGTACTACAGATTGATCTATCGAATCTAAAGCACCCCCTTTGCAGCGGTGTGATAGCTAAGGAATTAAACCTAAAACTATGGTTATATTTACACCTGCAAGTGCACAGGATCTAAAGTAGAAAGTGAATAAGCAGGGGTTTGTCCACAGGGACTTGGAGGGAGCTATTGTTGTTTTCCTAGACAAGCTCAGTTGCAGCAGCAGCAGTGGCTTCAGCAGGGAAAGAGAGAGCAAGGCAGTAGAAGCAAAGGCAGACAGGAAACAAAATCACACAGGGCCAAGGATGGCATTTACAATGACAATGAAGAATGATCATGGGAAAGAAGCAAAAATCAGTGGCAATGAGGCACAAAGGCAGTTAGCCTAAGGCAAGGGAGCAGCAATGAAACAAATGGTAACAGTGGCAGTTAACAGGAAACAAAACCAAATAAACCAAGGCTGTTAGCCAAGGGCAGTGGGAGAACAAGGCACAAAACAGTTATAAAAAAAAAACAAATTGAGATCCTAGGCATACTACTAGAGTGGGAAGAGAACCAGCTTGCTCACAGTCACTAGTGAGCACTAGTTTCTCCCCACTGCTCAATCAATCCAATGCTTCACAGGCTTTAGCCTAACATTCACACAAAACAGTAAACAACAATGGAGATAAACAGTGAAGCAAAGACAATAAAATGACAGTGTAATAAACCAAGGCCTAAGCCAAGGGCAATGGCAGTGAGCAAATAAGAATAACAGAACAGAGAAACAACACAACTGGGTTATGAATCCACCCTGTGACCTAGCCAGATAGTATAGTTCTAGGTTGAATCCTTAATGGAACTAAGTGACAGTTAAGGCCAACTTAAGATCCTAAGCATACAAAAAGGGAATAGCAAGATAAACAGCTTGCTCAACTGATGTGCTCCTAGTATTGACTGTCTTTTGACAGTACAATCAATCACAAGCACTAGTGAGCACTGAATTCTCCCATTGCTCAATCAAATCAGTGCACTAAGGCTTCTAACCTAACATTCCACTACCTAACAGTCCACTAAAGCTTCATCTGAGCCTCAGCTAATGAGAATATGAGAGAACAGATGGAACAACACATGATTAACAGGAACAACACAAAAACATCACATTAACAACAACAACAGGATATTAAAACAGGGAACATTACACAAAAACAGGGAACATCACATTAACAACAGGGAACATTACACAAAACAGAACATGAATATATGCAGAACATCAAAGTTCTGGACACTGGCTATTCCAGCATAAGCCAATTTCACACCCAACACCTTCTATTTATACAAGCAAGCAAAAAAACTAAAAATCCCCAAAATATCAGAGAATTAGGGTTTCACCAAAAAGTGAAATTGACTCACCTAACCTACTGATAGCAGCCCTAATACGTCAACCCATGCCTCTTATTCTTCTCCTGATGCAACCCATGCCTTCAATTTGTACATGCAAGCTCAATCCCAAAAATCCCCAAATTAACAGTAAAATTAGGGTTTTGATTTTTTTACTCACCAACTGTGATGAGACGAATCAATCGTCTACCCATGCTTCTTATTCGTATTCTCATGCTCCCCACGCCTCCAATTGTTGCTTTAACATCACTTATATCCCCAATTTCTCACCTAGGGTTTCAGTGAGAAGAGAGATGAGAAATTGGAGAAATTAGTGGTTGATAAAGAGATAGCACGTGATGGTGATGATGGGCTTAGGTTTAGGGTTGGTTTGGTGGCGTAGGGAGTGGTGGTGGCGAGGTCAGAGCAGGTGGAGAAGGTGGTGGTGGCTCTGCTCAGGGTGTGGAGGAGATGTCGATGGAAGAAGGGGAAGGGGATGTTTGGTATGGGTATAGGTATCGGGTGCTCGGGTGTTGGGCGGTTGTAGCAAATTGGATGAACAACGAGGATGAGCCGTGGGATGTGGAGATGGTTGGTAGATCTAACGGTGAGATGATAGATGAATCGATGCAACCGTTGGATTTTGAAACACAACGAAGTCAACGGTGTTAGATGATGTTAGGTACTGTAGTGTAGATCGGGAGTATCTAGTTTTGATGCACAGGCATAGAAGCGATCGTTGGATTCAACTACAATCTAATCTGAAGGCTTGGAATTTAGGCGCTGTGGTGTTTGTCAGAGACTTCAGATTTTGATGCTCTACGAAGGAGCGACCGTAGGATTTCGATGTAGTCCCATCTAACGGCTGAGAATGGAGGCGGTTATGGATATAGAAAATGGGTTTGGGTAAGGGTTTTGGGCCTTGGGTATGCCAAGCCCATATCTTCTTTAAGAACAATTCTTCCTTCTTGAGCCCATTCCTAGCTTTTTGGACGTGCGCTCCATTCTTTGCGGCTTCCTTGCGTAATTTCTTCCGGCTTTTCACTACTTTTCTGCTCCGCAAATCATCCAGACTTTATTTATTACCTAAAAATGCAAAATTAAGTAAGAAAAATATTTATTCTTGAAAACAATGAAAATACAGAATATGGGATAAAATGTAGAATTAATGCACAAAAGATGAGTTAAATGCCAAGAAAAATATATAGAAATATGCACTTTTTAGCACTCATCAAATACCCCAAAACCTGAATTTTACTTGTCCTCAAGTAAAACAAAACTAAGGAAATCCTAACTATACCACTGTCGCTGGTCTCTCGAATGCATTTAGCGTATGCACTAAGCCTTTTAAACCACTAAGTGTCCCTAGTGGACGAGTTAAGTCTCGTGAAGGTTTGCTTAGAACGTACCTACAAAGTTCTAGGTCAAAATATAAGCTCAGATTCCATCAAATGTGACATGTGCAAGATAGTTTAAGCTCACAGCAAAATGGAGATGTCAATCTAGCTATCAAAGGCACAATCCTAGCACTGATAACAAATAAAGACATGTGATAAGAGTGTAAAGTGTATCTACACATGTTTCTAGAATGACCTGAAGTTATGACTACTAACCACCAAGAGATAGTTTTTAGGCTAAGAACCGAATTCTAAGCCAAGCTAGCTGTCCGGCTTTACGAGAATTGTGAATGTTCACCCAATGAGTTGGTGATATTTCAGTTTACCCGCGTTATACATCGATGGCTGCACCTCCTTGCTTATTACAAGACTATTTACAACAAAAAGATAACTCTTTACATGACTCTTATTTACATTGATTACTCACTTTTATTTTGGAACAAGAGAGAACTATTGTCTTAACATGACAAAACATGGAATAAATAAATACTTGATTTTTTTATTTTTTTATTTTTTTTTTTTATTTTTTTTCTGAATTTTTTTTTTTTTGTAAGAAATAACTTTGATCTTTACAACATAGTGACACTTTTGATACTGACAAAAGAAAACATAATTACATGACTCTTAGCAAGAGGTGGCCCTTATCGAATGCATCCGGTCAAATTCTGTGGTTGCTTTTCTTAACGTATCCTCCAACTTCTATCCCAGCCAACCAAAGAACAAGCTAGTCAAGTCTCATTCAGTATTCTAAGTGATTGGCAATCTAACTTCCTATCAAACACCTTGAAGATCGAGGCTATACATGTTGGTAGATCGTGCGCGTGCAAGTTTCTTATCACTATGTGAATTGTGCTAGAATCAGGGTGCCTAAATATCTAGACTAAGACTCCTAATAATTACATATTTGCACAAGAGTCAACATTTCAAGGTAAATGAGCTCCATTTTTATGATTTTTCATTTTTTTAATTTTTTTTTTGAAATTTTTTTTAAAATTTTTTCAAAAAGAGGGAGTTCTTGTTTTCAATTATGGCATATTATCAAAGTCTACTTTTCACCCCCAAACCTAAACTAAACATTGTCCTCAATGTTTCAAAATATGAACAAAATTATAATACAACATATGAAGAGGATCATGTTGAGTAGAGAAAAAGGAAAGAGAATACCCGATTTCGGCGAAGCAATATAGAACTCCGTTATTCAAGGCAAGAATCCAACATATGTCAGCCGAGATCATATTGGATTAGCAAAATAATACAAAAGGAACAAAAGGATTTTTAAAATTTTTATCTACTGGATTATAAAAAAAATTCACCATACACTAACAATCTAAAGAGTTGAGGATCAACCCAAAAGACAAAGTGTTGAAACATAGACAGTTTCAAAACACTAAAATTGGACTGAAATGAGAGCGAGAGTGAAAAACCGGATGAATCACCCCTAAACCTAAATTTTCAACAGGTTTACTTTTAAGCAAAATCTAACAATTTTAGGGGTGCAGGATTCACAAGGTCTAACTGAAAATGGACTTTGTTTGGGATGGACAAACATGCATATTCCAACTGTGGCTCCTTAAAAGTATTGTATTTAGATGCAAAATAGTCCAAGAGGACTTGAGAGGCACACAGTTCCAATCCTAGGTTGGGAATCTTCAAAAAAGTTGGTTTAAAATTTTTGTTACAAACCAAATCTAGGTTGGGTGGAATAATCTCAATCTGTGACTTAGGCAAGAAGGTGACATCTAAGTTTCTCACATGCATGAGATCAAAAGTACCAATATTATCAGTCACATCAGTATTTTCTAAATCATAATCAAGTTGTGTAGCATGCTCATCATCACAACACAATTTCACAAGTCCAAATTCAGAATCATGGTTATCCGAAATATCCAAATTAACATCAAAAAAAGCAATATATTGTGGCTTAAGTATGGAATCAGACACATCAACTATATTTTCATGCATAGGATCATTAGTGTCAACAGAAGATTCAACATTACCTAAGTCATGCTCTTCACAGGATAACTGCACAATATCTAAATCAGTAGCCTCATCACATGTATATGGAATACTAGAAGAAACATCATTCATGAAGGTCGGGGCAGAAAAGCCTAATGTATTTGAACCCAAAGGTTCCATAACATTTTCAGCATAGACATGTTCTTCTAATAATATCATCATAATCATCATCATCACAAATACATGAAAATCACTTTGTCAAAACCATTGTGTTTTTCGTCCATACATCTGCCTCTAAAATAGGTGAATATGGATTGACATTTTCAGCAAAGGGTATGAAACACTATATCCAGAATTAAGCTCATTGGAAATCAACATCTGACTCATGGTGATTACCCATATCATGTGGCATGGTCCTAGTTTCCCTATAGGTTTCCCACTGATGGGTTTTTCTGCAACTTCAGCTAGAAATAACCATGCATCGTCCACAGTTTATCAATGAATTCACCATTACACATAGATTCAACCAAGGCTCGAGACTAAAGTCTAGTCCCTCATAAAGAATGGAGACCAGTCTCCACTCGCGAGGCCATGATGAGGACACTCAACAAAAAATCATTAAATCGTTCAAAATAATGAAAAAGTGTTTCTCCATCTAACTGGACAAAACAATAATACTTCGACGAATAGAGATGGTCCTATGATGTGGAAAGAACTTTCCGACAAATTGATTTGTGAGTTGGTCCCAAGTGGTGATTGACTGCGGTCTCAAACCGTAAAAACCATGTTTTGGCTTTTCCTTAAAGAAAAAGTAAACAACGCAATTTCAAAGAGTCTTCGGATATATGGTCAGGTTGTAAAGCCCGGACAATTGTTCAAACTCTCTACATGGTTATAGGGATTCTCAGAATCGAACCCTCGAAATATAGGAGTATTTGTATCATGCTGCGTTTAGTTCAAATGGGCATCAGTCTGGGGTAAGACGATACATGATAACGGCTTATTAGTTAGGGTACATGTATTCATGGAGACTACGGAGTTTATTCAAACACTCGCCCATTTTTTAAAAATTTGGTTTTAATGGGTTTTGAAAATTTGGTGAAAGGGTTTTGAAAAGAAAATTTGGTTTTCTTGGGATAAAATTTTGGTTTTTGAAATAAGGAGCAAAGTTTTGTTTTTTTTTTTTTTTTTTTTTTTTTTTGGGTTGGGTTTTGAAGCCCAAATTTAGTTAAAAGAAACTACAAGCCTAACAAACAACTAAATTACAAGCCCAAATAAAGAAAGAAATAAAAATAAACTAATTATACAAACCCACAAAAAAAGAAAATAAAAATAAAACTAAAATTATTACAATCCCAAATAAAGAAAGAAATAAAATTAAAATAAAAAAAATTATTACAAGCACACAGATTAAAATGGAAGCCCACAGGTTGGGTTCTCTTAATGGGTTTAGGCTTACCTTTGAAGCACAGCCCAGCTGCTCAGTTTGGTTGCAAAAGCCCAGTTGGGCTTTGGATCATCCTAAGCTTTGGCTTCAATACTGAAGGCCTAGTTGGGCTTGGTTCAATTTCCTCTCCTTCTGCAGCTTACAGCCAGTTGGGCTTTTGTTTCTTTATTGCACAGCCCAGCAACAGAAGCTTGGCAGCAGGATCACTACTGCAGTTCAAACAGCAAGCCCAGCAGAATTGTTCAACAGCAAGTGGCTTGTTCAATTGCAGCAGCTTTTGTTCTGAACCCAACAGCAAGGCAAAGCAGAGCAATAACAGAGCAGAGAAAGAAGCAGACCAATGCACTAAAGAGGTAAGACAATTCCTAACAGGAAGTGCAAGAACAGGGACTATGCTTACACTAAGCTAAGCTAAAAGATGCAACTAAGTAAGCAAGAACAGCAAAGATGCTTGGTAATGCAAAACAGTATGCAAGAACAGTTAAATGCTTACACTAAATGCACAGAAGCAAGTGAGACTAAAATGCAGTTACACAGTGATGCTTATGCAAATGGATGCAGTGCAAGAAGATATGCAAGAATATAAGATGACAAGTATGCCAAGATGATGTAAGATGCAATGCAGATGGCACAAGCTTCAGATGACAAATAAGAAAGTTACAGGACAGAATCAATGAGCTGCAAGATGAGTTGATAACTGAATATGCAGGACAAAACTAGATGCAAGCTAAAGCTAATGATGCATCCATAAAGGCTAGATGGTGCAAGTTAAGAATTCTGTGAGGCTAGATGACAGTAAATGAAAGAATGCAAGAATGCAGTTGTAATGAAACAGTAAATGTAGTGAAGATGCAACAGGATGCACCAAGGATGCAACAGCAAGGTTAAGAAAGGTCTAGCAGCAACATGCAACAGTTAGCTAGCTAGCTAGCAAAGGCTAGCCAGCAACAAGACCTATAACAGCAAACAAATGCAGAGAACAGCAAACAAATGTAGAACAAAAACAACAACAGCGCCGCTAACCGAGTCCCCGGCAGCGGCGCCAAAAACTTGATAGCTAAGGAATTAAACCTAAAACTATGGTTATATTTACACCTGCAAGTGCACAGGATCTAAAGTAGAAAGTGAATAAGCAGGGGTTTGTCCACAGGGACTTGGAGGGAGCTATTGTTGTTTTCCTAGACAAGCTCAGTTGCAGCAGCAGCAGTGGCTTCAGTAGGGAAAGGGAGAGCAAGGCAGCAGAAGCAAAGGCAGACAGGAAACAAAATCACACAGGGCCAAGGATGGCATTTACAATGACAATGAAGAATGATCATGGGAAAGAAGCAAAAATTAGTGGCAATGAGGCACAAAGGCAGTTAGCCTAAGGCAAGGGAGCAGCAATGAAACAAATGGTAACAGTGGCAGTTAACAGGAAACAAAACCAAATAAACCAAGGCTGTTAGCCAAGGGCAGTGGGAGAACAAGGCACAAAACAGTTATAAAAAAAAACAAATTGAGATCCTAGGCATACTACTAGTGTGGGAAGAGAACCAGCTTGCTCACAGTCACTAGTGAGCACTAGTTTCTCCCCACTGCTCAATCAATCCAATGATTCACAGGCTTTAGCCTAACATTCACACAAAACAGTAAACAACAATGGAGATAAACAGTGAAGCAAAGACAATAAAATGACAGTGTAATAAACCAAGGCCTAAGCCAAGGGCAATGGCAGTGAGCAAATAAGAATAACAGAACAGAGAAACAACACAACTGGGTTATGAATCCACCCTGTGACCTAGCCAGATAGTATAGTTCTAGGTTGAATCCTTAATGGAACTAAGTGACAGTTAAGGCCAACTTAAGATCCTAAGCATACAAAAAGGGAATAGCAAGATAAACAGCTTGCTCAACTGATGTGCTCCTAGTATTGACTGTCTTTTGACAGTACAATCAATCACAAGCACTAGTGAGCACTGAATTCTCCCATTTCTCAATCAAATCAGTGCACTAAGGCTTCTAACCTAACATTCCACTACCTAACAGTCCACTAAAGCTTCATCTGAGCCTCAGCTAATGAGAACATGAGAGAACAGATGGAACAACACATGATTAACAGGAACAATACAAAAACATCACATTAACAACAACAACAACAGGATATTAAAACAGGGAACATTACACAAAAACAGGGAACATCACATTAACAACAGGGAACATTACACAAAACAGAACATGAATATATGCAGAACATCAAAGTTCTGGACACTGGCTATTCCAGCATAAGCCAATTTCACACCCAACACCTTCTATTTATACAAGCAAGCAAAAAAACTAAAAATCCCCAAAATATCAGAGAATTAGGGTTTCACCAAAAAGTGAAATTGACTCACCTAACCTACTGATAGCAGCCCTAATACGTCAACCCATGCCTCTTATTCTTCTCCTGATGCAACCCATGCCTTCAATTTGTACATGCAAGCTCAATCCCAAAAATCCCCAAATTAACAGTAAAATTAGGGTTTTGATTTTTTTACTCACCAACTGTGATGAGACGAATCAATCGTCTACCCATGCTTCTTATTCGTATTCTCATGCTCCCCACGCCTCCAATTGTTGCTTTAACATCACTTATATCCCCAATTTCTCACCTAGGGTTTCAGTGAGAAGAGAGATGAGAAATTGGAGAAATTAGTGGTTGATAAAGAGATAGCACGTGATGGTGATGATGGGCTTAGGTTTAGGGTTGGTTTGGTGGCGTAGGGAGTGGTGGTGGCGAGGTCAGAGCAGGTGGAGAAGGTGGTGGTGGCTCTGCTCAGGGTATGGAGGAGATGTCGATGGAAGAAGGGGAAGGGGATGTTTGGTATGGGTATAGGTATCGGGTGCTCGGGTGTTGGGCGGTTGTAGCAAATTGGATGAACAACGAGGATGAGCCGTGGGATGTGGAGATGGTTGGTAGATCTAACGGTGAGATGATAGATGAATCGATGCAACCGTTGGATTTTGAAACACAACGAAGTCAACGGTGTTAGATGATGTTAGGTACTGTAGTGTAGATCGGGAGTATCTAGTTTTGATGCACAGGCATAGAAGCGATCGTTGGATTCAACTACAATCTAATCTGAAGGCTTGGAATTTAGGCGCTGTGGTGTTTGTCAGAGACTTCAGATTTTGATGCTCTACGAAGGAGCGACCGTAGGATTTCGATGTAGTCCCATCTAACGGCTGAGAATGGAGGCGGTTATGGATATAGAAAATGGGTTTGGGTAAGGGTTTTGGGCCTTGGGTATGCCAAGCCCATATCTTCTTTAAGAACAATTCTTCCTTCTTGAGCCCATTCCTAGCTTTTTGGACGTGCGCTCCATTCTTTGCGGCTTCCTTGCGTAATTTCTTCCGGCTTTTCACTACTTTTCTGCTCCGCAAATCATCCAGACTTTATTTATTACCTAAAAATGCAAAATTAAGTAAGAAAAATATCTATTCTTGAAAACAATGAAAATACAGAATATGGGATAAAATGTAGAATTAATGCACAAAAGATGAGTTAAATGCCAAGAAAAATATATAGAAATATGCACTTTTTAGCACTCATCACGGTGCATCTGTGTGAGGTTTAACATTTCCCTCGGTTCGAGGAGTCTCCTCTGTACGGTCGTCTCCTCAATTCCTTAAAAACCAGCAAATCGTTTTTCCCCATCTACAGATTGGCGACCACAGTGGGAGATCATTCTCTCGGTTGCAATCTCACAATTTCACAAGATGGTTGATCTCAGGTCGGGTTCAGTTACGAATCCTAACACAAACCGTGCTAGCGCTAGCAACAACAACAATCATAATATCCCGGAGACAATTCTGACCTCCAACGCTGATGGTGGTGACATTACTCATCCTCACGCCGAAGGTCATCCACTGTCCGGACGACACCCTGAAGAAGTCAGAGGAGATCCACCACCTACCGTTGCTGATCTTATCAAAGCGCAGGAGACTCTTTCAAAGAATCAGACCGACATGGCTGTTACACAGAAGGAGCTGTGTAATTATCTCAAAACTCTTACTGGCAAGATGTCAGAGAAGACTCAAGAGAAGGTAAAGGATAAGGACAAATCCTCAGACGACGATCCTGAAGTAATTCCAATCCATACAGTAGAAGACGACGAAGTCCACAAAACTGCTGCAGACAACTCATCCGCGAAGGGATCATCGAATTTCATCACTCGCGAGGATCTGGAGCAGCTTTTGCAGAACCATGGAAAAGACAAAACATCGCATGTCCATCGTCATCAACCTCCTTATCCTGCCTCTACGCAGAGGATTCCACTCCCCAAAGGCTACGTTTCTCCAACCTTCACCTTATACGATGGAACTGGCAATGCTAGGGAACATTTCTCTCGTTTTCTCGAATCCCTGGGAGAACATGAACATAACCATGTCGTTCGTCTCAAGGAATTCTCAAAATCTCTGAAAGGCAGAGCATACACCTGGTATAACAACATCACACCAGGGACTATCAACAATTGGGGAGAAATGGTCAACGCATTCTACATGAAATACTTCTTTGTGTCAGAACAAGTCACCCTCTCCGACCTTGGAAGAATGTTTCAGAGAGTCAGTGAAAATCCCAATGATTATGTGAAAAGGTTCAGAGTCCAAGCCCTGAATTGTCATGACCCAAACGTCACAAAGCAACAACTGGTGGACTTGTGCATCAATGGCATGTTCCCGGTCTACAGGGCCTTTCTAGAAAACCTTCGATTCCAGACTTTCTCAGAGCTTCACGAAGCTGCGAAGAGTTCGGCAACCACTGCACCCGCTCTTTTGGAAATAGCAAAGTCTACAAAGACCGAGGATTCAAAAGACACTCGAGGAAGCAGGCGTTTGATCAACAAGCAGTACAACCTGCAACCTTCAACAAATGTTGTCGCGGAAGGGAGTAAGCAAAAAGCAAAACCACAGCACAAGCAGACTTTCTCCACCCATTCAAAGGCACACAAGAAGGAGAATTCGAAAATCCCTCCTCAGCATACGGAAGATCCAGCACCTGATTTTCCCTGTTCAATGGAAGAATTTAATGAACTACTCGATGCCTAGATTTAAGATGGTGCAATCAAATTACCTTATGTCAAGAAGGAACCAACTGAAGAGGCCATGGAGAATCCTCGGTATTGCCGTTTTCATAGATACGTCATCCATCCCACAAGTGATTGCAAAATTTTGAAGCGCATATTCAAGGAAAAGGTCGAATCAGGAGAGCTCAACCTGGGGGCTGAGGGAGTGCACAAAAAACCCCTCCCAGTCAGAACTTTTACCATATCTGAACCTCATGTCAAGGAAGCGGTTCAATCTCTGATCGAACATGTCTGCGAGCTGTTGTATCCTTCGAAAGCTCAAAGGAAAGACATGTTTGTTGCACTGAACCACGTCGTGTCCGGAAAACTCTGCTGATCCAAGAAACCACCACCGAATCTTCAGCCAGCGACAAAGAAATGCATGACTAAGGACTGCTCACCACAGTGCACATTAAAGGAAATGAGTTCAAAAGGGCGTTCGTCGATGTTGGTACCGCTGTCAACATCATCCCTTTGAAAACTCTCAGAATTTCCGGTATTCCTCGACAGGAAGCCACCCACGCTCCCATAGCAATTAGGGACCACGAAGGAATCTCCAGAGAAGCATACGGCTTCATCACTCTCAAAGTTACGGAAAGATTGATCTGCACTGAGGTCAAGTTTTTCATAATCCGGGAAGACCCTGGGTACGACATGGTCCTTGGAAGAACTTGGATTCATTCCGGAAGGATAGCGATGCCTTCAACACATCCTGTCATCGACAAGGATTCCGAGTCGGAAGACGAAGCAGAGGACACACACTGTTTGAGCATCTGGAAGAAGTAAAAACTCTGATGGGGCTTACGCCGGAACTTGGAGAAAATCCGCACACCTTTGTCAGAAGGTTTCGATCTCAGGCAAGTCTTATTCCTCCTCTTGCTCCAATATTACCAATGTCAAATACGCTACTATGGTCTAGAGACTTCTCCCCATGAACAATTTAGCAGTCATCAAAAGCTACGAGTGGGTAACTTCACCTCAGCAATATTACACTCAATGGTTGGGTTCAGAACTTCTTCAAATCAGTCGCTCCATCGAGAGGTTTATTGCTGAAGACTTGGCTAAGCATGATCAACACTATGATGGATACTCTCTTCTGTGCGAGTGTCCATATGTGCCACAATCGTGGAATTCCATCAAACAGGGAATTCCGAATCAGCGGAAGATATTCAAGGCACGATCGACCAAGCCTAACAAGTTTCATGAAGGGGACCTGGTTCTCAAAGCAGTTCAGCGCGGTCTTCATTCTACAAGGAACTCCGATTGGGAAGGACCATTCATGGTCGATGAGTCTGTGGCCGGAGGATACTACAAATTGATCAACACAGATGGCAGAACCCTACCATTAATTCACTAAAATTGGCTCAAGGCGTTTATCTGAAATTATTGGACATTTAAGGTATTGGGCGTTCGAATCATTCATGGCGTTGGGATTTAACATTTAGGATTTTCTTTCATTTGTATTTCAATTCCTCCAAAACATTTGCAATACTAACAATCAGTATTTGAATTCAACAATTTATAGTTCATATTTCGTAAAAGAAAATCTCTATCAAATCTACAAGAAAATCCTTAACCATCAGTCAATCCAAAACCATATAAATATCAAAACCCAAGTATAAACCTCACATCTCTCAGAAGTTCGGAAGTTCAAGAGATCATCAAGAAAAGGCTTTCGCTCATCAGCATCCTTCAAGATTTGCAAAGCCGCCCTCTCCTTGTTCAACTCCTCGGTCAGCTTGGAAATCTTGTCCTCCTTCTCCTTCACAGCATCATTGGGAAATGGTATGTTCTTCTCACATGAATCCTTGATAATGTTTACTTGCTTACGAAGCCATTTCACGTTGAGGCCAAGTCTTTCTGAATTCTCCAAGTTAAACTCCCAATCAAAGAGTATATCTGGAGTCACGGTATTCCTGGGTCTCGTATGCATATCACTCACGACACGCAAGATAACGCCTACTTGCATGGTTAAAGCATAATCACGCCCAGGGTTCCTGTCAACGATCATGTGGCCAAAATTCTTCCATATCGTCTCGTACAAGCGTGCATATCCAATGGGAACGCTGAATCCACCGATCAGTTCATGATACGGGAGTGAAGTGTTAAAGGGAGGATCGAAATCAACCCCTGCATTTGGATATTCATACATTATTATACGGTTCTCGGTCACTGGAGCGGCTCCCACGACCAAAGCAACAGTTCCTTCGGTATTCTCCGCTGCTGTCTCGGTTTCTTCTATCACTGAGGCAACAACCATATGGGTTTACATAACATCAGTAGCGACCTTCTCATGGCCTTGAAGTACTGGGATGGTTGTCTCTTCATCTATAACTCCAGAATGGTTAGAGTTATCATCGTTGGCTCCAGTATCCTCAACTTCGGTATTTAGCACCTAATACGAATATTACATGAGGTTAGAGTCACAAATTCAAAGGAGATTATGAAACACAGTATACCAGAAAGGAAACATCATCAAGGTTCATCATACTACATTCAAGGCACGAGCAAATAACATGAAAGTCATGAAAACACATTTTACGATGAGCCCTTCTGAAGAAACTGAACTCTGCCCTGTACTAAGAGACGAACTGGGAGCAATCTACAAGGAATCTGAGGATGGATCATATGTAATTCTCTTCGTATGTATGTCCTCTATGACATGTAAAAATTTCATCACAATCCGATGAACGAGCGAGTAGATGTGGCCAAAATATCAAGTGATGCGCAATCTGAAAAAGTTCTGAAAGTCTCCTGGAAGTTTACTATTTCGCCTTTTTCAGGCTCTTAACGTGCTCAAATCTTAAAAAGCTTCTTTAAAAGCTTGGAAATTTTCCGGGCTTGAATTTTCACATGCAGATCATCAAAATCCGACTCCGGACAAAGATTCTACAGCGTTTTTACTAAAAAGCTGGGTTCTGAATTTTCTGACGACGAAGTTCGACTAAGTTTTCATATATTCATGTGGGTTCTCATTAATTCATTCACAAGTCAGCACTTATATACTTCTATGAAGAATATACAGGATGTATACTTACTCGAGGAGTCTCCAAAGTGTCCAAGGGGTTGGACTTGTCCACATCAACGACAAGAGGAACATCACTTCCCTCCGGCTCCGAATCTTGGGAATTACCTCCATTCCCATTCCCAGAGGATGATTGAGTCCCAGAATTCTCCATCTCCATGACGACAACCTCCTGTACACGTCCTGTACAATCAATATTTTCATCTATGAAGCACCACATTTGAACATGTGAATAAATACTTACAGTTTCTTCGTCACTCAAATCAGCGACTGCTTGTTCAGTAGCAGAAAATTGAAGACCTTCAAGACTTGATGGAGTAAAATTCTGCAACAAAATTAACAACATTGGCTTCATGATTCTAATGTTAATAGCAATGAAAGTCATGGTGAGAAATATTGGGAACTCACCAAAGAACGAACTTGGGACTTCACGGTATTAGGTAACAGCTTATAACTTTTGTTCCTTCCTTCTCCGCCGTGAACAACTTCTCCAATATCTGAAAAATCTGCATGGATTCGAGGTCTTACGCTACGACCGTCCTGTAAAGAATTCAATAACATGATCAAAATACAATTACCATGGTTTCATAAAAGATATGTGGAGAATCTTACTTGAGAACATCCTGGAGATAATTTTCGTTTATCGCCAGAAAGGTACTTCAGTCTTGGTCGATCATAGATCATCTCAGCAGATGGAGGAATCTTCACTGGAGGCTGACTAACTGTCACGAATTCATGCAATCTCTCGAATTGTTGATGCCAGAATTCTATATAACCTTGGGTTACATATGCAAATCTATCAGAACCAGGAAACCAGTAACTACTCCCTTCCACGTGAGTGTGATCTAAACGAGACGCAAGCTGATCAACTGATGGTTTCCTTCTATGAATAGTTGGAACACATTGATCCATACCCGTTAGTCGAGCCGCCCTATCAATATTGTATTCTTCTACGGTCCATTCTCCATGCATAACGGATAACAAGTGATCAGGAGTACAGCTCAACATGAAGGATCTCTCACCATCATTCGGGTTCACACCAGATTTCAGAGTCGTGCTCTCTCCAGTATTGAAAGTCGTTGGTTGAAAAACATAATCATGAACCGACACCCACGGACGAAAGTCAATGAGGCGTGCTTTAGACTGAGGCTGCTTTGTAGACCAACGCATGATTCAGGCATTATCTTTCTCGGCGAAGATGTGACGGGCATCAGTATTTTGTCCTTGCAGGATATTACGTGGGATAGGCGCATAATTCTTGAAGTTATCCCACATCAAAGCTTGAAGAAACATCGTGTTAACATAACACTCAATCTTCATGAAGCCATTCGACACGCTGGAATCTAACATCAAGGAGTCTAAGTTAGAATACAAGGAACCCAGGAATAAACTACCTATTGGGATTTGCTCACCTTGAGCCATCTTAATAGAAAAAGGGATTACGAAAGGCTTCAACAAATGTCCACTGTCTTCGAATATGTCTCTGGATAACCATAAGCATAAGAAAGCGACAATAGGTAACATACCGGTGATGGGACTATCAAAAACTTCATATCTTGGCCACCAACGTGTCAACCAATGGGCATAACAACCTTTACTACCAGACGCCTTGTTCACTTCTTCCATCGCAGCTGTCAGAGTGTCAAAAACCACTTTTTCCCCATCCGAAAGACCTCCAAAGAAATTACCTGTAATCGGGAGATGCATCAAAGCAGCCACATCTTCTAAGGTAACAGTAAATTCTCCCCATCTACATATGAAGGTGTGAGTGGGAACACACCAACAAGCCAGCAAAGCCACAATACTTTTCACATCATGATTAATAGACAAGTCTCCAGAAGCTTGAATAGCTCTCGTCACTTGTGCCTGGTTGAGTATAGCCCTGACATGAGGGAAACCCAACATATGCCTCGCCCATCCAAAAAAAATTCCAAAGGGCGTCGAGAAAGCTTAAAATCTATGGTCGATGCAAGGAAAAGCCCTCGTTCGAGACAAAGCCGTATTATCATCTTCGGGGTCACCAATTTCTTCTGAGTCACAATCCTAGGGTTGATCAGAAGACGATATACTAGGGATTTGAGATATGCTTCAGCTCCTTTTGGATCCTCCTCAAAGAATGTGTCGTCTATATTAGGAATGTTCTTCACGCCAGTGGCATCCTCCTCTTCCTCACCAATGGAGGTCTCGTCCATGCATGCATCATCCCTGGAGATGTCATCATCAGTATGTGATTCGTCCCTTGAAGTATCGTTGGCTGAGGAATTGGTCATTTTTTCTAAAACAACTGCAAAGTACACATTACATCCTACTTCAGTATGTTGTCCAAACATGAATCAAGGAAATACGGCAAAAATGGTAACTCTTAACTCATACCTTTTGTACTTCCACTAACAATAGTGATAGTAACGGTAGAGTTAACACGTCAAAATCGTTCGTCTCTTCGAAAACTGCAAAAAACGAACGAAACTTTATTTAGTTTCCGAAACTGATTTTCATGAAATCACGGACACAATTTTCATAATGTGAACATTCACACAACTGGCCTATGAAGTTCATAACAATACAATATTCTATCATAAATATATTGTCTATCTTTGAAGAATCCTCAAAACCCACGTTTTGATTTTTCGAAAAAACAACAATTAATGCAACTTGCATACACAAATTCTCAAGGATTTTATCTAACAAAAATAAACTCACGCAAATAAAATATATCATCATATTTTGCACAATATATGTCACGGTTGCATATATATATATATATATATATATAAATATTTTTCCTTCGTATCGTCATTATTTGTCTTTAAAACGAAGGTTTATTTCAAAAAATATTGTGAAAGCTCACATCTCATACATATGATAAAGTTTTGTATTTACATGAAAGCTCATAAGCAAAATTTTATCACTGGACACAAATTCATCATACATATTTTCCTTCGTGCATCGTTATTTGTCTTTAAAACGAAGGATTGTTCCGATTTCATGAAAATTCACTTCTTTTATGATAGAACCTTGGTACACATGAAAGCTCATAAACTAAGTTTTATCACTGAACCTAGGTTCATATACTAAAAAAAAAATCTCTCCTAAATCAGGGATTATAGTTAGTTTGCAAAACTAACGATCGAACGAACATACGTTTTCGAAAATGAGCGTTTTCATAAAACTCACACTAATATACACACATGTATATAACTTCATCTTGATCAAAACACGAACAACTCATGAAGGTCAGAACATCAGCAAAAAAAAAAACTGCACCTGGTCGGTTTGGCCGGAAATCGGCCGGCGGCAACGGCAACGGCAGGTGGTGGTCCGGCAGCGGCGCGAATTTTCTCCTGCTGGCGTGAAGGTGCAGAGATGATGGAGAGCTGGTCGTGGAAAAAAAAATATAGGATTAATCCCTTTTATATCAATTTTATTTCCAAAACCTAATTTTCTAAGAATTTCCTTATTGGGCCCGACCCGCGAATCCTAACCGACCACGGACTCGTCGTCCAAACCAGCGGTTCAACACCAATTTATGCTCATCAAACGACGCACCAATCATGAGATTGAAGCCTTCATCAAGTCGTGGTTTTCTCATGCTCTCTAAATCCGGTAACGTCTCAACCTACGACTAAGTTCAATTACTGGTATTATTATTTATGGCCGGAAAATCACCATGTAATGCTGACTGAGGAACACAGCTTTCCTCAGTAAGCAGGGGACTTAATGTAGATGGTGGATTTTCGACAAAGTCTAGAATCGTAAACTCATAATTATACGAAGCTCTAATTCAGCAATCAGACGTGAGTATCGAGACACGGCTCTCTCATCGAATTCTCAACGGAGAGTAATTTCTCTCAGAGTACATGTAGATATGTAGTCTCACGACTGGACAACGACATATCTCATGAATACTGAATACTTTCAGTGATCATTTCTATATAGTATCACGAGATGGACGGTTCCTAGACAGCTTGCTTTGCTAGTATAAAGCGATAACGTCTTCAGGAACAAACAACGAGTTTACCCTGACTATATAAAGGATATGACTTACCGACAAGATCATATCGGGATAATTAATTCTCCTAGACAGCTTGCTTTGCTAGTATAGAGCCACAAAGTTAATTATTCCTAATTATAATTGCCCCTATTCCATGGTCGAATCCACGACTGGTCCCATGGAATGGCAATAAACAATTGTTCTGATTCTATGATCGAATCCACAGCTTGATCTCATAGAATAGAAATAACTATATTATATCATTACTCCGATTTCATGATCGAATCCAAAACTGGTCTCATAAATGGTAATAGATAAATCTTAATTACTCCGATTCTATGGTCGAATCTACGATCCCATGGAATGGTAATGCTCACTTTATTATTCTGAATTCGTAGTCGAATCCTCAGCTGATCCTATGAATTAATAATAAACATCTTATTGCTCAGGTTTGTGAATTATTCTCCACCGAATTCCACAATTAGTAATAAATAATCAACAACTGTGCGTCTGAGCCACCTCTAAGTAAGCCCCGATTCAAATGGTGAAGGTGTATTCAACGACGATACACTAACAGTCACCGCATGAATGAGTATTTCAAAAATACAACGAAACGATGAACCTATGCAAAATAGAGAAGAAAATAATAAATAATTAAAAATATTGACCAGGGTGCTGGGAGCACGGACACACGACCGACTGATAAGCACGTAAGTGTGACATATTTTTCACCCATAAATACATTAGTTGGGACTCATTTTATCACTAATAAACTTGTTTGTAGGTGTTTTTGAGCAATAAACATTTTTGGAAAAATCAGCTCGAAAAGTTGTTAAAGGAACCCCCGGAGGGCATTTGCTAAGCAGACTCCCACCTTGGATAAGGGGAACCTCAATTTATAAGGGGCACCTCAGTTGAACACCTGCTATTCACACCCCATCTCTGGTTAAGGGATTACCATCTCCTTTCTCATTTTTGAAACTGTTTTTGGCGGGAAAGAAAAACATAATTCCCTGGATTTGGTTTGCACGAGTTTCAGTCGCAGTTAGCTCGTATTTTGGATTGGGATTGCTCTATTGACGCAAAACATGGTTGGTAATGAAGTTTGATCCAAGAAAGGAAGGATATTTTCACCGATTTAAGAAAACAAGCAATATTATCTTCTTGAAGAATACTCGGGATTTCATCTGCTATAATCAAGGATTTCATGTGTTACAAAGTGTTTTACATCATCTATAACGTGTGGGATCCTGTTTGGAGAGTTTCAGTCGAAAAATAACACGTAAAAGGAATGTTTTCACGAGACAGGGATGAGATAAAACATGGAATATATTTTCTTGGTTATTTCCGGAATGTATGAGCCGTAGTTGGGGGTTGGCGTGTTTCTATGGAGAGTTTGAACTCTGCTGAACTTGTATGACGTGTTTTGATAGAGTTGAACTGCTGTAGGCGCGTGCAGGAGAAGAAAAAAGGGAAGTTACGTGGAGTTGGAAGAAAAACAGGACACGAGGATATATCGAGTATTCTTCAATTCAGTTAAGATATTTCTGGAAGATTTTGTGCTTGCAATTAGTCAAACTCAATCTATTACGAGCAGTCAATGTGTTTGGGTGAAGTATGAATGCAGAAGTTGCGTATAAGAGTTAGACAGGGAAAAAAATATCGGTAATAGGCAGGGGAGTAAAAGAGGATTATTCTGAAGTTAATGACGAGATTCGATGGTGCTACTGGGTATAAAAAGGATATTTGGAAGCCAGAGAAAGAGAGAGATTTTGGGGGGTACGACAGAGATCTTAGGCCGTAGAAAGGGAAGTTGCAGAAGTCATTGCTGCACTTTCAGGTGAAGAAGAAGACGAAGAATAGATCACTGTTTGAGGCCTGTCATCTTTTCTTTGTAACAGTTACTCAATTGTGACAGTAGGTTCTGTAACAAAAATAAAGCGTTACGAATATCTGTTCTATTACAATTCTTTAATAAAAACACCATCTTGAGCAATGAATTATCTTTTCGAGTGTGTTTTCGCCATGTGGAGATAGAACCCAACACTTGGTCGACGGAGGAAGCCGGACTTCATACATGGGTGAATTTGTTTTATTTTCTATTTGACTTTTGCACTTAATTAAAATAGAATTATGATTTGAAAAAATTAGTTATTATTTTATTAGATGGGTCATGTTTGCTTAGATGTTTGATGTCCCATGCTTACGATTTATAACTAATGTTTGGAGAATCTACCTTGGCAAGAATAAGAGTCGATGTTGTTTTATTTGTCGAGCGATAATTGTTTGAGAATGAACAATTGAACCTTTTGATATGAGTTTGACCGAATCCTAGACCCAGTAAATCTCTATTTTATTCCTTTAAAATTAATCTTAACAAGTCTTAGAGTTCGAATCCTATTTACTAAAAAAAAAAACAATCAAAAATCTGAATCACCGACTGACCGTGTCGTGGTCAATCCCACGCCAGTTTTATATTTTTAATGCATTTTATTATTTTCCATGATTTGATGGAAATTCTCTCATTTTATCAAATCTCCTTCGTCTCGAGGAAACTCCTCGGTTTCATGGTACTTCCATAAATCCATAAAAAATAATATAAAATTAAGGAAAGGAGTGTGGGGCGTGACCATTGGCCAACCGGCCATGCCTTGGTCCCAACCGGCCCCACACCCCACGGTTCCTTATTATTTTCTTATTATTATTATTATTTCTCTAATTTCATGAAAAATTCCTTGATTTCATGGTATTTTTTCACAAATCATCAAATAATAATAAAATAATAAATTATGAAAACTTGTGGGACCGGGCCTTGGCCAGACGGCCATTCCCTAGCCGGTCCCACACGCCGCTTTGTTTTATTATTTTATTATTAGTTTTCCTTGAATTCATCAAATTCCTTGATTTCATGGTATTTCTCTCAAATTAGGAAAAATTCCCTCAATTCATCAAAAATACATGAAAAATACACAAAAATTAGGAAACTCGTGGGACCGGGCCCAAGCCGGCCAGCCATGCCTTCCACGGTCCCACGCGCCCTTGTTTTTATTATTTTAATATTTTTTGCTTCCTTGACCTCATGAAAACTCCTTCAATTCATGGAAACTCCCTAAATTCATCAAATTTCTCAAAATTCATGAATTTTTCATAAAATCATCAAAATTTTTATAAAATTAAGGAAAAGGCACCACATGACCGTGGTCACGACCGGCCGACCATGCCTTGACCACGGCGGTCCCACGCCTACTCATTCCTTATTTTATAATTATTTTTCATCATCTCATGGTGTTTTCCTCAGTTTTGTCGAAACCCTAATTTTGGCATATTTTCTCGAATGGATGCTCAATTGCACGACAGAAAATATCAAAATTCTCAGGACTGAGACGCGGACGCCTTAGGGACAAGAGAACGCTATCTTGACCAACCAAGATTGGCTCTTTGGCTCACGGAAGCCGGTCCCATCAATTTTAACAATTTTGACCTAATTTGCACAATTGCTCGTATTAGGTCCAAAACTCTTCCAAAGACTTTGGATTTTCATGAAGTGATCGTCAGGCGGTCACGTGACAACCCAGGGACGGTTTCATGACTCCATGGTCGGTCCCTCGCCTCGTCATAATTAATTAGGTTTTCTCACCTAAGGCTCAGACGAGCATTTTCGAATAAATGATTAAACCATCATTTAATCATTCTTTCACCAACAAATCGTCAACTCAACAAGGAGTTCTTCGTATTTGCTCACGTGAGCATATGGACACTACATGGTTGCTCCACGGTCCCATGTAGTCGCTCCCTCCTTCGTCCATGGTTAAACTTCCGACGAACCATGAATTGATCATCAATTGATCAAATTAGGGTTTCTGAATCCAAGGATCATCATTCCAGATTCTAACCTTAATAATTTTACGACGGCCTCATGGTCATTAATCTACAATTATACTCCGCTCAGCGACTAGTATTCTAATTAATATTTTTAGTACGCTGCCAATAATCCATCAGATGAGCAACACATGCTCAGACGATCAAATATTCAACAATTCATCACATGCGCAACACTTGCTCAGATGATAAATATTTGCTCGAACCAAGGAATATTGGTCAACAATCAATATTCAACGATCTATCGAATGAGAAATACTTGCTCACTTCATCGTAATAACTATACCTCTGTCTCATGACATGTTCAACTCGTGAGTTTCAGAACATCATGTTCAACTCAGCAACTACATGGACTCATCGTCCCATCAAACCACGAAGTCATCAATTGACTAACATACCACGAGACGTCAATCGTGTCATTTGGGGGGATATCACTTAGGGTTTTGTCTGGCGGTCTACGGCACGTGTGTTCAAACACACGATGAAATGTGAGCAAGTCGTGCAATCAGTTGAAGGAACTCACGAGGTAGTGGGTGGAAAATCGACCAAGTCTCCACACGTTGAGCAACTGGTTTCAAACACGATCTCCACTTCCCCACTCCTTGATTCCATCAACTGTCATACTTCATGGGGTCATGGTGTCTAAAATTCCAGCAATATGAATAATTCTGTGAATCATGATTGAATCATCGGCATCATCAGTATCATCAATCTCACGTCAAACTGACAACACGAGATCATCAACTCATCAATTGAGTAACTACTCTTAATTGAGCAATTTCAATCACTCAGAGCTTATCCTATTCAGAATTCACACACCCACAATCTTTGATTACCATTGATTCCACATATTTCTCAGCTTCCCTCCTACAGATCAACCCATCCTCTCTTGTGACCGAATTTACTCTGGAACGGTCATTGTCTTGATTTAGGCCAGAGTACTATAGATTGATCTCTCGAATCTAAAGCACCCCCTTTGCAGCGGTGCATCTGTATGAGGTTTAACATTTCGCTCGGTTCGAGGAGTCTCCTCCGTACGGTCGTATCCTCAATTCCTTAAAAACCAGCAAATCGTTTTTCCCCATCTACAGTTACACCCATTTAAAACAATGGTTTGGTAGACTTCTCATTTGAATAGGCGAATGATCTTTATTATGATCCGCATCTTGGATAACTTCATCACTGTTGTAATGGATTTCGAAAGGTTGCCCATCTTCAAAATATTCGTTATCGTCCTTTGGAATTTCAAAATTGTTTTGTTTTTGAGGCCAAACTTCTTCCTCATAACTATTCTTACCAAGTTGACCAATTTGTATTTTTAATTTCTATTCCTTTGAACTTCTTGGTGTGATTATTCCCAATTATATGTTGTTTATGTTGTTTAATAAGATGCTTTATAGTTTCTTCTAAGCTAGGATGTGTTACCCTCTCATTGATTATAGTATCGCTAGCCTCGATATCATCCCTTTGAATGGGTGAATGATCATGAATATGATCAGGAAATGGGTCAATCATATTAATTATAACAAGGTATGGTTGATGAAATATTAACCAAGCTTTGCAATATGTTATATATGTATAATTGCGTTAAATCTGTTAGACTAGAGGAAACATGATAAATAGCATAACTATCCTCCCATCTTTGTGGTTGTTCACCCACATATCCGTCATAAGGTTGTTGATATGTATGACAATACCCAAAAAGTTTTGTAAAATATTGATCATAGCCAAAAGATTATACCCTTGGTATGGTGGGTGGTTGTCACAAGATAACTAAAACAAAAACAAGCTAAACAAATAAAAAATCAAATAAAGACCTCTCCCCGGCAGCGACACCAAAATTTAATGCATGTCATTAGTGAAACAAATTACTAGATATATTTCCCGCTAATTAACTAGTAATATAACGGTAGTAAGGATCGTTCCCACATAGAGTTGTGTAATTAACATATTATTTGGATTAACATGTAAGAATGTATGATATCTCATATATTGTGGTCAATACTAAACATAAGTATTTGTAAAACCTGGGTCTCTAAAGTCATATTAGTATACTTATTTGATTGAGATAAGGAAACCAATTCTATTTAATTACTTCTCTTTAACTTCCTGGTGTGCTAGCAGTGTCTGATTGGTGGTGTACTCCTAAATCTCTAGATTCTCGTAATGGGAGAACTCTATAAAGGAAGGGAGTCCGTCTTCTCATCGTGCCTTGCCATTCGAAAGAGAAGAGAAGACTTCATCCTCAACTTTCATTGCTGATCTTCGTTGCTGTTTTGGTATCTCTACATGTGCTTATTATCAGGTATGTAACAACAACCTTAGGTTTATTAAATCATGATCTTAATATTTAGCAAGATTCTTATTGTATATGATTTGTTTTGGTTTCATGTGTGATGGCTAATAGTTTTCCTACATAGCAAAGTGATAGGATTTTGGGAGAACCCTATATGTAATAACCGTAATCGCACGGTGTCTAACTAGTAGACAGAGGCAAGTACGGGTCGAACCCACAGGGAACGGTGGAAACACTGATAATCAATATCTCTAATCAGGAACAGAAAGAATATTTTTGGATTTTTAGAATTGAAATGAAATAAACTAATAAAATGAATCCAAAGGAAAAGTCGGTAACCAGGGTTTATAATATCCACCACTATTTCTATTCAAATACTGAAATGAAACATAATTCATGAATTATTTATTGTTCGTTCTATTGACATCACCTATTATATATATTAGAGTCGCAAATATCACTGGGACGCCCTAAGCATGGCACATCAAAAGACTAAACCAAAGCATGCACCATCAAATTGCATTAGCGAGAAATTTATACGAAACTAAATACAGGTTCTCAAATAATACCTGGCAATTCTAAGCATACCCCATCAAAGGATTTAACCCAAGCATAAAATATCAAATAAGTAGACAAATATATTTTCGATCCTAACTATTATGCACAAAGTTTATATGAAACCGATGAAGCAACAACTCATTTTCAATCAATCAATAAGCTTATTTCAAGAATTAATGTATTCAAATCATAATGGTCTTTACTCCATATTATTCAAATCAAAATAGCCTAATACCCAAAGTGGTTTCAACATAAACCCTAGTTACACAAATCTAGCAAGACATAAACTTCTCAAAAGCCATAAAAAATATTAAGAGAATCACAAACAAAATAAATCGGAATTGAAACAACGAAACTTCAAACCGTAATCCTCCCTTCGCCTTTGTTGCCGCGTCTCTCTTTGTTTCTCTGCCTATTCTCGGCTCTGCAGCCGGCTTCCTCCCCCTTTTCATTTTTTGTTCGTTTCCCTCATGTAGGTGGTGCCTCCAGTCGAACATAAGACCTAGCAACATTTTCCAAGGCCCAGTACATTCGGGTCCATTACCGGCTCCGATTGCCAGATCCAAACACACAACCACAACCAACTTCTTAAGCTTCTGAGTCACGTCACCACTCGTTGTACAAGCACCGGTAAGCCCTCTCGGATCAAATCAGCCAACAAACTTCTCACCCGACACCACGAGTATTCATCGCTCAGCAGCAAAACGCAACTTCGCTAAGTCCATCTTCACTTACATCTCAAGACTGCTCGACTGCAAATCAGAAGCACCTTTCCAAACTCCAGTCGACACACATCTCCAGCACTCTGACCCTATTAGCACCTTCCTCCACCAGTTCGACCAATTTCCATACATGCCAAGAATACTCGATTTCAGTCCATATACACTGCCACCATTTCTATTGCTCGACTTCTCCACTGTCCGACTAAGTCTCGGCATACACTGGCTTGCTCACATCCATCAGATGGACCTTTGCCTCTATGTTCTCAAACAACCCCAACTGAACCAGATTCCCAACTCCATTTGCATCGCATCTGCAACATATTAGCTCGCTTGCTGTTATCACTACCAGTTTGAGCTCAAAACAACACAACAACGATTCTTCTCAATCTCAGACTACATCACCAATTCTTTCTTCAGTTCACTTCAAGCTGAGATTGGGCAGCAACCCATCATTTACCAGCAGTTGTTCCAACCAACCTTCTCAGACATGCCATAATCACCATAGTTCGATACGAACCCAAGACTCCAAATCGTTGCATTATTAAGAACCCATTCTTCCTTCAGTTTGAGTGGAAGCTCGATTCCATATCCATTCAGACCAAGAACCGTAGCCATCCAAACAGCCTCATGATACTTCCGCCATCAGCAGCAACACCATCGTTCTCCATCGGTCCAATGCTTCCTTGCCACCGGCTACAACATCAACTTCTACTCCCTGACCAGCTGAAAACCGGCGACCAATAACTGATCATCTAACTTCATCTAATCGAATCACCATCTCGCACCTTCGTCTGAACCAGCTCCATTACAAATTGTTGCAGTTCCGACCAGCTTCTCTATCTCCATTTGCATCTCCGATTCAGTTACCATCTTCGTCTCCTCAGTTCCTTGATTTATCGGCAGAATCTCCCAACTACGGATACAGTACTTTCTCTAAATCCGCCACGACTCCATTCCTTTTCTGCTTAAATAGAGAGATGAGAATTTCTCTCTTGTTTTGATATGAAATGAGACTTTGACTTAACATGGGCCTGGCACGGTGAACAGGCCAAGACTTTGCTTTGCTTCTTGACTTCCAGGCACGTGCTTTGGAAGCTTATATCTTTCTCATGTCATGGATTGCCTTGGAAATTCATGTCGTAAATGGCACTATAGCTCTTATTTAGTCGTTTCTCCTTCATCAGTTGAATTTGCTTGTGCTTTCTGCAAAAGCACTAAAATATTGTTGTTAGCCAAAATATCGAGTCCTAGCTAATATAAATATGGGTATAAGATGTAGCACTTACGTGCTCATCAACACCCCACACTTGTATTTTGCTAGTCCTCGAGCAAAACAGAAGAAGACCAGCTACACAGCTGGTCATATGATAAGAGAGAGAGACCCGCTACACAGCTGGTCATATCATTTTTTTCTTTGACCCGCTAAACAACTGATCATTTTTTTTTTTTACTTTTTTTAAGACTCGCTACACAGCTGGTCATAATATGAAAGAAAAAAAGAAATAAAAGGCCCGCTACACAGCTGGTCATAACTCTAACAATTTTTTTTAGACCCGCTACACAGTTGGTCATAATTGCAAGAAAATTCCTGAAAAAGAAAAGTAAAATGTTAGCCACTCCCCCACACTTAAACATTACATTATCCTCAATGTAATTGAGTCATCCAACGTAAAAATTAAGATGGGAAATTCATAAAAAGGGAAAATAAACAAATAAAAATAAAACAAGAAAAAAGAAATACCTACTGGAATATACAAATAAGACTCTCCATATATCAACAACCTAAATATTTGGGGATCAACCCAAAGCACAATATATACAATTAATGATAACCTCACACTCTCGTTGTATCAACGTAAAGATATAGAGACTATCAAAAACAAAGAGTTATCTCCAAACCTAGTTTTTACAAAGGATATATCGTCAGTAATAACAATTACCGACTCTAGTGGTTCATTGGGGATGGGAATTGAAACAATCTGAAAGACATGCACATGCAAAGAGAAGTCACGAGATGCAAAATAATCTAGTATATACTGGAGAAGCACGCAATTCTAATCCAAAATTAGGAATCTTCCGAAAAAGTTGTGTTAACAATTCTAGGTATATTAACTTCTCCACTAGGTTTCCAAACCTGTACTAAATCATCATCATATTCATCATCAACCAAGGAATCAATAGGAATATCACAATAAAGATGATTAGAAGTAACCTTATAGATAGAGTGTAATGTTTCTAAGTCGTTAGACTTAACCACAGTTTCCTATGAATTAACACGTTCTTCATAAGCATCATTGTTATAGCACTGATATGTCACACCGTCTAAAAGAATGGTGTCCTCAATCCTAAACTCATCCTTTTGAATAGGCGAGTGATCATTAACACGATCAAGAGTTGGACTAAATACACCACCTTCAATTGGTATGAAAATATCTCTATTCCTATGATCACAACTATCAAGTTCATCATCCTTCTCCATACACATTGATTCATTAGGTAAAGCGGTTTCATCATAAATATCAAGAGTATTAGAAAAATTAGAACTTGTCCCTCGGTAGGACCAAAATCTTTTACCGACTGCATTAGTTGAGCAATCGATAAATAAGTTTGTTCATCAAGTTGAGCAATAGAAGCATGGGTTTTACTCAGCTCAGCAAAAAATAACTCATTAGCTTTGGTATGTTCGACAATGTCAATATTGAGGCGTTCTAGCAAAGATAGTTGTGATGTAGATGGGTCACGGCGAGATTGATCATCTCTCTCATACTGTGACGGAGAAATGTGTGAATAATAATTGGAATAAACAAATTGTGTCTCATACCCAGGGTAAGGTTGGTAATGATCATAACCTTCACAAGGTCCGGAATGATCATACCTATGAGAATAATTCCAATCATTATTTACACACTTGGCAGGTTCTTGATAATGAGAAGGTGCATATACATACTCCTCAGGTGAAATATCAAATGACTCCCCTGTCTCAGCTCTTTTGTTAAGATTCCAAAAAACTATAAAAGAAGTCAACTCGCTGGAAACCATTATACAAAGTAATTCTCAATAAATCACCTTGCAAAAGTTTTGCGAGAATATCAAGTACTTACTTTAGGCCAGTTGTTGACTCCAGTCGCCGTTCTTCAGACTAAGGTACCTATGAAAAATCAAATAAGCTACGTAAAAAGAACTAAAAGAAAATATAAAAAAAATAAATAAGCTATGTACAAAACATAAAAAATAAATATGTACAAAATACGAATTACAATATTCCACAACCGCTCCCCGGCAGTGGCGCCAAAAATTGATAGGATTCTGGGAGAACCCTATATGTAATAACCGCAATCGCACGGTGTCTAACTAGTAGACAGAGGCAAGTACGGGTCGAACCCACATGGAGCGGTGGAAATACTGATAATCAATATATCTAATCACGAACAGAAAGAATACTTTTGGATTTTTAGAATTGAAATGAAATAAACTAATAAAATGAATCCAAAGGAAAAGTCGGTAACCAGGGTTTATAGTATCCACCACTATTTCTATTCAAAGTGAAACATAATTCATGAATTATTTATTGTTCGTTCTATTGACATCACCTATTATATATATTAGAGTCGCAAATATCATTGGAACGCGCTAAGCATGGCACATCAAAAGACTAAACCAAAGTATGCACCATCAAATTGTATTAGCGAGAAATTTATACGAAACTAAATACAGGTTCTCAAATAATACCTGGTTATTCTAAGCATACCCCATCAAAGGATTTAACCCAAGCATAAAATATCAAATAAGTAGAAAAATATATTTTCGATCCTAACAATTATGCACAAAGGTTATATGAAACCGATGAAGCAACAACTCATTTTCAATCAATCAATAAGCATAATTCAAGAATTAATCTATTCAAATCATAATGGTCTTTGCTCCATATTATTCAAATCAAAATAGCCTAATACCCAAAGTGGTTTCAACATAAACCCTAGTTACACAAATCTAACAAGACATGAACTTCTCAAAAGCCATAAAAAATATTAAGAAAATCACAAACAAAATAAATCGGAATTGAAACAACGAAACTTCAAACCGTAATCCTCCCTTCGTTTCTGTTGCCGCGTCTCTCTTTGTTTCTCTGCCTATTCTCGGCTCTGCAGCCGGCTTCCTCCCCCTTTTCATTTTTTGTTCGTTTCCCTCATGTAGGTGGTGCCTCCAGTCGAACATAAGACCTAGCAACATTTTCCAAGGCCCAGTACATTCGGGTCCATTACCGGCTCCGATTGCCAGATCCAAACACACAACCACAACCAACTTCTTAAGCTTCTGAGTCACGTCACCACTCGTTGTACAAGCACCGGTAAGCCCTCTCGGATCAAATCAGCCAACAAACTTCTCACCCGACACCACGAGTATTCATCGCTCAGCAGCAAAACGCAACTTCGCTAAGTCCATCTTCACTTACATCTCAAGACTGCTCGACTGCAAATCAGAAGCACCTTTCCAAACTCCAGTCGACACACATCTCCAGCACTCTGACCCTATTAGCACCTTCCTCCACCAGTTCGACCAATTTCCATACATGCCAAGAATACTCGATTTCAGTCCATATACACTGCCACCATTTCTATTGCTCGACTTCTCCACTGTCCGACTAAGTCTCGGCATACACTGGCTTGCTCACAGCCATCAGATGGACCTTTGCCTCTACGTTCTCAAACAACCCCAACTGAACCAGATTCCCAACTCCATTTGCATCGCATCTGCAACATATTAGCTCGCTTGCTGTTATCACTACCAGTTTGAGCTCAAAACAACACAACAACGATTCTTCTCAATCTCAGACTACATCACCAATTCTTTCTTCAGTTCACTTCAAGCTGAGATTGGGCAGCAACCCATCATTTACCAGCAGTTGTTCCAACCAACCTTCTCAGACATGCCATAATCACCATAGTTCGATACGAACCCGAGACTCCAAATCGTTGCATTATTAAGAACCCATTCTTCCTTCAGTTTGAGTGGAAGCTCGATTCCATATCCATTCAGACCAAGAACCGTAGCCATCCAAACAGACTCATGATACTTCCTCCATCAGCAGCAACACCATCGTTCTCCATCGGTCCAATGCTTCCTTGCCACCGGCTACAGCATCAACTTCTACTCCCTGACCATCTGAAAACCGGCGACCAATAACTGATCATCTAACTTCATCTAATCGAATCACCATCTCGCACCTTCGTCTGAACCAGCTCCATTACAAATTGTTGCAGTTCCGACCAGCTTCTCTATCTCCATTTGCATCTCCGATTCAGTTACCATCTTCGTCTCGTCAGTTCCTTGATTTATCGGCAGAATCTCCCAACTACGGATACAGTACTTTCTCTAAATCCGCCACGACTCCATTCCTTTTCTGCTTAAATAGAGAGATGAGAATTTCTCTCTTGTTTTGATATGAAATGAGACTTTGACTTAACATGGGCCTGGCACGGTGAACAGGCCAAGACTTTGCTTTGCTTCTTGACTTCCAGGCACGTGCTTTGGAAGCTTATATCTTTCTCATGCCATGGGTTGCCTTGGCAATTCATGTCGTAAATGGCATTGTAGCTCTTATTTAGTCGTTTCTCCTTCATCAATTGAATTTGCTTGTGCTTTCTGCAAAAGCACTAAAATATTGTTGTTAGCTAAAATATCGAGTCCTATCTAATATAAATATGGGTATAAAATGTAGCACTTACATGCTCATTATAAAGCTAGAATAAAGTAAAGGACAAAAGGGGTTAGTTGTAAGAAAACTAAAAAAGTAAATAAGAAAACAAAGTGTTGATCAAGGAATCCTTCGCCGTTACCGAGCGTTAATGGATTTAATATATTTATCCTTCTTTCGTCTGAATCATTCATCAACAACAGTAGAATAGCAACAAGCTCAGTTATCCCCAAAACTCCCTGTATAACTGGATACGAAAGCACTCGACTACCCGATTTTATTCATCCGAGCCACCATGAATAATCTCACAAGATGTAACCCAGTCGAATGCATTAAGGTTTGTGAATTTAGGTTGATCATATCATCAAATACATAAGCTCGATCTGCTTACTAGTGTTGTCTTCAAACACGATTGCTGATAGACACATTTTTGTGTCTAAGTTGTCCTCAATTTTCTGTAATGTCGGTACTCGATTTCGTACTTATTATGGTGTTTTGTGTGTTTGTAGGTATTTTTTGGAAATAAATATTGTTGGAAAATGCGGCTCGAAAAGTTGCTCGGAGCACCCCTGAAAAACAATTGCTATACGGACCCCCACTTCTGCTAAGAGGCACCAACGACTATGTGTAGCCCATTTTCATCTTTAGCACCCACTTTTTTTCTGGCACCCAAGATGTTGGATAAGGGCTAACCATTCTTCCCCACGGTTTGAACATTTTTTTGGTGGGAAAATAAGCTTCCATGTAGCGTATTTTTCAGTCGTGATTTCGGGGGAGTTTGAAGGAGATTAAATCGCTGGATTCAACTCAGAATATTCTTCTTTGACTAAACAGGCCTGGTATGCCAGCTGGATTCGTCTAAAATTGGCTACAATCTCATGTGCATGAAAACAGAGGAGTGAAGCAAAACACGATTTTGCTTGTGGATGAGGCATGAAGATTTCAGCCCTGCACGTGTATACAACCTTCTCAATCTATCTTGGAGCGTCTAGGGAGTGTATTTGGATCAAATCAAGGCTCGGAAGAGATTAAAAAAAGTAAGAAAATATTCCCGGAATATTTTCCTTAATGCCGAGTAATGAAGTTAAGGAGGAGATTTCTTGCAGTTATGGAGGAGATTTCTTGTGCATGATAGGCTATATAAGGTGTATAGGAGCAGTAGAGCGGGGAATGGAGAGTTTGGGGTGAAGTTAGAGAAGATTGGTGAGCTGCAGAGTCGAAGAAAAAAAGCTGCAGGAGAAGTTTCTGCTGCTGTAGAAACTTAAGAACACGAAGACCAACGACCCTCAGGCGTCAGTCGCAGGAAGTGTCGTATATTACTGTAGCATAAGCTGTTGATATCCAACAGTCTTATTCTTCTGTTTCCATTGTAACAGTCATTCTGCAACGCTTATTTACGTTGCAGTTGAGCTGTTTTTACCATTTTCTCATATTTCTTCAATAGAAACACCTTTTGAGCCATGGATAAATATTTTGAGTGTGTTTTCGATATAATGAGCTAAACCCCAACACTGGGACGATGGAGGAAGACGAATTTCATACATGGGTAAAATGATTTAATTCTTTTTAAGACTTTTGCATTAATTTTAATTGAAATATGATTTGAATTAATTGGTTGTCATTTAATTTGATGAGGTATGCTTAGCTTAAATGTTTTGATACATCATGCTTAGGATTTACAACTGATCTTTTGAAAATCTACCTTGGCAAAATAAGAGTCCATGTTAATTTTATTTATTGAGCTTCCATCGTTGAGAATAAATAAATTGAACCCTACGTTATGAATTCGACGAAATCCTAGTCCCAATAACTCTCTTCATACCGTGACAATTTTTTGTACATATATTTTTCTTTTATTTTAGTTTATTAAATCCTAAAATCATTTTCAACAAGTCCGAGTGAACGACAACCTATTTACCACTATCTAAAATTCGATCAATTGCTCCACATAATCCCTATGCAAGGTCTCTCATTTTCGATTTGTGTAGGAGATGATCAACTATTACACGTATCTCACAACTCTCTACGCGATATAATGGTCAATAGACTTATCTAGTTGCGCATCCAAATCAATCTACGAATCAATCATAAACCTTAGATATAGTGAAAACAAATGATGATGATTAAAACTTCAAACAACTGTACTAAAGCTTCACGCCTAAAATATTGAATTCATGCTTAAACAACAAAGGTTTAGCTACTTATTTTACAAACAAGAAGAAGATGGAAAAGATTGGACGGTTTACCCCTTTAGGTTTAGATATGTAAGTTGTGATATTAGAAGTAAAAATTGTATATAGTGAAAAGATTTATTCTTCCATATCTCTCGATGCTTGGCATTCAAGTCTACTTTCCTTTTGGGATTTAGATTCTCTATATAACCTTGTATCCTTGTTAGAAGTCAAAATACGTTAAAACATGTCCCTCGGGTTAGCCACAGTCGGCATAAGTGATTATCAATCGGCCGTGCCGAATTAAGGGTCAAAATAACTCCTAATATCTTCTCCTAAACTTTTTCAAATTCCTATGAGAAATGCCGATTGTAGGGGGTCAAAAATACACTTTTTCTGCTCGAAACAGTGTGGTGTTGTAGAGCGTTGTTTCTTCGTCTCGACTGTTTTACCTGTAACTTTTTCGTCCAAACTCGGAATGACCTCATTATTTTTGCATTCACTTCGTATTTTTGTTCTATTCAAGACGGTGTTAAGAAATATTGGATTTGAATTAGTTGAATTTGGTCATTGGTCCTCCTTCATCAATAGACTTCACTTCCTTTCTCATTTAACCACTTTGGATTATTCACCTAATATGACACATAAACTATAAAATAATCATAATAACAAGTAATATGCAAGAACTATAGCTACAACAAAATATGGATTTGACACTCTAAACATGTAAATTAAGCACTTATCAACTGCCGAGACTAACTCATGAGTCCAACAATTTAAGTTAAAAGAAAGTTTGTAACCCATGAATCCAAATTTTAGCTCTGCCACTGCCACAAGGGTAACGTTAATTACAAATCAACAGTAAATTGTTGGCGATCTATACCATTATTGTTCATGAAAACATCTCATCATTAGTGTTTCTACTTGCGGCCTGATGTTTACTTATTTGTTCTTGGACTAATGTAGGATCTAATTAATTATTACAATAACACTTTTATCAAGGGACTGGACTGTATTGGTGACGAGCTTCAAATCTTCAAATCAAAGGCTTTCCTTATGTCATATGTTGGTGCTAACTCTAGATATGTTAACGGTTCGAGAAACCAAGTAATATCATTGAGCTAACATTTTGAAATAGACATTGGCCTATTACGCATAACACAATCACTAATTAGAGGTCATCAAAATGGTAAGATATTCCCTGTTCTCTTGTATTCTCAAAATAACGCTTTGAAAAACTCTTTTAACATAGAAAACCCCAATCCACAAGCTTATACTTTTATGTGCCTGGTTTCATTCTTCATAAGCACAATATAATTGAAGTCGCTCTTACTGTTTTTCTACTGACTTCCATTTAGTTTGATTAAGTGGAAGCGAATTCCACTCATATAGTATTAATAGTAACGTGTACATATTTAACAATGTAGCTTCTATAAACAACATGCACATTATTATAATTTTGCATAATCTAAAGTGTGCATATTCTATATATTATATCACATATAACTAACTTGAGTCTAAATAAAAATAAAACTTTAATCAAAAAAATTGAGTCTAAATAAAACTAAAACTTAAATCCAAAATCTGAGTCTAAATAAAACTAAAACTTAAATCAAAAATTGAATTACAGAAAAGACAAACTTGCCAATTTTGAAATATTCGAAATAGAACGTATGTGTAGTCTTTAACCGACCTTCTGATATAACTTGAACAATTTGAGTCATAAGTTTTTAGGTTTTATGAAATAAAGATCACCAAGAATATCTTCGGACACTTTGTTTTAGAATATGAGAATGAACTCGAACACATCTTCGAACTCAGACCACCCACCGATTAGTTTGGATAAAAGCTTGCTCTTGATGGCTAGATATATGAACAAGCAGTACACCGGGACTACTCTGTTGGAATGTTGCTTGATGGTTAGAAATATTAACTCGCTCTTGATGGCTAAATATATGAACATGAAGTACATTAGGAAGTACTCTACTCATTAAGGTGTTGCTTGATGGTTTTCTTTTTTTCCATTTCTTTATGCTCTTGATTATTCATCTCGATTTTTTTTAGTAGAACAAGAATTTTGGAGAAGAAACACATAGAATGGATAGAAGATATGATGAATCTGTGCATACTCATAGGTCGTAAAGAACCTACAATAGACGATAGAGCATCGAGCTACCGCTAGAGACAAAGTCTTTAATAGTGACACGACGAATTTGTTAGGCGACCTAACATAAATCAATTTTTTTCACTAGTAACCGTAGGATCCGGTCTCGAGAAACAAAAGAAAAAAAGATCAACTTCCAAACAAATTTTTCTTTTTTTTTTTTGGCTTGAGTTTGATTTCGCCTTGTCCAACGTGAGATTTTCTCTCCTATCACCTATCATCAACTTCCGAGCTCCAACACTAGGACTCTCGTCAAGAAGTCCTAAACCAAGGAGGAAGGTGCAATTAGTGCCATCCTTCCCCTTTCAAGGTGAAAATGAAACCCAACTTTGAAATCGAAAAGCCCAAATCCCATAGCTATAAGCATGTAACTGTTGCTAGTACATGCGTAGAAAGTACAGAAAGTCTATCAGAGAAAAAAGACATTGTTTGTATCGAGCCGAACGCCCCTATCACAGCGATACACGTGCGAAAGAAAGCCCAAAGTTGTATTTAACCATCAACGGCCAAACAGAAACTCAAATTGTAACGAAGCAGCTCATCAAACAGTGAGGAGGAGGAGCATAAGAAACATCGAAATGAAAATAATTTAATTTCCTCACTCACTCTCTTCTCTCTTCTTCTTCACCTAAACTCTTTTTTCACACAACAAAAACCAAACCCACCCACCCAAACAAAACAAATCTCAAAGGGGCGACGATCATTGCGATGTTCATTGCTCTCTCTACATATTCCATCATTTTCTAGGGTTCACATTTTCTCCATCTTACAATCAATCAAATTTCTCCTTCCCAAATTCAGATTTCATTTCCAGGTATTATTATTATACATTGTAGTTGGTTCAGGAGAATATGGCTACAACCATACCTAATTCATTGTTAAAGTATTCTGGAACATCATCCATTTCGGATCTTTTACAAAGTTCAAGTAATGGTGTTAATGGTGTACCGTTGAAATCATTGGGAAAGACTACAAGATTAGGTTCTTCTTCTTTGATTAGAAGAAGGGATTTGAGTGTTTCAGCTTTGATTAAGAAAGGGAAGAAAAAAGATGAACATCCATGGCCAGAGGATGCGGATCCAAATGTTAAAGGTGGTGTTTTGAGCCATCTTTCACATTTTAAGCCTTTGAAAACTAAACCTAAACCGGTTACTTTGGATTTTGAGAGACCACTTATGGATCTGGAGAAGAAGATTATTGATGTAAGTTTAAATTTTTTTTATTTGTCAATTCGTATAGACTTTTGTTTGTTGGTTGTGGGATTTAATTGAGCGAGGAATGAATTTGTGGCTTGCAGGTGCGGAAAATGGCACAGGAAACTGGTTTGGATTTTAGTGATCAGATCATTATGTTGCAGAACAAGTATGAGCAGGTAATGGATTTTTTTTTGAAAAATATGCATGTCTTTTATTTTATGTTATTATATAGGGAAATTTGATGTTCATACTTAATTGATTGCCAAACTCAACACTGGATTCTTGGTATAATCGAAAGCACAAGTAATTGCCGGTGTTATGTATTCAGTAATGGAATTGAATAGTTTCACGAGTACTGAATTCTTAAATAAATTTGTAAGGAACCAAAAATGAAATTTTATGTATCCGATCAGTGTTATTGTATTGGGAGATAGTTGATTGTAAGTAATTGCTCTCGTTGTTCCTGTTATAATCAAATGTTAAGTAAATGCCGATGTTTATATAACATTGAGTCTTTACATATTTATTAGCATACTAATTGATTTTGCAAGGAGCAAAATGAAATCTTCTTTCTGCTCATAATGGTGAAAGGAGTTAATCCAAAAAAAATTATTGGATGGTTGTTTTATCAAGTTAGTTGAGTTTGAGTTCCGTCCATCTTAAACATTTTATGAGGCGAAAACTTTACGCCTCTTGCTTCTGTTGATATTTTGCAAATTTCTTACGTAAACTTGGAGCCTTATGCGATGTCTAACTTACAGCTGTTGGACTGTTGTTGATTTCAGGCTCTAAAAGATCTCTACACGCATCTGACTCCTATACAGCGGGTTAATATTGCCCGACATCCTAACAGGCCAACTTTTCTTGATCACGTTATAAACATTACTGACAAGGTAATTCTCACCGGGCTATCAAAATTAAGCATATATTTATTTGGCTGCAGCTTACAGCTCAGTTGGTTTCAAATTTAGTTGTTTGGGGAAAAATAACATCAGCTATACCTTTCCTCTTTGTCCAGTGGGTAGAGCTTCATGGAGATCGAGCAGGTTATGACGATCCAGCTATTGTTACTGGTCTTGGAACCATAGATGGGCAAAGGTACATGTTCATTGGTCAACAGAAGGGTAGAAACACAAAGGAAAATATTCAACGCAATTTTGGGATGCCTACTCCTCATGGGTATGTTTCCGTCGTTGTGAATCATCATTTAGTTGAATATCAGTAAATACACTCGATTAATAGTCCAGAGAACAGTGTAATCAAATAAAATCTTTTTGATAAGGTCCAAATTAACTCTTTGTACCGTGTTCTTTTTTGATAAACCCAAAATCTAAAAATGAAATCTGCTGCTCATACAGTTACCGGAAGGCTCTTCGCATGATGTATTATGCTGATCATCATGGCTTTCCCATTATCACTTTCATTGACACACCAGGCGCTTATGCAGATCTTAGATCCGAAGAACTAGGCCAAGTATGTGTTGTATTTTGAACAGTTACGTCTTATGAATTTATAACTGGGTGAAAAAAAATAATTTGCTTTATCTGCACGCAGGGTGAGGCCATCGCCTACAATCTGAGGACTATGTTTGGTCTTAAGGTTCCAATTGTTTCCATCGTTATTGGAGAAGGTGGCTCTGGTGGTGCTCTGGCCATTGGATGTGCTAACAAATTACTAATGATGGAAAATGCAGTTTTCTTTGTTGCCAGGTGATTTGAAATAAAGCAGTAGGTGATCAAAATTTGTATTATATAATAAACTCGATGTTTGATCATATCCTTTCTGTGTTTATTTTTTCTTTTTTTTTTTCCTGTAGCCCAGAAGCATGTGCAGCAATTTTATGGAAGAGTGCCAAAGCTTCGCCTAAGGTATTTATTAATTAGCCTGCGGGGGATTGTTTACCCGAAGTTGGTTCGTCGTTATTGAATTTTGGGTTCCTCGTTTCTGCAGGCAGCTGAGAAGTTGAAGATAACTGCTCCGGAGTTGTGTAAGCTGGGAATTTGTGATGGCATAATTCCTGTAAGACTCATCTCTTCCTTGTGTGAACATATCAATCTTTTTTTGGTTTTGCTTCATACTACTTTGGGCTTGTCTGAATTCGGAATCCATTTTTTTATTCTACACGGATTCCCAACATATATTTAAGATGGTATCAAAGTATTTTGTTCAGCATCTTACTCATCATGGTGTGTGCTGGGAGCTTAGGTTCATTCTAAAATACTCAGCAAAAGAAATGTCTTCTGTTAGATTTGTTTTTTTAGCTAAGAATTTTTTTCTCTCTCGTATTTTATCCTTAAGGAGTTTGCTGTTCCAACAGGAACCTCTCGGTGGAGCACATGCTGATTCAGCTTGGACTTCACAGCAGATCAAAATTGCAATTACTGAAGCAATGGCTGTAAGAACGAGCCATTTCTTATAGTTTGTATGCATAAAATCATTTTCTGGTAAATTTATCTCCTCATCGTTTACTTGTGCAGGAGCTCAAGAAGATGGATATACCAGAGCTTTTGAACCACCGGATGCTCAAGTTCCGTTCTTTGGGTGGTTTCCAAGAAGGGTTACCAGTAGAACCTGAAAAGAAAGTCAACATGAAGCAGAAAGAGGAGCCCATCATTCAAAGGGAAGAAATTAGCAAGTCTTCAGACATCGAATTAGAGGGTGAGGTAGAAAAGCTGAGAGAGCAAATTATGAAGGCCAGGGAATCATCTACCGAGCTTCCTAAGCTGGGTATAGATGAGATGATCGAGAAATTGAAAAGGGAGGTTGATCAGGAATACGCTGAAGCTGCTAAAGCAATGGGTTTAACCGACAGCCTGAACAAGTTGCGCGATGAGTTTCTAAAGTCAAGGAAATCATCAGAGCAAGCAATGGACCCTAGTTTGGTGGAAAAGATTGAGAAACTTAAAGCGGACTTCAATCTGGGTCTGTCAGAGGCTCCAAACTATGCAAGTTTGACGTATAAACTTGACATGCTGAAGGAAATATCGAAAGCCAAGAAACTCTCAGAGCAGAACGAAAAAGCAATGACACTTAAACAGGAATTCAATAAGAGATTCAAAGAAGTCATGAACCGTGCTGATGTGAAGAAGAAGATTGAGGCACTCGAGGCTGATATTGCAAGTGCTCGGGGTTCCAAGGATGAGGCGTTGGTTAAAGCATTGAAGGAGAAAATTGTAAAGGTGAAGAAGGAAGTAGAATTTGAATTGGCTGATGTTCTCAAGTCTTTACGATTGGATGTTGATGTTGTAAAATCAAAAACGAAAGCCTTGAATGAGCAAATCCCACTTCCGGACATCAAGTACAGAATTGATGAATTGAACGAGGACATTAATGAAGGAATAGAAGAAGCTATCAGCTCGACAGATCTTAAGAATAAGATAGAGCTTCTGAAACTGGAGATGGTGAAGGCAGGAAAAACTCCTGATGCAGAGACAAAAAATAAGATAGATGCTCTGAAGCAGCAGATCAAGCAGAAGCTTGCGGAGGTCCTGGCTTCCTCATCGTTGGTTGAGAAACATGCAAATCTGAAAGAGGAGATTGCACAAGCTGTGGAAAATTCTGGAGATTCTGATGAGAGTATTTTGAAGGAAGACTTGAGATATGGTGATTCAGGTGTGGGAATTGCTGCTGGCCGTATCTATAGTTAATGTGAGTTGCATCAATCCTACAAATTTCTAAGTTTCAACTGCAAACTGCAATAGTAAGTTTACAGTAACTGTAGTCTCAGTGCATTTCTTTTCTATTGACAGAGATGATTACAAACTCCAGACTGAAATTGTTCTTCACTGAATCACATTACTCGAGAGTCTTATGAACGGTGCCAGGTACCACTTCCATCATCTCCGTTCACTGCAGCTTATGGTTCTGTATTGTAGAATTCGAAGACGTCACATATCTATTCGGAGCACGAGATAAGTGTAGGCAGACTAGCTCTACTAGATTCTAAGACTCTCCTCCTTTTTTTTTTCTATGTTGTTTCCTCTTTTAAGTTATTTTGTTCATTTGTCCCATTTTTGCCAGATTCTATGTTATAATAGTTCCTTGTGATAGTCATGCAAAACTCTGTATAGATTTTATGGTTTGAGGAAACTTAACAAGAAGAAACTTCAATAATAACTGTTATTAGATTTGAGTGGTTTGGCTGGGGGTTTCTTAACAGATCATACTCATGTTTTTTTTATATATAAAATAAGTAGTATGAGCTTCTAACTTTCTCTTGTTGTTCATCATATAATGATTCCAAAATTGATTTGTAGTTTCTGAAATTTAATCAACTGTATCATATAGCTTTGTGACATTTACTCCTGGTTGTCTCTATTGAGACAAACTGACAGCTCAAATGGTGAGTATTACTTTGTATGTGATACCCACTGGAAGTAATGGTCCAAGCAATAGCTACATGTTAAATACCTGCAACTGCAAACTTCACTTAATTTTTTTTTTCTTCCAGTTTTTATATTTCATTCGTATCTTGTTTCAGTGTCACTCATAAGATCCTTATTCCTTTACTGATAAACACATGTACCCTCCTTGAATGACGGTTGAACCTCTTGTGCTTGTGACACAATGTCTTCTCTTCTTCTCAACACCGTCCAGAGAAATGCTTTTTCCGGCCCTCAAGTAAGCTTTGTGCACCAGTTTGTAGTGCTGATTGTTGCTTAGCCTGTAAATTTCTGAAGAATGGGTTTTCTTTTTACTGTCAACTCCCCCAAACCAAATATTTACCGGAACCTGAACCTGAACGATCAGGTGTTCAGGGGGGCACGGTAGTGAAATTACAATTACAAGGGGCAGTCTGATGACAACCCAATCCTCAAATGTCTCTTTCAACTATGTGCGTACGGCTGGCTTTTGTGGATATGGTTGCTTTTGCTTTATTGACAGATCCCAAACGCAAACAGAATTGCTAGATATTTTTTAAGCAACAGATAAGATAATTGCAAAGAAGATTCAAGAATATCACACTTCTTACTTACTTACTGAGAACACAGGGAAAACAAAGACAGTTTCATCAATGGAGTTGCCGACGAGACCAAACAGGAGTGATGTTCATTTATCAGCAGAAGAAGAAACCAAAATCGAAAATGAAACTCGAAAACATTTCGACGATCTCGCTCCTAAACGTATCTCTAAACCTCAACGCAGTGAATACTCTTCTCAATCCAACCTCAACTACAATGACGACAACAATAACAACAACACCATTCCTGAATTAACTAAGTTTCAAGAACTCGAAAACCATGTTCCTCAGGTTAGCTTCTTATTTTCTTATTTCTGCTTGTTTCACTATTTGTAATAAGCATGTGAAATTCACTGGTTTTTTGGTGTGGAAGGATTTGGTTTACAATGAAACTACTCCACAAGAAAGAGTTGCTGAGGAAGAATACACTGAAACAGAATATTACAAAGATCTTAATTGCATTGACAAACAACATCACACGGTATTATATTGCAAACCCGAAGTTCTTAAATCTTAATTGTGTAATTCAGTTATGCTGGTTTCAAGAAATTTCTGATTTTTTGCTGTTTTTTTGTGGCAGACTGGAACAGGGTTCATTAAGGTGAATAACAGTGGGGATTGCTTTAATCTCTTACCTGATACTACTATTGAACACCATTCTTCTTCCAAAGGGAATCCTGCTACAAATGATTGGATCCCTGCCAGTAATGCCACTGATACGGTAAACAACTTATAATTGTTCAGAGTTTTTGATGCATTCTCAAGTTTACGAGGACACTGTTTTCTGATTGTATTTATCTTTTTTTGCTATTCTCAGGTAAGTTCAGACTCTCACAAGCCTAATAGAAGTGATATCTAAAATGACAAGGAAGAAGGTTCAAAGAAGGAAAGGAAGTCTGTTCGCTGAATTTTCTTATGCGTGTGTAATCTGTATTTCCAAGTCTTCATCATAGTATATGTATTTTGGGAACTGCTGGTTTAATACTTCAAATAAAATTCATTCGTAATCGATATCATGGTTGTCGAAGAATCTACTGCAAAGGACCAAGTGTTCTATATTCAGATATCTTTCATTGCAAATGATTTTAAGATTTCGGTATTATGATTTGTTCAACACAAATATACAATATGTACTAGTTGCTAAACTATGTACTCTGAGCCAACTATAGACTGCAAACTACAACTGTACCGCAAGAGATTGAACTTGTAAAGCTTCACTTTCCTATGTACCAAATTCCAAGCTCTTTGGACGTACTCTCAATCCGTAGATAGGGTCTGCAAGCTTGAAATTGCGAGTCCCTGAACACGGCCCAGTTAAGGCTTCCATTTTGCTGCTAATTACACTTCTGATGCGGAATCCTTGGTTGTTGAGCTCTTTCCTTCTCCTTGCCAAATATTCCCATGTCTCTAATTTCATCTCTTCGTCAGTTCTGCAAAAGTGAAAAGACAATGCAAGAATTGTTTCATATTTTCTAGTTGGATATGCAGGATTTTGTATTGCCAAACTAGTTCAGAAAATGTTGAAAGATATCAAACTTACCTCATTATCAAAGAAGTCCAGCCTCCATATCCTGCAGAAAGAAGATTCTCTTTTGTGGCATTTCGCTGCTTCTCAGGGTTCCTAGTGATGTAAATCACTGCCCAACCACTATCTCGGAGCTTAGAGTGAAATTCAAGCAAAATCGATTTAACTGAATAGTCCAGCTCTTCAATCCGATTTCGAACAACCACATCATTCAAATCAGGCCTGTATCACAAGAGGTCAGTAATGTAAGCTCTCTTATCTCACAGTCTTCTGCTCGCCACATAAATAAAAGATAAGCAGGGAAATACTATCCAACTAAGTTATGAAGGAGTGTTACCTGAGCTGTAATTGACTGGTGTTACGAGGATTATTAGACTGCAAGATGTCATCTAAATCAATCAACACAATATCAAAGTTATCTTTCGGTACCAGACTAATGAAGTATTTCTTTGCCATCGAAATAGTCAACTCCAAATCCCCCAAGTATCGACCCTCAGTGATGTACTGAGTAGCATATGGATGACAGATCTTCGGAAACTCAATAGGTCTCAATCCATTAAGCTCCGCGTGTTCACTGAAGAGCCTACAGTAAGCATATGTATCAGTTACTGGTTTCTGTTGCTCAATAACTCCTCCACTTTGGCTTTGACAGGATTGGAGCATGACGGTCAATGTGATCAGCAACGTCATGAAGAGAACCACAAGGGTTATTGCTGATGCTATGAAAATTGTTGCAGCGAAAGATGTGATGTAAAAACCTGACTCCATCATATACTGGCTTCCAAATTCTACATGAATCAAGAGACAGAATAAGCAAATACTCCATATTGGCGCCACTCGTGAGGAGAGGACAATCGACCAAATGGCCTGCTCATTGTTGTCTGTGAAGAGAACTACCTAAAGCGATGTTTGCAAACAAAATACTGTACTTGTTGCAAATAAATGAAGTGATGGAGAAAATCTAACTTACCCGAACCTCCTGTACTTGAAAGGGCATAGGTGGAGTTTCTACGGTCCAACTGATCCTCCATAAAAGACATTGGAGATCATCCAAACAAGAAAACAATGTCTTCCAAATCAGCCCAAGAATCTAACTCTCCAGGATGCTGCAAGATGGAAAACATTATAAGAACGAGAAAAATGAACAAATGCACATGTCTATGGGCACTTAAGAACTACAACACTATAAACAAACTCATCCATCACATACAAAATGTCGTCAAGCACCGAAACTCCCAGGAAGCTTCACTGTCCATGTGCAGCAAGCTATAATCTTCTGCACCAATCACCTTCACGAAAAAACCGTAGACGTATGTCATTAGTTTGTATCCTTATGCACAGAAACAGAAATCCAGATAGTACTTATCAACTGCATATCATCATTAGCCATAGCACACTACGGGTAGTTAAGAAAACAAACAAGGACAATACATCATATTATAAAGCAAAGGAAACTCCCAAGAAGGATCATTTTCCCCAGGTTACCAAAAAAAGCCTCCTAGTACATCATTGTCAGAAAAGGTACTCCATAGTGCATTTTACAAGTAGCTGTGGACTGCTTACCCATATCATCCGTTCGGTTGAATCAATAACCGGAAAACCGATACTGCGATACGCGGAATCTCGATACGACATTCAAGAATTGAAATCCAATTTTGAGCTGAAATCAATTCTTGTACTATTCATAAGAAACTCTAAGACTGGTCCCACTTCCTAATCTCATAAATCTCTCAAATCAAACCAAAATCGAATCCAAAACCCAATCCAATCAGATAAATAACTAATCGATGAGCACAAAATATAGAGAAATCTGATCAAATTGAAATCATTTTATCCTTGTATTTAAAGTAACTTCATATTTTTATCTCAAAAACAGATACAAAATTAAACAAAAATCAACCCACATCCAAGTAAACAACAATCTGAACAACAAAATCCAAAAATGAAAACAAACCCATGAAACTGATTTTTTTTTCTCAACTTACTTGCAATCAAAAAACGGATAGTAAAATGGCAACTTAATTTTTTCTAGTGAATTATTATGAGGAAGTAAAAGACGTTACCTGAGAAGAAGAATAAGATCGATGAACGAGATCCAATGGATAATTGGAGAAGAAAAGATAATAGTGATCTCAAACAAACTAGACATCACAAATTTCAGAAGCAGAATACTAATAATGCAACGGTAATAACTTACATAGTGTCTTCCACAAAAACTAACCACCGTGGATGCCTTTTAATGATTCTCTACTCTCGTTTCTAACTTAGTTAAAGTAATCTTCTTGAATGAACGGTTTTCCTCATTCGTATGACAGATTTAGGACCCTACTTGTACGCTCTCCAACGGTGTTTGATTATCTTGTTGTCATTTAAGATCTAGGGAGTGTGTAACACTGGAGAATTTGGGAGCTACAGGTGGCGGATAACATCTCCGAAAGACTTGGCCTGGTTTCTTCCTACAGTGTGGGGCCAGAATTATCATATCAGGCAACAACTAATGGAGGATTAATTATTGAAAACACTATTACTAGTTAAAGTTTGATGGAGCCCTACATGTATAAAGTTAATATAAATCCGTAAATTGGAATATCTGGTTTGGTTTGGTTTGGTTTGGTTTGGTTTGGTTGGTCATCAGAATTCAGGATGGACTGTTCGGTTTGACTAAAATCAAATCAAATAAAGGGTGACTTTACGAGAATGCTTGATGATTTTTTCATGTACGACTCTCTTTATCACTCATATTCCAAAAAAAGAGAATTCTCGTGCTTCTAAATCTCATAAGAAATGCATATAAAATCATCTCAAAGCTTCTTGTAAAAAGATTAAAATCTGTTATGCCAACATTGATCATTGAACATCAATGAGCTTTTATAAATGATAGGCAGATTCTTGATGGAGCTTTTATAAATGACATGCAGATTCTTGATGGAGTTCTCATTGCAAATGAGTGTGTGGATAGTAGGCTGAAGTCAAAAAAGCCTGGAATTCTTTGCAAGATTGATATGGAGAAAGCTTTCGATAATATCAATTGGCAAGCTATTTTTTGTATTCTTCAAAAACATGGCTTTGGGGGAAAATGGATAAGATGGATATAATGGTGTGTTTTTCCACACACTTATCTGTTTTAGTCAATGGAGGATCAACTGAAAAATTCAAACCAGCTAAAGGTTTGAGGCAAGGTGACTCTTTATCACCTTATTTGTTTCTCTTAGTGGTGGAGATTTTATCAAAACTAATGAATGATGCAGTGCAAAGGGGACAAATTACTGGACTCACTGTTGCAGATGCTGGGACCATGATTTCTCACTTACAATTTGCTGATGATACTCTCATTTTCCTGAATGCTACATCTGAGGAAGTTACTAGACTGTTCAGTATTTTATCCATCTTTGAAGCCTTAACAGATATGAGACTAAATCTTGAGAAGAGCACAATGATAAGTGTAGGAGATGATGAAGTTATTGATGTCTTGGAAAAAGAACTGGGTTGTAAAACTGAGAAACTTCCTTTTAAGTATCTTGGTTTGCCTATTGGTGCTAGGTCGAGATGTATCTCTATTTGGGACTCAGTTTTGGAGAAGATGCAAATGAAATTGGCTACATGGAAGAGAAAATATCTAAATAAAGCAGGAAGATTAGTGCTTATTAAACACTGTCTCTCTTGTTGACCCATTTATTAGCTCTCTCTTTTTAACTTACCAGCTTGTGTAGAAAAGAAGATGGTAGCTTTGATGAGAAATTTCTTATGCGGCTTTTTAGGATGGTGTGGGTTGGATGGCATAAAATCTGCAAAACTAAACAGGGTGGAGGCTTAGGTGTGAAAAGATTCAGACTTTCTAACAAGTCTATGCTGATTAAATAGATTTGGAGGTACTCTAGGCAAAAGAACAGACTTTGGAGAAAGATTGCTCAACAAAAAATGAAAGCTGATGAAAATATTATATTGCCAGCTGATGATAATGCTGCTCAAGATAGAAGTTTGTGGAAAAATGTCTCGAGATTGGTTTCATAAATTCAAGATTTTATTACTGTTAAGTTGGGGAATGGAAAAGGTATTAGATTTTGGTATGACAAATGGCTAGTTAATGGCTGTTTGAAGGATCTGTTTCCTGTTATTTTCAAGGCTTGTAAAAATAAGCATGTATCAGTGGCTGACATGATACAAAATGGAAGATGGTTTGGGAAGTTTCATTCAGCTCTGAACTCTAATGAGCAATTTGAATAGAACTTTCTAAGAAGAGATTTAGGGAATGTACAGGTTCTGGCAAATGGGGATGATGAGGTGGAAATTCTGGATAACTTTTCTACTAAGGCTTGTTATACTGCTCTGGACGGTAATGAAGAGGAGTGTGTATTCAGTAAATTCTTATGGAAAAACACAATTCCGGCTAAAGTTAGCTTTATGCTTTGGGCAGTCTTTCAAAATTCTTTGCCTACTCGAGATATGCTCAGATATAGAGGAGTGACAATTGACAACGTTCTTTGTGGATTATGTAATCAGGTGAATGAATCAGCTGATCACCTTTTCTTACACTGCAAAATTGCGTTTGAAATATGCGATTACTTCATTAAAGCTTTTCACATTTCCTGGCCTATACCGGCTACAATCCTTCAACATTTCGAAGCGTGGAGATGGAATGTATTGTCTGGCAGGTACAAAGAAGTTTGGAAGATTATGCATTACACTATTGTTTGGAATCTTCGGAAGGAGAGAAATAACAGGGTATTTGGAGGAAGACATAAATGTACCTATGGGTTGATTCTCTGCATCAAGCAAATGATGATTTTATGGAGCTGTAATTTAGAAACCTTCCGGTTTATAGACAGTTCTCAAATTCTTCATAATTGGGATCTAGTCTTGTATATGTAATACGGTCTATATGACTCTCCTATTGTAACTGGCTTGGCCTTTTTCTTTAATATAACCTTTTCAATTTCGATTTTTTTTTAGGACGTGCTTATCTAAGTTTTGTTAGTGGGTTACTTAGCATTGGATAGTAAATATTCACATGTTTAAGGAAGGGTTAGTTATGTAGTTGCTGGAAACACAAGATAACACACCTCGAGTAGAGAATTTACACATGCTAAGCTAAACACAAGAAAAAAGATTAAATTGAGTGAGAAGTTTTGTCTATTCATGAGATCAGAGGTTCAAGGCCATGGATCCTTATCCCGGAGGTGATGTGTTTTATTTACAGGCGTTCTGAAGACATACCCCTCAATGATACAATATTACAAGGTTGGACCACACGAACACGTATAATATTGAAATACCTCTGAAACTATGATTTGCGGACTCTCTTACATTCAGAGCTATTATTGCGGCTACACCCTTGGGGGAACCCATACAACTAAATATTTAACCATGTATTTTGTATCTAAATATCAGGTAGAATCCACGTTTCTTAATTTAAGTCTTTATAATTACGAGAATGTGTAGGAGTTTATTCTGCAAGTTTGTTTTGGGTTCACTGTCATGTAAATCTATGTTCAAGAGACCAACTATGTAATTTGGGTTGTATATAAAGTATTTCAACATGTAGTCTCAGTGAGTTTATGATTTATAATCCTCTTTAGTCTCTTTAGGTATATTTAGTTTACCTTGTTTTTTAACACTTGCGAACAAATGACATTATAGGATTTGAAAAGGATCACTTGAGGAGCGTCTGATTTCCACCCGCTCATATATGATAAGGGTGTAAGTGGATGTTCACAAGGAATTTGATGCAGTACAATATGCGAAGAATAAAAAGTACGGAGCGTCTAATGTTGTTTAGATTCTTCTTATGATGGCTCACCGCACATCTCAAATTGATCAACCAATTTGTACAATTCAAATTATGTATCCGCTATGGATTAAAATCCTAAAATCGTAGATGAAACTATGGATTACGTATTTAGGGCAGGGTGACAACCTTAAAATGGTCATATGTCTTCATAAGAGTATTCCATAATTTTTGAGTATCTTTACGGTTCGAGATAAACTTGACTCGAAATTTATGTTATTCATAAACTGTCTAATTTAGTCATGCGATAATGTCTCACACATAGAAAGGTGAAAACTTGAGAAATAGGTGGTTCAGTCTTCACTTACCTTTGATGTTGAAGTTTTCCAAGCTCCTGTTGATATTCACCTTCAAATGGTAGAACACAGTGATATCAGATTCTCAACTACACACTTCTATCCTAATCTGAGACTTGATTAAATGTAGATTAGAAATCAAGATACATTTTTGATCAACTTAATTTGACAACAAGCTTGAGATATCAACACTTGTGAGTTCAACCGAGCAATGCTATAACAGTATGACTATCTTTATGGGTCCAAATTTGATCTCCCGGTGCTCTAGAAAGTAAAAGACACTCTCTAGATCAAGTACTAAATCAGAGTATATGGCTTTAGCAGATACTACCTCAGAATTAGTGTGGTTGCAGTCACTGCTTTTTGAGCTACAATTTCCATTTCTTAGAACTCCTATTTTATGGTGTGATAATATGGATGCAACGTACTTAACTACAAATCCAATATTTTCTAACATGATGAAACACATTGAGATAAATTTTCACTTTGTCAGAGAGTTGGTTGCTGCCAATTGCTTGGAGGTACCGTTTCTATCTACTCAAGAACAAGTTGATGATATTTTCACAAAAGGTTATCCACTAACAAGTTCAATCATCTACGCATCAAGATCTGTGTCTTTGTACCTACACAGACCCTTCACTTGCGGGGGATGGGGGTGTTAGAGAGTGTGTGTCAACTATTGTAGTTGATACAATTATCTGTGTATCACATGTTATAGTTGATACCATCTCAGTGTGTGATGTAAGTGCTTATGTCATTTGAGTATGTGCGTCAAAGATTGTCATGTAAGCGTGTGGTAACCGACACCTGGTAGTTGGAGTGTGCGTTGGTAACATGTTGAAACGGTCTTTTGTTGTGGAGGTGTGTGTTAGGCTTAAATACCTGCATTTGTTTCTGTGTATGTAAGACAATGAGAAGAAGATTAATAAAATCAAAACTTGAGAGATTGTCCAACGACATCATATCTTTAAACAATTCCAAGCATTCCTAGGAAAAATGCATATGTGAGAAAAAGAGTACCTCATGGTGACGAAAATCTGCAGCTCATACCAAAGGAAGAGTATGGGGTCAAAAGCGCCAATAGCCAAGCAGTCATGGAACTAGGGTGTGGCTGAGGCCAATCATGCTTCCGTCTCAGGAGCCTGCACAAAGAATCATATATCTATAATGCAAAACAGAAGGGGTTTTTAAGCTTTGGGCGGTCAGATAACATTTTGAGAGACAAACGTTGTATCCGACCATCCCAGTCTCATCTTATCGAAAGACATCTAACGGATGCAAGAGTTGTAAACTATAATCATTATGAGTATATACATTAATTGGTTTCTGTCATAATTAGTATTATAAATAAAACTTAAATTCAATTAAACAAAAATGATGAAGACTTTTGGCTTTAATTATGTCATTATTATATTTTTCATTGTATTCTCTATCTACAATAAATAAATAAATGAATAACCAAATAATTTCTCAATTAAATCCACTAAATTAAATGAAAACTAACTGTCTCTCTGACCACTGAAGGATTGTGCATAAAAAACCAATTATAGAGAAAATCCATATTAACAATTTTTTTTTTTGGTTAAATCATGCATCAAAAAGAAAAATAATTTACAAATCATTTGTAGAAAACAAATCCTATAGCATTCCTAGAAAACAAAGAAACAAATTAAAGCACAAAATTGTTTGTAAATGACCTTGGTGATATGAAGACGTTTGGTGCAAAGAATCACAACCAACATTTACATTCCTATGAATCAAACCCTTCAATTAATAAACATGTACAAAGAATCATAGTTACATAACGAGTTTTACATGTTTTCTCCTCGACCACGTACACACCACAAATCTGATATATGAAATCACTAAATCTCTCTTTCCAAAAAATTTAGTAGATATGAGATAGAAAATCAAAGAATGGATTTAAAATTCATTCAGATGATCTGCATCACTTGAGAATTTGAAGGGTTTCACTAACTTATCTGAAGTGAAAACCAAGGACGTAGCCGAAATCGATGAATATTTGATGGAAGTTATTAGTTTTGAGAAAGTCGGTACTTTTAGGAGACAAAAAATATATACTCGCATATATTTTGGACTGAAATATCGTATTTGTTTTAGTACCTTCTGTGTAGACCTTTTTTTCCTATATTTTTCACATTTTTATTTTGGAATGATAGAGAAAGTGGAAGGATGGATGATTGTATATACATGTACATACCATCATAATTAATCCTAAAAAAAAATATCATAAAATATTAATACGAAATGTGTGAGATTCAGCCTAACCAGATTTTGAGGATATATTAGAGGCCAACTATATTTTCACTAGAAACAATAATTAAATTAGATAAGTTTTTTATTTTGATCTTTTTATCGAACATTAACACCATATTACTGGTAATTTAGTTAGGTTCAGGATTCATCATGATAGAAGATAAATGTTACAACGCTTGCCGTTACGACACGAATTATTTTTAGTAAACTAACAAAGTATCCTGAGCCATGGTTTTAGTGAAATTGAATGGAAACCAAATGAATTAGTATATGTATAAACCAGCTAAAAGATTGTTTAAGACGATGAACAATAAAAGAATTACAAATTCGCAAACTAAACAAATGATTCTTTCTTTTTCAGATGGCAACTCAGCGGCTTATTTTGGATTAATACCGCAAAAGCACATGTAATGTTTTTACTATTAATTTTAGTGGCAGATAGTAAACTCAACAACAATTTTGTTTTCCTTTCTAAAATTAGCCTCATAAGAAAAATGCATCAGTGGGAAAAGAGCACCTCATGGTGACCAAACTCTGTGGGCAATGCCAAAGGAATAAATACATGGTCAGAAGTGCCGACGGCCAAAGGAAAATATTCAGAAAGTGGAGCTTCAAATATCATTTACACTCCAAGATCCTGCACAAAAGATGTTACCGCATATTAAATATCATTTTCATCTTTATGCCTGCAGATAGGAACTTCCTAATGAGTTCATTTGTAATTCTCTTTGGGAACATGAAGTCCAGACCCTTGTATATTCCATACTATTAGTTTCATTTTTATAAAAAGAAAATAAGATCTAAAACATGGCGATAAAAGTTTACCTCCTTATCGATTGTAGGGAAGCATCTGTGCGTGTGTCCATCAATTTTGTAATATAAGCACTTATCTTTGAATAGACGTTTACGAGTACACTTAATGATAGGGATACCGCAAGCACTGCATACACTTTCCTCTCGTGTATAGTGTTGTACATATGTCTTTTCAAATTTACGATCATGTATGTTGTTGGAATTAGTAATCCAAACATAATTTAATTTTAGAATATATGTTAAATTAATTGTTATTGTTATACTGTCAAGATTTACTGACTACTTGGTCTTTAGCAAAGACGTGGGATTAATCTTACTTTGTAGGATATGTAACATGTTTTAGAATGTGGGTTAAATATTTAGGAATGTTAGACTTTTACTTAAGAAGTGGAGTTAAGTTAGTTGCTACCAATTAGGAGTTTTAAGTTGATGGATTTATGTAGATTTATATTCGTAATACATATTTAAAGGCTTTTCTAATTGAATGAAAAAATATCAGAGAGGTTTAAAATGTAGGTGCATCAGAGTTTTGACTCATATTTCTTCTCCATAATTTTTGTTCTTAAAAGTTCTACACTTGGCATCAAGAGCCAGATGATCCTCGGGCATAATGGAGAAGAAGAAAAAAATTGTTGTTTGTTTTTGTGAAGTTAAGAAAAATCGTTTTTGGAAACTATTTTTTTTTTGAATTTTCTTTTTTGACGTACTTGGTGAGAAAAATGGTTTAAGAGTTTAAAAAAAAAATCGAAAAATGATTACTTTGTATTTGGAAAACAAGGGTTTTCATTAAAAAAAAAAATCATGGGTTTCTACCTGTGATGAAGAAAAAATTGGGAAACTAGGGTTTCTAACAACGAATTATGTCTATGGAAGACATGGGTTTCCATCGAAAAAAAAAGTTTTTGAGAAATAATTTTTTTTAATAAAGAATATTGATTACATTTTTGTTGAGAAGAGAAAATTGTTGTTAAGTATTTTTGGTGAAGATTTTTTTTTTGTTCAAAGGGGGATTCTGAAATTTTGTTCAAAAAAATTATAGGTTAGTTGAAATTATGCGGCTGCCGATCGGCTGACAATGATGACGATAATTGTGATGAAGATGCAAATATGACTTGTATAATATGTCAGAAAAGTTGAGATGATGCGGTATGTTGATCAATCATCAAAGATGATGATAAATACCATGACGACGATGATTTAATGATAAAGATGATGATGATGGGGACAACAAATCAATATGTTGATTTATGATGATGATAATGATGAAGGATGGTGGAATGATAAAGATAATAATAAATTAAACATGTTTGAATTAAGGGAAGCCGTTTAAATTAGTATTACAAACACGATTTAATTTTAGCATAGCTTTTATAGTTGTTGTTGTTTTACTGTCAAGATTTACGGACTACTTGGTCTTTAACAAAAACGTGGGATTAATCCTACTTTGTAGGATAAGTAACGTGTTTTAGAATAAGGGTCAAATATTTAGGGAATGTTAGACTTTTACTTAAGAAGTGGAGTTAAGTTAGTTGCTACTAATTAGGAGTTTAAAGTTTTCGGGTTTGTGGAGATTTATACTTGTAGTGCCTATTTAAAGGCATTTCTAATTGAATGAAAATACGTTAGAGAGTTTTAACAATGTAGGTGTATCATAGTTTTGGTTTATCTTCCTTCTCCATGATTTATGTCTTAAAAATTCTACACATGTGATTTACAGTGTGGGAAATACATAGGATTTATAATATACAAGATCTATGAACATGTAGACACACACGATTTTTTCCTTTCTTACCTGGCATCCTATAATAAGGTTTTTGTTGTTCTTTCTCTCTGGTGCTGAACATTTTCACATGATCATCGTCATATACACCCATTGGCATTTTCATAATATAATTTTTTTCTCAATAGAAATATTCGTCATTCGATCAGTAATAAAATTACGTTCTCTGAACACATGTTTAAATAACAAGGGCTTACCTTGTTTCCAGTATTCATCTACACCCAATTTAATAATCTTTTCAGTTGTTGCCCTGTATTATTCTTGACACTTGATTTTTCCATTGAGTGTATCAATAGCGAGTGTACAATCACGGATAACGGTCAATTGTTTTAGTTCAGCAGACTTCACATTTCTCACCAGACACAAAATTCCTTCAAATTCCCACCCCACTGTATCATTACTTAACTCCCTCGAGCACACATTTATTGTAAAAGTCATTTTCAAATTTTTATCTCTCACACAGATTCCTAGTCCAACAATCTTCTCGCCTTCCTTAATATCATTTTCTGGTATTACAACATCTGCCACAAATTCCTTAACTGGCTTTCCCACAAAAGCTCCAAGCCATGGTCTTGAGGAAAGATCTCGATAGATGGGTGATAAAATTGTTTAGATTCAACATTTATTTCGATATTGCAATTTACTTTTACAGCATGATCCAACATTACATATATGATGTACTGAAAAAACTTGGTAGAGTTTTTTAATTAACACATGTTGTTTTTGACAATATGTTGTTTTTTTGACAAGATCAGTATAAAATGTACAGAGTTACAATGGAATCTTTCGTTACAAATATAACGGATCGGTGAATTTCCCTTCCAACGAGTTGGATTCCAACCCATAAAGAAAGGCACAATCCTTTGATACGTCACTCGAAATCTAAATAAAAACATAACAATAAAGAAAGTTCTTATTATAATGTCTTAATGCCGGATATTAAGAAATGAAGCAAAGAAATAACATTCGTATGCATATGATCGTTAGAAAGTTTAAGAAAAATATCAACTGCATTTCTTAACCAACAATTTATACAGTAGTTCTTATCCAAATTGATTTAGTCTAATAATGAACTTCAAATAAATTCTTAACATAAAAGAAGACTTGTCAAACTTGAATCTCGAAGTGGCATGGGAAGTAAATTTGAAATAGGAATGTGTACAAAATCCAAAACAGTTGAAGTACAAACAAAAATTAACACCCGCATATACTAGCTTACTGAACTATTGGAATGATTAAATAATATTTTCATTAAGAAAATATTCATATGGATGAGCAGGAGAAAAAACGTATATTAAAATTAATTTGAAACATACACTGAAATCTTATAGGAAAACATGTAGTTAGACAACAGCTCAGTGCACTCATAATTATTAAGCTTTTAAGTCAATGTCCATTCAATTCTTGAGATAGTTGGATGGTGAGATATATATGAAAATGAATTCCAATAAATGGTGAGATATATATTTAGAACAAGACTTATTAATACACCATAATTTCAGTAAAGAAATTTCGTATGTAGACTAATAAAACACTAAAATCAGGCCTTGCAGTAGTCCATAAAAGATACATATGCCCAGCAGAAATGTGATAAAACACAAGTTGAATACCAGTATTAAACTACCCCATATCCATCCCCGTGATATACATACAAGACATACAATCAAAATTACCACTTTTGCTCAACCATTTGTTACCATAATCTCTTCCCAAGCTTATCGCCCCAACCTCGCTTCATACTTTGCGGGGGTGGGGGTGGGTGGATGGGTGAGTGGGATACCAATAAGAAAAAAAAAATTGGGTGAGCCACAATACAGTAGGGGTTACGAAATAATGTGCGGATAGTAAAGCAATCAAAATATAATTTAAACTAAACAAAATTGAACATGAAATATAAATGCGTAAGCTAGGAGAAGCAACAATGATTAAGAAGGTGAAAGAAATACTTACCCAAATACCGTTTAAATAAGATTCAGAGCTGTAAATAAATTTATGCTACTATTGATGGTCAATGAAACCGTCGGGATATTTATAACAACCATCGTTGCCGCAATGATCTTCAGGATAGCCACCGAGGTGGCAGGATGCTAATTAGGACGATGTTCCTAAAGTAGAGTTTCTATCCGCAAATCACGTTTAAACGATAGCTCTAAAATCAACAACTTAACAACACAAATCCATGAGCGGTAGTTTCAACATTTTTAAGAAAGTTAATTTTTTAAGCAAAGTATAAACAACATAACACTTTCCGCCTTCCAGAAATCACCCAAACTCAGCATAGCAAAGGAATTTTAATCATTAGTTGCAAAGATTATAATATTGTCGACAGACATATATTCAATGAGAAAAGGACAATTATTTCAAGTCTGACATAAGATGAAAAGCCTCGCATTTCCATAAATATGAAAATCCAACCAAAACAAGTCGGTCCTTATTGCCGAGAAGTTATGCAAACATCGTATCCAAGTAAGTACACATTAAGACTTAAAGGAATTAGAAACTACCATTTACTAATTTAAGCTGTGTAAACAAGAATTTTTTTAGATAGAAAAACTTGAGCGTAAGTTTATGAATTCCAGGGTGGGGGAGAATAAATTATAGAATGCATGAAAAAATTCTAAATATTTGGTTAATGGTTATTGGAAATATTTAGTCAAAGCATATCAATCAGTATTGATATGCTTCCTTATTTAGCTTTTACGTTTTATTTTCCTTTCCTTTCTTTCTTGTCAATTAGTATAATTTGTAATTAAGAGTGACTGAGAGTGATGTAATTATATTTTTCTTCCCTAGATTGAAGTTATTCTTCATTGTAAAGTTAGTGTAATTCTTATCTATAAATAACAAAGTCTTCGTCACTGCTAATTACACAGTGATTACAAAACAAACATCTCTTCTAAATTTTTTTACTCTGTGTCAAGGATTTTTTATGGTATCCTTCGTCTAGGTTGTCTAGGTTGAGTCATAACATATTTATCTTTCATTTTTTTTTAATCTTTTAGTTTTTTTTCAATTTTTTTGGTTACCATGGGTTCTCATGTTAACAATGCAGTTGAAAACATGAATAATGCCATGAGTTCAATCGTCGATCCTTATTTATTCACCATTCTGACAGTCCATCAACTGCCCTTGTCACCCCTGCGTTGTCCGGTGATAATTATGGGACATGGATTCGTGCAATCACTATGGCTCTAAGAGAAAAGAACAAACTGGGTTTTGTTGATGGAACTCTTGTCAAACCATCATATGATGTTGATCCTAAGGACGTTGCTGCTTGGGAACGTTCCAATAACCTTGTTAGCAGCTGGCTTCTTCACTCCGTTGCCCCTGACATTCGCAACAACATTATCTATGCAACCACGGCTCATGAAATATGGAAGGATTTGCGTACTCGTTTTTGCCATTCGTCGGCGCCAAAGATTTTTCAACTCAATCGTGCTATCTCGCACCTCAAACAAAAAGGTTTGACTGTATCTTCTTATTTTACTCAGTTAAAATCATTATGGGATGAACTGCAACCCTTGTTGTTATCTCTCCATGTATTTGTGGAAATGCCAAAGCTACATTGGAACGTATCCAGCAAGATCAGGGGATGGAATTCTTGCAGGGTCTTCATGACCGTTTTGCTGCCATCCGCAGTCAAATATTGTTGATGGAACCTTAACCTAATACATCTAAGATTTATTCTCTTGTGCGCCAAGAAGAGCAACAACAAGAGCTCAATCACTCCACTGTTCCTATAGTGGATTCTGCTGATTTGAATGTATCTTGAAATGACGGTCGTCAGCCCTCTCGTACAGGCCAGAATCATAAGCGCCCTCGTCTAGTTTGCGACCACTGTGGTCGTGTAGGCCATACTCAACAAAATTGTTACAAGCTTCATGGTTATCCAACCAAGACCAAAGATAGAACTGCTTTTGCTACATCATCAACTGGACCTAACTTGCAAGTGACAATCCCTGGAATAACAAAAGATCAGTATGGTAAGCTTTTATCCCTTCTTGTGGATTCTCGAACGGATGTTCCATCCGTTCCAACTGCTAATCTCGTAGGTATGGTTCTTCCATCTAAATCTACTTGGATTATTGATACTGGTGCATCTAAACACATCTGTTCTTCTCTCTCTTTATTTTCTTCATATACATTAGCCCCTAACGGCATATATGTCCAGTTACCCAATGGTGAGAATCACCTTGTTACTCATATTGGAACTGTGATTTTTTCTTTAAACTTTCAATTACGGGATGTCTATTATATACCCTCCTTTAAATTAAATTTATTATCAATGGCACTGTGTATTTCAGGATCGTTCGACGAAATTGGAGATTGGTCGGGGTAAAGCCAAAGATGGCCTCTATTTTTTATTCCCAACAACTAGTATTGTTGTTTCTTCTTTAGTTTTAGAAAATTTCGATCTATGGCATTGGCGTTTAGGCCACCCATCAGATCCTAGATTTCAATATTTATGTAAGACTTATCCTTATATTAAGTCATCTATGAATTGTTCTTGCAATGTATTTCCCTAGGGCAAAACAATCTCGCTTGAAATTTAATAAAAGTACTAGTTCTATTACTCGTGCCTTTGATCTTATACATTGTGACATTTGAGGTCCATTTACACTTCCTTCTAACTCCGGTGCACGTTATTTTCTAACTATTGTTGATAATTTCACACGATGCACTTGGTTATATTTGATGCCTGCTAAATCAGACACAAAAAAAATACTTAGTTTATTTTTTTAATATGATTCAAACTCAATTTGGTTCAAAAATATCCAATCTACACTCTGGAAATGGAAATATATTCATACCAAAACTTCAAATTATTAGATCTGATAATGGCACAGAGTTTTTTTCTAAAGAAATTCAATCGTGGTATGCCCAACATGGGATTATCCATCAACGTAGCTGTGTTGATACACACAATAAAATAGTGTTGTCGAAAGAAAGCATCGTCATCTGCTTGATATAGCTCGTGCCCTTCGTTTTCAGTCTGGGTTACCTATTTCTTTTTGAGGTGATTGTATACAAACTGTTATTTACTTGATAAACAAAACGCCGACCCCTCTTTTGGGAAATCAATCCCCTTATCAGATGTTATTTGGTACATCACTATCTTATTCAAACTTAAAAGTGTTTGGTTGTCTTTGTTTCGCAAGAAACACACGTATCAAAAATAAATTTGTTTCTCGTGCTAATCCGAGATTTTTTTTTGGTTATCCTTATGGTCAAAAAGGATATCGTGTTTTTGATATCGAAACTCGTAAAATTATCACTTCTCGTGATGTAATATTCCATGAACGAGAATTTCCCTTTCTCAATAACACCATACGTAGTCAAACTAAAAACTCTCCATTAACTTATCTTCCAATATTAAACGATGGTCATATGTTTGATTATATGGAATCATTTTCAAAATATAATTCTCTGGTTTATTCACCAACATATTCTAGTGTCACTCCATCAACTAATCCTAGTGTCACTCCATCCCAAGAATCTCCATCAAGGTATGTACCATTATCACCCGTACATTCTCCTCGTTCACAATCTGACAACGATGAAAATTCGTCATCCACGTCTGCTTCACATTTTACAAATATTTCTACAAATTTGGATAGACCTTTACGACAACGTCAACCACCTAAAAGGTTAGAAAGTTATCAGTGCTCTAATGTTTCTTCAACGCCATATCCATTGGCTAATTTTACTTCACTTGAACCTTTTTCTCAATCCCATCAGGATTTTTTATTTTCGGTTCTCCAATCAGCGGAACCCACTTCTTTTACGCAAGCCATGAAAGATCCAAAATGGCGTGATGGTATTTTCAAAGTTGTTGTAGTAGTAAGTTTGTCTAAGACTTGTGAAGGTTCGATTTTTAAATTTAATAAAAATAAATATATAAATAATGTTAACAATGGTGAGAGGTATTGGGACTAAGAATTTCACCAAATTCCATTCATGTGATTCAAAATTATTTCTGCACAATTATAGCTTGTATGATAACAATTTGTTGACTCTAATTCCTTGCCTAATGTAGATTTTGAGAGCAATGAATGTAAATCTAAAGCATGAGACATCAAAACATTTTAGCTAAGCATGACCCATCAATTGAAATGATACCCATTCAATAAAAATCATAAATCATTTAATAAATAGCGCAAGTAGTCATAAAAAGAAATTAATTTATTTACCACAATGACGAAAAATGGCTCCATCCCTCGTCCCAGTGTTGGGATTTAGCTTCTCATATTAATCACTTGCTCAAAAAACATGTTTGTTTCTCAAAAGTTGATTAAAATGATAAAAAGGTGTAAAACAGCGAATGTACGACCCACAGAAAGCGTCACAAAAGGAACGATAAATGATAACTGTCACACACGCAGTATCTCTATGGCCCCCACCTATGTTCGTAGACGCTGTTGATTAACGACGGTCTACGCGAGTCTGTTCTTCGTGTTCTTGGTGTTCTTCATCATCATTAGCAGCAGAAACAGAGTTTCTTCAACTCTTGATTTCTTGCTCCTGGGCTCTCCTCTCGACCCCAAACTCTCGACAACCCTTCTCTGAAACACCAACACCCTTTATATAGCCAGTAGCACCAAGAAATCTCGCTATAACTCAAGATAATTCTCTCTTAACTCGGCATTGATGAAAAATATTTTGGGAATATTTTCTTACCTGATTTAGCTTCTCACGATGTTTCCCCACGCCAAGTTACTCTCAACGTATCCAGTTATTGTCCAGAAGTGTTCCAACATGAAGCAGCCACGCGAAAATCTCTTGGTCACTCAATCAGGACTCGGAATAGAAAACCAACCGCGATGCTGTGATTTCATATCTTGGGTTATCTAGCCAAATTTGATCGAAACAAACACCCATACCAGCTTTGTTATGACAAATCACATCTACCCATGAAGTTTCAGCGATTGAATCATACAAAAACTTCTCCAAAACCCAATCGAAAAATCTGCCTGTGAATAGAAATATTTTCTCGCCAAAATATTTTTTTGAATTTGTGAAGAAGGTCACCCCTTATCCAGTGGTCGCACCTTATCCGTTGCTGGAGTCCGAATAACACATGTCCTTTGGGGTGCCTTAAGTAATTTTCTGGGGTGTTTCCAACATTTTTTCTGGGTTCCTCCGGCGCATTTCTGGGGTGTTTTTAGTACTATATCCTGGGGTGTAAAACACCATTTTTCGAGCCAATTTCGCCGCAAGATCTTATTTTTCCAAAAACATCTACAAAAACATAAAATAACACAATAAGTATTTAATCGAGTCTAACAATACAGAACATTGAGAACAAAATAGACACATAAATGCGTCTATCATGGCGCGATTCAATGAAAAAGGAAATTTCAGCTTTAGAAGCTAATAATACTTGGACTATCACCTCTTTAGAGCCTGGTAAACAACCAATCGGTTGTAAGTGGATCTATAAAATCAAATATCGTCCTGATGGATCCATTGAACGTTATAAATCTCGTCTTGTCGCAAAGGGATATACTCAAGTCGAAGGTATTGATTACCATGATACTTTCGCGTCGGTTGCAAAACTTGTTATAGTTTGTCTTCTCCTCTCTGTTGCAGACACAAAAGGTTGGTCACTCTACCAATTAGACGTAAATAATGCTTTTCTTCAAGGTGATCTTGAAGAAGAAGTCTATATGAAACTGCCACCTGGGTTTTCTCGCAAAGAGGAGAATTCCGTTTGCAAATTAAACAAATCACTATATGGCCTTAAACAAGCTTCTCGACAGTGGTTTTCAAAATTCTCCAACACCCTTATACAAAAGGGTTTCACTCAATCAGTTGCCGATTACAGCCTTTTTACATATAAAAAGGGTTCTATTTCTCTTTTTGTACTCGTTTATGTGGATGATATCATCATTACCGGCAATAATGAAACATCAATTTCCAAACTTAAATATTATTTGGAAAAATCTTTCTCGATTAAAGATCTTGGTAAACTTCAATATTTTCTAGGAATTGAAGTATCTCTTTCAAAGCAAGGTATATTTTTATGCCAACGGAAGTATATTCTTGATATCTTAAAAGACGCAGGCCTGACAGGGGCTCGCACTTATGATTTCCCTATGGAACAACAACTTAGGCTAAAGCCTGATGATGGTCAACCAATGTCCGATCCAACTCTCTTCCGCCGCCTCATCGGTCGATTATTATATCTTACCGTAACAAGACCAGATATCACATATGTTGTTAGTACTCTGAGTCAATTTATGAGTAATCCTCACACAGCTCACATGGATGCCGCAAATCGCATTCTTAGTTATCTAAAAGGTACTATTGGAAAAGGCCTTTTTCTATCATCTAGCATTACCCTTCATCTAAGTGGTTATTGCGACTCTGATTGGGTTGGATGCCCTACAACCAGAAGATCCACCACAGGCTATTTTACTATGCTTGGTGATAGCCCAATTTCTTGGAAAACCAAAAAACAAGCAACAGTTTCCCGCTCTTCCGCCGAAGCGAAGTATCGTGCTCTTGCCACACTTACATGTGAAGTTCAATGGTTAAAAGATATCCTAAATGATCTTGGTATACCTCATTCGGAACCAATTTCTATTTTTTGTGACAATCAAGCTGCATTCCACATTGCTGAAAATCCAGTCTTCCACGAGAGAACTAAACATATTGAATTGGATTGCCACTTCATCCGAGAAAAAATAATCTAAAAATAGATCGCACCCAGCTATGTTCGCTCCATTGATCAACGCGCCGACGTTTTTACGAAGTCTCTAGAAGCTGAAGTACATCACCGATTAACTTCCAAGTTGAGTGTGATCGACCTTCCTTCTCCCACGCCAACTTGAGGGGAGTATTGGAAATATTTAGTCAAAGCATATCAATCAGTATTGATATGCTTCCTTATTTAGCTTTTACGTTTTATTTTCCTTTCCTTTCTTTCTTGTCAATTAGTATAATTTGTAATTAAGAGTGATTGATGTAATTATATTTTTCTTCCATAGATTGAAGTTATTCTTCATTGTAAATTTATTGTAATTCTTCTCTATAAATAACAAAGTCTTCATCACTGCTAATTACACAGTGCTTACAAAACAAACATCTCTTATAAAAATTTCTACTCTGTGTCAAGGATTCTTTAATGGTGGAGTTGAATCAAAAATCCAGCTCACTGAATTGTCGACAAACATATATTCAATGAGAAAGGACAATTATTTCAAGTCTGACATATGATGAAAAGCCTCGCATTTGCATAAATATGAAAATCCAACCAAAACAAGTCGGTCCTTATTGCCGAGAAGTTATGCAAACATCGTATCCAAGTAAGTACACATTAATACTTAAAGGAATTAAAAATTACCATTTACTAATTTAAGTTGTGTAAACAAGGATTTTTTTTAGATAGAAAAACTTGAGCGGAAGTTTATGAATTTCAGGGTGGGGGAGAATAAATTATAGAATGCATGAGAAAATTCTAAATATTTGGTTAATGGTGGAGTTGAATCAAAAACGCAGCTCACGGAATTTTTCTTGCAAACCGGTGATAAGTAATTTCATAAATTCAATGTAAGACTAGATTTAAGTTGACAGAGAGAGTTGCGTAACTGCAAAGCATTTTTAATCTTCACAAAATCATTTATTTCGTTCAAAAGTAAGAACAATTTGAAATGGAAAAATTAACGCAGAGAGAATTAATGGATTTTAAACTGAGCTCAATACTAAAAATATTTCAAAGGATATCAAAAACATGGGTAATTTGAAGAAGTTTTATGGGAAAAATATGTGCAGTTCATGGTTGAGAAATATCTCAAATTGTCAATCGTTATTGCGAAAATGTTTATTTCAACATCAATTGAAAACAGATGCTCACAAACATGACTTATTTAATCAAACCAAAATTGATATGGAGGTACTGAAATGAAATGAACAAGTGGTGAGAATGGAAATAACATCTATGACCTAGCTTAAGCACATCAAAATAAGCTTGCATTTGTAAATTAGATTAGTAAGAATGGAGCTCCCGACAACGTAAAACGAATATTTTTGTTTGGAATTTGAAATCAATTAACAGTAGCTACTACGGGGAATATAATACACAATAATTTCACATCGACCGAAGCCTCAATAAAAAAATGAAATATTAAATCAAAAGCATATTAAACCGAATTAAAACAGTGGAGGAAACCCCTACCTCAATCGCAACCGCTGGACCCAAAATGGTCAGCAAAAATCTCAAAGTGAAAATTGAATTTACTTATCGGTTTATCCTCAATTAAGTTTGCGGCTCAAATAAAGAGATTACAGTAACAGCAGGAGAAAAATAAGAAGAGGCGCTAAGTTTGAGTTATTAAAGAAAATTTCCTTTTGATTAAACACGTGTAATCCATGCTTAAGATTTTCTAGAAATTTGAATAAATATGCATCCAAAATTACTATGTTATAATCTATTTAGTTAACACCATCAACTACTAAAAATGAATTTGGTCCCCGAATTTAAAAAACGTAGAAGGTATGATGGTTAACTTGAAATAGCTTCGCGTACTTGTCTTACACATTGGGATTGAACTCCCAAGTTACATCCGCAATGATCGTATTCACGAAAGTTACATCATTACTCGGCTGCAAGTCTCTCCACACGATTACATAAGATAAGTCTGCATTTATTTCAATCCCAAGGTTAATCTTTCTCTTTGATTGCAACCCGAGAAAAGTTTCTGGAAAATCATCAACAAATTCTAAATGCCAAGATGTCTTGGAAAATTATCAACAAAATCTAACTGGTAGGATGTCTTTGGCCGTAACCAAAATCTCGTCGCCTTACTAAGATGGGAAAGAAAAATGACGTGTTCTTCAATTTTCGTATCGTCTTAGTGATTCATGAAATTAAAAGGCTTTCCATTTATAAATTTAAAAAAAATACACAGTTCCCATTTATCTTCACAAAAGAAACCATCTTCGCTGCTTCGGAAGGAATTTTTGTCCCACTAAATTTTCTTGAATCCTTAAAGTCTACAATAGTACTCGACTGCGTATGATCTTTTAATGCATCGTCAAAATTCAATACAAAACCTATCAGTATTTCTAAATTGTTCTCAATGCCTTATGTCCTATTAATGAGATTCTTTCTCCATCCCTTACACATGAAGCTTGAGATTACCGATTTAGCAGCCGTGACATCTTCAAAATAGAATATGGGTTAGATTCACAATTGATTAGTAATGTGCATTACTAACACACTTAACGATATACATATCACGGTTCTGGATAATTTTCCCCAATCACCCAAACAAAACAACTTATACAAACAACATATGTGTGAACCTTTTATAAAAAGAATGTTTTAGCAAAACCATCACGGTACAAAAAATAAACTAAAGTTTCATAACAAATCAGACATTCTTATACAAATAGAGAGAAATGTTCTTATCAATCAAACACTCTAATACAAAATCAAGTGATACACATCAAAAATGTAATTAACTATTAGAATGTTTTATCATTTTAGCAAACAAGAAAACCACACAGTCCCGGTAAGTCGGAACATGTGCTCTGATAACAACTTAACAGATCGGTAAACTTCCCTTCTCATGAGTTGGATTCCAACCCATCAAGAAAGGCAAAACTCTCTGATACGTCACTCGAAATCTAAACAAAAATATAACAATAGAGAAAGTTCTTATAATATTTGAATGCAGGACATTAAGAAATGAAGCAAAGAAATAACATTCTGTTAGAGCACTAATCGGTCGAACTCGCATGCGTTGCTATCTCAAGCATGTTTTTCAATGTTAGTGATCATAACTATAAGTTCTAGCCTATTTATATATGTATCGGACTAGGACATAGTTTGTGTAGTTGAGCTTAGACTTCACGGCGTTTATTACTTGGAGACGAAGAACTACTAAGGAGAGCTTGTGGAACTTCATCCACAAAAGGTATGTGGAGACTTAAACTCATCTATCACTTGGAAAGTCTATTTCTACTCTATCTCCTATATTGAGACATAAGTCGTATTACGATATAGTTTTCTATATACACATTTGAGATTTCGAGCTGAGTATATCTCGCTTACATATTTCTCGAAATATGTGTTGGTAAGCTTTCGCTTCGACCAAGTTAATTTATATCATTATAAAATTTCCGAGTAACATCTTACATGCTTTGTGTGGTACAATCATCTGGTGTAAGACTTGGAATGTTTCTATAATGATTATTTCAATATCTTGAAAATTGCTTTGATGCTAATAGTGTGTGAAAACGACTATTATCATTACAGAAGAATGTTTCAATGATAGAAATAAAGAGTTTAGAATCTTGTAACTTTCCTTGGATATAAGCATATAATGTGTTTGCACATTTGTGTATAAGTCCAAAACCGTGAACCTAAAGTATGCATACTTGTGTGGATACAAAATGGTTGAAGGAGACTGGATAAATATGCGTACCCGTACGCAACTGGCGGAAGTTCACGTCTGTGAATTTCTGCTGATGTTGGATTTCAAAACCAACTCATTCAGTTACCTAAGTATGCGTGCATGTACGCGTACTGGCGAAAATTTCACGTCCGTGAATTTCTGCTGAGTTTTGAAAAACCAAACTCAAAAATCCGGTTACTTAAGTACGCATACTTAAGTGGTTACTTTCTAAAATCGGTAGTGCACATGAACTTAAACATTTATAAAATAAGGAATGCAATCTTTGCAAACCATGGCTATAATGTTCGTGTATTTATTCGAGTGAATCAAACCGATTTTGCTTCAATTGTCTTCTTGTATAAATCTATGAGAATATAGCAGTTGAACAACTCTTTAACTAGTTTCATTTGATTCATTTAAACTAGTTATGGTTAAGGTGAATAAGGTTGATATGATAGTAATCATATAGCTAACCTAGGTTATCTATTTGTGAACCAACATGGTGTACACGTTTGGGTACGGTTACATAAACCTAAATGAGGGTACATTTCATTTATGTGTAACAAGTTAAGTTCGATCTAACGGTTGAAAGATATTAGCTTGGTTGAATCAGTTTTTCATCTAACGGTGATTATTGAATGCTTTGTCACCAAGGTAACTTAGATGTAAACCATAATTTGAAAACTATATAAAGGAGAACTCTAGCAACTGGGAAAACTAATTCCCACACCTCTTGTGTGTTACTAGTTGCATAACTAGAGTCGATTTTCCTTTAATATTAGGTTTCTTCTCGAGACCCTGTAGGTTAACGACTTGAAGACTCCATTGGGATTGTAAAGCCAGACCCAACTATTCTCTTTGTAGTTGCGTGATCTGATCTTGTTGTTCCTATCGTGATTAAGTGCGATCATAAGATTGGCTTGAGATTTATATCTCCGATAGGCAAGATAGAAAAGTATTCACAAACACCTTCGTCTCATCATTTGTGATTCCACAATAACTTGTTTCGCTAGTTGATTAAGTTTATTGTGAGGTGATTGATAATACTAGGTTGTTCTTCGGGAATGTAAGTCTGGTTTATCAATTGGTTCATGTTCACCTTGATTTATCAAAAGATGAAACAAAAACTTTTGGGTATTTCTGTGGAGGACAAATTTATTCAATCCTATAGACTTTTCTGGTGTGAGACAGATTTGTTTATCAAGTCTTCGAATTTGGGTCGTAGCAACTCTTAGTTGTGGGTGAGATCAGCTCACGATCAGGAATCTGAAAAAGGGGCATGAAACGCTCCTACAAAGGGAAAAGCGCCAGAAAGAATCTTTTTGACTATTGGGTTATTTAATAAATAATCCAATAGTCAGGGGACTAATTTTTATACATGAAAAAACATCCCCCTTAATGGGTTAAGGGTGTCCTAAAGAGTGGTGATAAACTTGGGTCAGGGCATGGAAACTTGGGGACTAAGCCCTAGCCTAGTTGGGAAAGGCCAAAAGGGATGAAAGGATTAAGAAGGAATTAACAAAGAAGAAAGGGGTTAGCTTAATGAATGGAACTAAAAGTAATTACGAAGTATTAGGACACATGGCGTGATGTCATAAAGTGAGGGGATTTAGGGAAAGCCTATAAAAGAAAGGACAAAGTACAATGGAAGTACAACTCTCTCTCTCTTACCATAATTGGTATAGTAAATTCGTATGAGGCAACTGGGACGGATAGGACCTAAACGAAATTTGGGTATTTACAGTAACAGATAGGGAACGCGTCCTTGTATAGAACGTTTACTACTCCATCTGAAAAATCCTCTAGGTTTTCCATAACCTCCTCGTAAAAAGGAATGTGCTCGTACAATGCGTTCAATTTTATTATTTTTTCCAGACAATGTGTTGCTTCATTCTTTCCTGAATCTCATTCAAAAGTAGAGGAACCCCTTACCTTGGAGTGTTTCAATGAGAGGCACCAATCTTGTGAAGTACAACGTATCCATACGAGGGACAATTTTCATCGTACATATCTGGCAAATAGTACTGAAAATTGTGCTTTTGCAATGGCAACCATGGGCAACCTTGCTGAGAAGCCGAACAACTAATCTGGAATTTCCCAGTACGCTAGGACTAGAACAACCATGTTTTACAGCAAGGTCGAGACCAGCCTCTAATCCCATCAACACTTCATGAAGATAAGTTAGTGCATACCGTGTTAACTTGACTGAAGCAACTACATGCGTTAGAGACATGTTGCGTACAATAACCGCATATCCTCCGAAACCTTCAAGTTGGTTAAAGAAACAGTACACACCGACCAAATCTTCATCCAATTACGCCTAGAGGCCGGCTTGCTTAATTTGAAACCATCCACCTCTTTAACATAAATATCGACATAAGTAAGTGTCTTACGGTCCTGCAAAACATCCTTGTTGTTATAACATCATTCAAATATTTACGGATGGAAAGGTTTCATGTGTGAGTACTTACTATCATTCTTTGTTTATATACATATCAGTAAAACTGAAAAATGTTGTCTGTATAAATATTTAATATTCACCATTTTTGAATCTGGTACTCTCTTTCGCTAAAATCTGTAGAGATACCTTCATCTTGGGAGTTCGAACGATTTTCATCACCCGTATCATCATTTTCAGGGACATAATATGTCTCTTCCTCCGAGTAACAATAGTTGATAGAGGAGGCATATCCTTCGTAGGAGCCATATCCTTCGTCAGAATCAGAAGTATTCCCGCCGCTCCCTCCAGAGCTAACTTCGTCGTGGTCAGACATACTGTAAATCAAGAGGGAAAATGAGACCTTTAAGAAAGTTATCAGCAGGAGCTACACTAACATGACTCAGTTTGAGGCTTGATAGAACAGGTCTTGACAATTGAAAAAATATATCCACGCGGTTAGATTCATAAAACATGAGCTACTACTGTAGAATTTACTCAATGACTTTAGGCTCAGCTTAGGGTTTTCATTTCATAAAACAACTTAGGAGAGAAATTACATAACTGGTTTAATAACGAGGGTTTCATTTCCATATGCCAACTTATGGTTTAATAGTACATATATATGCATGACTGGTAGGTGTAAATTACATAAAACAACTTAACATGCTGGAGCTATGTTGTATTAGGCGCTAGGCAAGACAAGGCACCCGGAAAAAAAAATTGTTTCTTTAACTTTCTGCCGCGCTCCTTAATCACTTGTGTTTCCTTATTTGATAAACACCAACATTCATTCCTTATTTGATAAACTCCAGCATTCATTCAATATATATATATATATATATCTATATTATAAGGTACAGTAGTGTTTTTCTACATCGATGGTCATCTACAGTTTACACATATAAAGGATGGCTAGAACAGATTGCACCATATCTTACAGTCGTTGTAATCTCTTCTTGAGCATTAATACTCTTCCCGTTAAACCTCAAAACCGTTCCACTCCGGCGTCATAATTATCTAGGAATTACTGGTTAATCCAGTATTAGGAGAACCGGTTACTCTATAGTCCAGCACCGGAAAACAATTACCCGCTGGTCCAAAAACATGTTTTTGGACCAGAATTTTTATTCTCTCATCCAGCACACATGCGAGTCCTTAATATCCTTTTTATTTTTTTCCTAAATTACCCTGCTGCAACGACAACTACTAAGAGAAAATCAAATCAAGTTCTGCTTCTTTCTTTTTTGTTCTTTATCTCAGATCTGAATCTCTCTCTGCTCCTGATGTTTTATCTTAAATTTCTAGGGTTTAACTCATATAGTTTGCTACAATCTCCAGGTATTTTGCTATAATCTCTTTTATTCTCTAATTATTATTTTTTGTTCATTATGATCAACTCGATTTCATAATTTTGACGAATTTTTTTCCGTTGTTCTCTTTCTCGATTAGTAAATAATCGATATTCTATGATGCACATGGTACAATTTCATGATTTAATTCCGTTTTTATTCGTGTTTTAAGCGATTTTGTTGATTTTTTAAAATCAGATTTTGTAATCGACCTATTTTTGTTCATTAAGTCGTCGTTTTGATTTGGTTTTGACAATTTGTTTTAATGGTGCTTCGTTGAGTTAATTTGAACATTATTGTGTTTACTTGATAGATCGGTTAGCTAATTTTTTTTTATATTCTTATTTTGATCAATAAAAGTAAGTTTGATTTTCAGACAAAATATTCGTTGACGTTACACATATTTCTGTAGAGATTTTACGGTACATATTTGCATGTACTGTTTGTATAAACCTATTGAAGAACAAAAGATAAGTGAGTTTGAAGCAGATGAAAAGAGATTTAGGGAAACTTGACTGGACAAGAACAAGTTGCTCGGATTTATGTAAGTAATCATTGATTTTTTTATATAAATTTGGATATCAAACAAACACAGCTACGCAAGTGTTTTTTGCTTCATTTGGGTGGGAAACTATGCAAATTTTTCTTGCTTCAATTGGTAATTTTTTTATGCTTTTAGTCTTCTTGATGCTTTTCTTGCTTGTGGGGTTATATCTCTCTGATTAACGAATGTTGAAATGCACTGGTACCATTTTGCAGGCTAACTAGTAATAGATTATCTATCTATTTAGTATGTTATTGATTTTTTATACAAATTTGTTTTTATATTGTCAATTGAGTACATATTTTAATGTATCGGAAAGGAAATGAACTATGCTTTTGATGTACTGTAGGGAAATGATCATCGATACATATACGGGTACATATTATTACTTTTCTTCGTACTGATTTTATTCATTTATGCATATCGTATGAGTTATGAAAATCATGTGATTGAGAACTTTATATGTCTATATTCTTACTTTTAAGCAATGTTATTCCTTGAAATTTGAGGAAATAGAGCTATGTGCTTGGTAGAGTGTGAAGTTCTACTGTCTTAGAGACACAATAATGCAGTGTTTCGACTAATTGTTAGAGTATCATAGGTGGGTGTCAATCTACTAGGTTTTCAGTCAGTACATATTGATATCTACTAGATTTTCTCATAGTACATATCAATATTTAATAGGGTTTTTTTTTATAAAATTTCAGGTTAATTATTCTTTGGTATGTGGCTTTATACGATGTGGAATGTCCATTTTTGTTTACAGGAATTCATGATTTCTATTCTTTTGTATTTTTTGTATGATCCTATATACAGTACATATTAATATGTATTATAATATGCTTTTTTGTGAGATTTATTTTGTGTACAGTATAACACTTGAATCAATACATATTTGTTAGTGTAGATGTAAAAAAGTCAGAACACTTGTATTGCATTTTGCAGATAATAATATTTTATTTGTTTTTGGTGTATCCATAAGATGTGTGATACTCCTACAACAGTACATATTATGTTGTTGATATGGGTTGCTATTATTTGGTATATTTGGGATAGAAAGCAGACATTGCTTAGATACTATGATGTGTTTTGCTTTTCTAAGAAGCATGATAGTTCAATAGTGTTCTGAATATACATATGAAAGAAGTGAGATGATTTTGTTGCATTTTATCTGGTAAAATTGATATGTACTATTATTTTCATCTTTTGATTCACTTTCTTTATTTTCTTTCTTATGTCAGGTCATCCTTGGGTTTTGTGAAAATGGGGTTGCTCCTTATTATGCATTAGATCCAGCAATTTTTTCTCGGCCTAAGCATTTTTTTATAATGATAGGTACATATTTTGATTGTGTACCATTGGTTACGGGGGTCGATGGGGCAGCGCCCCCTCGTAATCATTTATTTCTCAGTAACTTTAAGATTATTTTGTTTAATAAGTTATCCTCATTTTTTTTCCTGTTGAATCCTTCTCATATTCGTTGTTAGAATTATAGAATAGTGAGTACATATCGGTATCCACTATTGGAATCATATACAACAATGGGTACATATCAATTGGTACACATCAATATCTACTGGGTTTTCAGTTCTTGTTTTCTTCAATACATATATATAGATGTATTGTTTTTTTCATCTTGAATCTCTTTAGAAATTTCTTGGTTTCCAGTTTTTATAATATGCTATATTGTATGAGATTCCTTCCCTTGTAAAACTTCCGATCTGTACTTAATTCCTTTTCTCATTCACGAGCATGTAAATTAGTAGCCACAACTGACTTGTTGTGTGATTGTAGGGACTATGTTACTTTGTCATTCCATTACACTAGAATTTAGAGCAACAATAGTCGTGATACTGAAATTAATTGTTATTTATCAATATGTACTAAGGTTGCAGTCAGTACATAAGATACCTGAAAGTCTTTCCTTCAAGACTTCTGGAGGTAAGTGGCTCAAGTGGAGAAATCAACTTGGGACACTTATGTACTAAGGTTGCAGTCAGTACATATCATTATGTACCAGGGTTTCATTGAGTGATTAAGTTCTTAATGGGTAAGTTTATAGTTTTTATTATGTCTTTGGCAGTTGACAGTTCTGCGACATGAGTTGGATGAAATGAAACAAGTTACGGAGTCTGAGAAAAATCTCAAATTGAACGAAGAAATAATAGCTGCAGCTATGGCCAACGGAGATGCAGCAGACAAGACATTGAGGTTAGAGGACTTGCGGGAATCAAGGATGAGAGAGAGACTGAAGAAATCTACTTGGAGAGTCTTATATATCTTTGGCAGTTGAAAGCATGAGTTGGTTGAGAATAAGACAAGCTATGGTGGAAAATTCAATAAGGAAATGTTATGGCCGCTAGAGATGCGACAGACAGTTCCTTTGAGGTTAGCAGACTTGTAGGCATCAAGGCTGGGAGAGGGATCGACGAAATTATCTCATCAAATTGAAGAGTCTGATACTCAGTATACATACATATGTACTATGGTTTTACTCAGTAAATATCGATATGTACTGCATTTTTGCTCAGTACATATCAATATGTAATTGGTTCTTGCTCAATATGTACTAAAGTTCGTTAAGTTATATATGTTTCTTGCAAAATTTTCTTATATATACCAGGTTTTTCAGTACTAGCAGATATGTACTGCAAGTATTTAAGGTTCATACTCTTTTCTTAGCCTTTTATACTAAGTCATACGACTAATATGTGTAGTACTATAAGATGTATTGAAACACATTTAGTTCTTTTTTTTTCAGAACCATTTGTATTGAAAAAATCTCAAGTTTAAGTTCCATTTTTTTTTATATGCGTCAGGTTTTGCAATACAATATGAACCCACAAACGACATGTATATGGAGCCTGCGCTTTAACTAGATTTTCATTACAACACAATATGTATTGCAGGATTATACAAGAAAAATCAGTACATGACAATATATATTGCAGGATTATACAAGAAAAAGGGGGAGTTCCCATCACAGCAGCTTGTTGCTGGGGTTCTCATGCGTCGCCTTTACGTTGCACTACTGCAATGGCCTGGTGCACCCCCACCAAATCTAATTGTTAAGCATTTCAGATCTTGCGGTACTGCCTAGGCCTGCGTTGCTGCAGGGGTGTAATATGTGTACTTATCCGTTCCATCTCCTTGTAAGATAAAAGAGTAAGCAGGCCCTGAGACAAACTCCAGAGTGCAATAACGATGGATTATTGATGACTTGGAATATCATATTCACTTGATCAGATTTGTTTGAAGCACGCTCTATGGCCCCTATCGCGCTTTTAAGTTTCAAGGAATAGTGCTTTTGGGCACAATGATGGTAAGAAAATTATAGGTTAACTTCTATCCGTGAAAACAAGGAATAGTGTAAATGAAAGGTAATAATAGAACCACATAAGTTAGGTAGGAGAAAAGATTGAGAAAAACATCCCTATAAACCAAGCGTGAAATGCAACTGTAAATCATACTTACCTGAACGGGGTCTATGGTTGATCATGAAGGACCATGGCCTATGTTAGTGACTTCCATTGCACTTTGGAAGGGCGGTTGCCTAAGATCTCCCCATTGAGGGAGAGTCTACGTCATAATTTGTTCCTGAGGGGGAACGCGTCCGCGCGGCCCCTGCCAATTTCATAAGCCTAGATTTTCTCATTTGTGCAGCTAAGAAACTTTTCCATGTCCCTTATTCTTATTGTTTACAGCTACAGAAAATGAAGTCTGGTTAAATGAATATCCAGTTGAAATTCATCAGCTGCGGCCAAACCGAATTCTAAAGTGAGTCTTGTAATTTGCAAATCCAATAGCTAGTTAAATATGATTCGAGCCTTGCATTTTGAAGAAACTTCAGCAGCACATTAAGGGTTGATCTGAGACTTGGAACAATGCATATATATATATCCAGCCGAAGTACTTCATTGAGAAATCTGATCATCAAACTTTGTGCACATTCCTGCATTAAGATTCCAATTGTTGTTGGCAACGGTATATGGGGTTTAATTGCAGCTTTTCAATTAATTTCACTGATAATCTCCTTGTAAAATACTTAGAGGAGTCGATGATCTCTGCACTAGCTCTTTAAGATTTCAGTTATTCATTTTTGCATCTTAATCGAATTTTTGTCATGCTGCAGGAGTCGTAAGAAGAGAGAAAAAGTTGTTTAAAGAATGATGATACCATGCTAAGACCAAGTGTGTAAAAATGTTTGAGGGGATGGGATCTAGCTAGGGCTGCAAGATAACTTGGACTGGTGGTGACTTTAAATCTCAGCTGAGACTTGCAATGAAAAAAGATTAGTCCCACATACGTTACAAAGCATAACTATCCTTAAAATGATCTGTGTATAAGTAGTTCTTCACTCTTGCTAAAGAATCACGCAGCCGTGTGGTAAGCACAAAGCGAAATGGATGATGTGGATGCCGAAATGGATGAAGACAAGTTAGAGAAAAAAGAAGGGAAGAAAACGTTCCGATCAAACCTGAAAGCGACAGTTGAAGTGCTGGAAAAAATGGTATTTACTGAAGCACAAGAGGTTTTGTTAAGGAAGACTAAATTCTAGAACTTTATTGAGGCGATCAAACAAGGTAAGGTGGGCAAGGCTGAATGTAGCAAAGCTCCAAGGGCATTAGAGTTCATCATAAGAAATTTTGACCCAAAAGAGTTGGCATTCAAGATTGGTGATCAAGTTTTCAAGACCGATGCAAATCATCTTGTTGTTATTTTCAAAATGCAGAGAATACGTATGAGTGAACAAGATAAGAAACTTTATGGACCAAAAGAAGACCCAAGTTTGAAAACTTCTGAATTTTACAAAAAGTACTTTCTTGAGCCAAAGAGAAGGGATGAAGAGGAGAAAAAGAAAGATGAAAAGAAGAAGGCTGGAGCCAAAGAGAAGAAAAGGAAATAGAAGAATACTGGGGACAAGTTGGATAAGAAATACATTGTCGAAGGAATACATACTGCTATGAATGAAGAACGAACAGAAGAAGACTTGGCGAAACTTTTGTTGTTGTTCATGTTCTGTACAGTATTCTTCATCAACATTGGAGGTATGTATGTCCACTACAAGTATTTGAACTGCCTACAGTCAATCGACACCATTAACAAAGTATCTTGGCCTGATCTCATTCACGAGCATTTAATGCAAAGTATTAAAGCTGTATACGAGACACCATACTCTATCAATGGTTGCAGCTTCTATTTGCTGGTGAGCATCGTCTTCTATCTTTTGAATATATTTTTTTCTTACGTTAAATGTATCATGCAGTGAGTAACATCTTATATATTATCTTTTAATTATATTTTTGTTTTGTAGTTATGGATTTTTGAGCAAATGAAAGGCATTAACAGGAAAGACAACAGTGATTCATGGCCAAGGTTTGCAAGATGGGACTTGTATAAAGTATCTTGCGAAACTGAGGGGAAGCTTGAAATTTTTTCAAGCAGTGAGGTAAAAATCTTGTTGTTATTATAACTGGATGAATCCAGTTACATCTTGTGTTGATGTTGTTTAGATTCATTTTTAAAATTCTATCCCCTATTATAACTGGATGAAACCAGTTACATCTTATGTTATAAAATGATGAAACACATTATCTACCAAGTTTCGTCATGTGTTATGATAAGATGAAACCAGTTACATCATGTGTTATGATAAATTTTATGTGTTTGCAGGTTGTTGACTTTGTTGGTAGCTGGAGTCAAGAGGAGAAACAACTATGCTTGTTTGGTGATGAAGAAGAAAACACAGATGAAGATGATGTTTCCAAGTTGAAGAATGAACTAGATGAGAAGGACAAGATTATCCGTCACTTGAATGACGAGTTGGAAGCAAGGAATACAGAGTTGGAAGCAAAGGAGGCTGAGTCTGAAGCAAAGGATAAGACAATCTCAGACTTGCAAAGTGAACTGGAAGCCTTGAAAGCGCAACTCAAGCCTCAACCGGGAACTCAGCAAGCTTCCTCTCAAGAGATTTTTCTTTACACCACACCTGAAGACTATTTCAACCTTAACATCACTCAAGAGATGAATAAACCTGTGGAGGAGGATGTTCCTAAAGACGACATCAATGAAGAGATGAACAAACCTGTGGAGGAAGCTGACAATATTCCCGAAGCAGAACCTGTAACACCAGTTCCTAGAGTAGAACCTCTAGCACCATTTCCTGCATCAGAAATCAACCAAGAAGAAATTGTCGCAGCAGAACCTCTGGCAGTTATTGGATTGCTTGAGAATAGAGTGAAGAACGTATATAAAAGGCCTAGAAATAACAAGTTTGTATCAGATGATGATGAGCGTGCAGAGAAGAAGCAGAAGGACGATAAGTTGAGGAAGTTAACAAGGAACAACAAGCTGTGGAAAAATTACTTGATGAGCGGAATAAGACAAGCTGAAGAGAAGTTAATAAAGGAGTACTTTGTAACTGGAAAAGTAAGGTACGTATCCGTATTCTTTTATTGTTGTTTTTTTCATTCTACTTTTCATATTTCTGTAAAAGTATTGCTAAGTTTATACTAAATTATATGAACTTGTTTAAATGCAGCGACTGCGTTTGGAAGTCCAATGGAGGTGTATGTATCAGTGGAGAACACATCCAGCAAATTGTTTTCAATCATCCATTGGTGAACACTATTTTGGAGTTTAAAATCGAAAAATGGAGACAATTGTTTCAATATGGCGGTGATACCAAAGGATACTCCAAGTCAATCTTTCTCAGCGCGCTTGCATGGGTAAACATTTTGAATACTACATTTTAAAATGAATGAACTTATGTCTGCAATTTGTTTTCATATAACTTTTAAGTTAGTGTAGGATGTACCTGGCTTGCATCTGTTGCTTGAAATATAATTCTCTCACTAGTGTAGGATAAAACTGAGTTTCATCTAGCTATTATATATAGGATGTAATTGGGTTTCATATGATACCTGCAGAAACTGGTTTTCATCTAGCATTAATGACAGGATGTAATTGAGTTTCATCCAGTTAAAAAATATGGATTAACTGGTTTTGATTCAAATTTTGTATTCAGGCTGATATCATTGCGGGAGATGAGTTGGACGCTGCAAAAATGATAAATGCTGAACTGCAAAAGATTGATGTCGAAACGCAACACTTGTTCATCCCAATGATGAATGAGAAAGAACATTTCACATTGCTTCACCTTGACATCCATGGAAGAACTTGGACACACTACAATTCTCTCCTAGGTTCTTCAAACTATTTAAAAGAAGCTCAAATGATGGCGGAAAGAATAAATCATCTCTTTCAAGTTCAAATTCAAAGTACTAGTATGGATGACGTTGATGTCTTCGTTCAATCAGATTGTCCACAACAGTGCGAAAGGTAGGTCGTTAACTCTTTGAACTGAGATTATAACATACAAACTGAAACGAAGTTTGAACCGACATTATTATTTTTTTTCCAGACCGTTAAACTGACATTACATATTCATTTGTATTGCAGTGATGATTCGATGATGTATGTTATCTACTACATGGAATGGGCAATGACAGGCGGTTCCTCCTTTGAGGGCAAAGATACTATTGGAGAGGAGATGGGGACAAGACGAATCAATCTGGCATATGAAATCCTAACTTATGAGAATATCTACTGGAAAGTTTGATGTGTTTAGGTTGTTTAGAAATTTTTTATTAATGTAGTTCATTTTATAGTACTTTTTTTTTGTTGAAATATGTCTTCGCATACAGTTGTGATCCGTGGATTCGTCTTGATTAAAATATGAACTTTTTTACTGAAAAATGCTTATACTTCAATTTCATGATGGTTGTGTTTGAATATGTTAGCCAGAAATGTGCAGGTTGAAAATGTAACCAGGCTTGGATGAAACTGGTTACATCCTAGCCTGTATAAAACTTCAATTTTTTTGTCAGATTATAACCAGGCTTGGATGAAACTGGTTACATCAAAGCCTGTATAAAAACTGTTTTCAGAGTGTGCAGGTTGGCAAAAAATAGTTTTTTTTGTCCATATGTGATGGATGAAATCCAGTTTCATCCTGGCCAAAAATCTCATTTTTTCCAGAATAGGTGGGATGAAACTGGTTACATCCTGTACAATTAAATTTGAATCTTCGCAAACATTCAAATTTTACAGTGAAAAACTGAAGGGAATGTACAATTAAACAATCAACATAAGACTAAAAGATATATACTATAAAAATGAAGAGAAATACTTGAAAAAATAATTCCATAAGATATATTTTTATGAACAAAAGAAACAATCCAAGGTAAATACTAGTTGCGAAAATATAATTCAAGGTAAATGAATCTTAAATGTGCAACAAGAGGTTGCAGAGAAGAATAAACTAATAAAGATATCATGATAGAAAGCTAATAAAAGATATCATGGTAAAAAGCTGCACAGAAGAAATGAAGGCTGGAGATGTTCTTAAGCAGGTACTTAACGTTGCTTTTTCGCAGGAAGATGAGGACACGTCGTCTTGTTATGATGTGCCTGATTATGGCAGTTACCGCACGTAATTGGTCTCTTTAAACTTGCACTACCTGTGTTAGGAATCCGCTTCTTCTTCGGCCTACCATGTTTTTTTCCTACGACAGTTGGTGGGTCACAAGATCTCCAGTAGCAACATTAATAGGCTTGTCGTAATCAGGAATGGGCTTGATAGGACAATCATACGAAGCACGGAAGCTAGCAATGCTGACATACGGATTAATGTACTCGTAAACATTGATGTTATTTGAATGCATACACGCAATAGCGTGATCACAAGGGAACTGCTCAGTAAACCAAACCCTACAGCTGCACTGAAACTTCGCAATATTAACAGCATGCGTGTGCTTTCCATCAAAAACTTCCCACTCCATGTCACCAGACTTGGTTATTCTCCACTGGACACCAGCACGAATGGAAGCCAACACTTTTTTCTCTAGCCTTGGACAAATGAATCCTTTATACGTCGCCCCCTTCCTCTTCCTTGTACTCATTTGTTACATAATTTTAAGTCTGATCCAGTTAACAAGTGTTGCAATAGGCATACCTTTTGCTTCCTTGATCCAAGAGTTAAAGGACTCTGCAATGTTTGAACACATGTCGCCGTAATGACAGCCCAGACAATGTGCATTGGACCAACATTCCACTGGAATCTCACTCAAGAATTTGTGAAGACCATCACATCCCATATCCTTCAACTTTTGCATACCCTGATCAAATCCTTCATGAGTCGATGAATAGAAACATTCTTTGAACAAACCCATCGCAGCACAATGCTCTCCCTTTTTCTTGTTGGTCTTACTGCGGACATTATTCTTCAAATGCTGGTAACACCAAGCATGATAGAAAGTTGGGAAAACATCACGAATCCCTTGGATCAAACCCTCATGGCGATCCGAAATAAAAGTTAGTACACGAGGACCCAAGATAGATTCTAGTTTCTTCAAGAACCAATGCCAATTCTCAACAGTTTCAGCTGATACGATACCATATGCCAGAGGAAATATTCCTACAGAAACAAAACAAACACAAAAAGAAAAAATCATATCAAACTGACTGAAACTGCTATTATACAGAATGAAACTAGTTTCATTCTCTAGTCTGACTTCACCAGTTAAGGATGAAACCGGTTTCATCCAGTGATAATCTGACATAAAAAAAATTATGACATCAAAAATAAAAGAAGACGTACCATTATTCTCCTTCTTCCCGGTAGCCGCCATAAGACAACCCCTAAATTTTCCAGTTAGGAAAGTTGCATCCAAGAACAGTACCGGGCGACAATATTCGAAACCAGAGATGCAAGCATCGAAGGCTAAGAAAAAACTCTTAAACTCGCCACCTTCAACAACTAAATCATCCCTACTACCTGGATCGTGTTTCTTCACGGCTTCACACCACCATCTCAAGTCAATGTATGATTTAATGTCCTCGCCATACAATTCCTTGAAACATAATTCTTTCCCGGCATGCGCCTGATCGTAGCTCACTTCCAACCCATAATCACTTTTGAGTTCTCTAACAATATCCCTGGCTTTCTTGTTGGGATTATGTTCAATCTGCTCAAATATCAAACTCTTGATAAGTTCGCGCGTAAGCGGATCAGCCTTTGTTCCATCACTATAACCAGCACAACATTTATGCTCCCCGTTATAGGCCTTGAGGAATAAGTGACCCTTCACATTGGAAGTCTTGGGAGCTGCATGGAACATCCAGTCGCATTCCAATTTCTTCTTGTAATAACATTCGACCGTATATCGTTCTGGATTGCTCTTGACGACTCTCACCCTGCGACCAAAAAAATGGTTATATTTCTCAACAACAAGACGAGCTTCATCTCGTTCTCCATAAAAATATTGACCAACACCTTTTATAATAAAATCCCATTCAGCCGCCTTGCAAGATCTTTTAATTGCCAACTTTCCATTGTATGTACGTTCTTGAGACATGGGGATATCTGGAGAAGAAACAAGCTCTTGAGAGGAAGGAAAAGGTGACTGAGCAAAAGCAACTCCGTCATTGTAGGTCTAGGAGTAACTTTACTGCTGCTCGGAAGATGACAAGGATTAACCAACTGAGCTCTGCTAGGGTCAGGTGCTAAACGAAACTCGCTCATTCTACTGCTGCTCGGAAGATGACAAGGATTAACCAACTGAGCTCTGCTAGGGTCTGGTGCTAAACGAAACTCGCTCATTCTACTGCTGCTCGGAAGATGACAAGGATTAACCAACTGAGCTCTGCTAGGGTCTGGTGCTAAACTAAACTCGCTCGTAGTAGGTTCACGAACAAAATCAGGAGCACGAAGAGAAACACGTTCAAATAAATGAAGCTCCAAAAAAGACAACTGGTTAACAATACACAATGACAAGAAAGAACAGAGCTTCACATCACTGTCAACAACATTGCTTCTCCCCTCATAGTCAAATACAAACTGAATTGAGTCTGGTAAAATGCTATTCCAATAAGAACAGACATGCGCCTTCAACTCATCAATTGTTGACTTCGTAGTAACTTGGTATGGACACGCATCGGTATCCCGGATAACCACACAGAGAAAATGACGATCCATCTACAGGGAATATATAAAACAAATATAAATGAATCTGGATGTATTCAATTGACAATAAACAAAGAAAAAAATAATATGTAAACAAATAAGCAGCAGTTACAAGCATACAATGTGACCACCAACTGCATTCATACAACCCATACTCCAACATCTCTTCCACTCTCTCAACAACCATTATAATCTCGCTACAGCAACATCTCCTAACGCAGATGTTCTCCTCCCTGGAATCCAGATTTTCTCATCACGAATAAACGAACATCTGTGTACAATGCCCTATAAATTAACTAAAACCAAAAATGGTTTGCATTTGTGTACCATCAAAGTACCATTTTGGCACAATGTACCACCAAAGAAGCTGTCATAAATTACTGTGTACTTCTACGACTACGAGTACTGCTCTAAAAAGTTCCATATAATACTTTCTCCTTCAGCAAGTTACTATGTACTTACTAGCAAAGTTCTATTTCCCTTAAGCCTCTAACACTCAACCAAGTTATCATCAGTAAATACCCAAAAAAACAAGAACCAATCAATCAATCCAGAGTTCATCACCAATATTGAAAGTAACATAAGCATCAACAACTGCATGCATAATCTGTGGTTGTGTAAGGTATTTTTGATTCCAATTGCTCACAATAACATCTCTAGCTCTTTTAATAACATCTCTGTGGTTGTGTAACGTAAAGGAGAAATCCTAATAATAACCTAAACCCAAAATTGGTTTGCATCTGTGTATATTGCATTGAAAATAAGATTACTAAACCCTAGAAAACATGATTCGAGACAAACCCAAATAATGTCACATAATCAACTAAACCCTGGATATTCCAAATCAACAACTAAAATCAAAAATTAACAAAGATTAATCTTCAAATTCATAAAAAATCATCAACAACTAAAAATTACTTCAAAATCGACAGAGAAACTTCAATTGGACAAAAACCAAATCAAAATTATTTCAATTGAAATTTACCGTTCGACGCTATTAGATGAAACTTCGATTCAACAGTTGAAACTCCAATTGAAACTTCGATTCAACAAACTATTCAACAATCATTAATCACCATGATTGATCAACCAGATCTGAAAAAGACACGAGCTCTGAAACTTTGATCGAATTCTGCTGGTGAGGAATAAACGAGCTCTGTCGGGACGGGGAGGTTTTGAAAAGAGAAATAAATTCTCTTTGAAAAGAAGAGTTTAGAAGGTTAGGGGTATTTTAGGTAAGACATATTTTTTTATTTTAATTTTCCTGGGCCAAATATCCAAATTAGCTATATAAACAGTATATTTCTGATGTTTGGCTATATAAACAGTATCAAAAGCTAAGAATCTATTTCACTCAGGAATTTTCTGTTTTGGTCTTTTTGACCAATTTTGTGTTTCAGTATTCTGTTTGGTCTTATCAGTTGATGATTAACTTTAAGCAATTTCTATAATTTGAATAATACTGAAGGGTGATCAGGATGTTACCAATCCTACTGCTAACATAATCCAATCCCTGTGGAATAATTATGCTCTTGCTCTGTGTGTTACGTAAAAAGGAAAAGGTTCTCACATGTAACGATCGAGTTAATGCTTCTAAAAAAAGAAAAAAGAGAGAATATAATCTAACGAATTAACAAAGTCGTGTCAAATAGTACTCCCTCCGTCCAAGTTTACTTGCTTAATTTGGATTTTGCAAAAACTTGAAAGAAATTCAAATTATTTCCACATACATCATCGATCTTTCAAATTGTTTGTTCAATATACTAATTTTCATATCATAGTTTTTATTTCTTTCTTGATAATTAGAAAATTTTAATAGGAAATATACCAATTTTTTGGTACAAATTTGTTAAAAAAAAACACAATTTTGGCAAGTAAAGTTGGACGGATGGAGTAGTAAAAAAAACCTAAAACCCGTGCCGTACGCTAGTATATATACTCCCTCCATTCCATTTTAGATAATGTTTTATGGTTATTTTCTTGTTCCACAATACTTGAAAGTTTTCGTATATTCCCACAAAACTACCAATAATACCATAACACCTTGTCTTGGAAGTATAAGTTTATTTTAAAATGCACTAATAACAATTAATATTTAAGAACTTTTCTTACCGTTAGTCGGAAAATCTTCATCTCTCCATTTTTTAATGCACGTGAAAACTCCTAGAATGTCATCTAAAGTGGAACTGGGGAAGTATATAATTCAATATTGCTGCTGTGTTTATTGCTTTAACGGGCTTCTTCTTTCTTTGCACTTGTACAGGAGAGGTGATCAAATCCAATATTGCTGCTGCTCTTGTTTTAGACAAAATCCAATTTTGCGTGACAAGGTTTTATTAATTTGGCTTGTCGCTGCTATCTTCATGATTTTCTATCCGATCTGTGCTTGTTAACCTCAAGCGCTGTGTTGTAAAAGGCGTTCTAGGCGAACGAGTCGCTTAATGACCGCCAAGTAAAAAGCCCAACGCGCCAAATTGTCAGGAAATTTTGTGTTTTCTCAAGTTGTCCTCGAAGCCGGAAAATCTGTACGGGATCCTTCCATTTAATTAGCCAACGGAGTTACTTGTCTCGATCTCTTGATAAAAAGTAAGGGTTTGATCTTATGATTCAGTTTTGAGGTTGTTTTCTATATGATTTACTGATTCTAAAGGTTGGATTGAATTTTGATTTAGGGTTCTATCTTGATTTTTAATGATTTATTAGTTTCTTCTGTGGTTTATTATAGTATTTTGCTGATTCGAATGGATTGGCTTTTCAGGAGGAGATGGGAATCACTAGACGTTCCAAACGTTTCTGGATTGGAAGGAAAGAAGATTAGGGCAACTGCTGAAGAAACAGCTGGTGAATGTTCCTTGCGCTTCTGATAGTTTGTTTAGGGTTCACAGTCCTGCTTGCCTGATTATATACACTTCTTTATTTTTCTTTTTTCATACAAATTTATTCTTTTGGTATTTGCAGAAAATTTGAAAGATAAGAACAAACAAAATAGTACGTATTGAGCTTCTTTTCATTTCAGTGAATTGGTCATGGTTTATCAGTCAGTATCTAGAGTGGCAAATAGATTCCCAGTGTGTGGGTTTGGTTTAGGACTTTCTATGTTGAACATTAAACCCAATTATCCAGCTCAGCTGGATTCAGTTTTTGTTCTCATTCATTTTCTTTGTTCCTTGGTGTATTATTCTGTGAAACTTCCAGAGGATATTACGAGGGAGAATCGAGAGGATGGGCGAAAGGATGACATGTGGTAGTGTGGCAATTTTGAACAAAGTCCGAGAGCGTGAACTGAAAAGTAGTGGAACCTTGTCGTGGCAGCCTTCCATCTCTTGTTTGATTTTCTTTTGAAACCGAAGCAATGTGTTTGAGATTCCAGGAGCAAGCACCATGGTACACTCCATCCCTTCCCCATCCTCAAGTGTAAGGAAGGGATGGAGAGGGACAGGCAGTTCGTGCCTTCTCATCCCTTCCCTACATGAAACGCGTACGAATAGTGCCAAACGAGTATTCAGTACGCGTATTTTTTTTTTCATGAAAAAATATTTATTTAGGTAAAAAAAAGATTTAGAGTGAAAAAAATATATCAAATAGGTAAAAAAATATATCAAATAGGTAAAAAAATATATCAAATAGGGAAGGGATATCCCTCTCCATAGTGCTAGCTCTAAGAAGAGAACAAATGAATTTGACTTAATCTTGCAAGTTTAATACCAAATAGTACATTTTACATTTTGATTAACAAATGCCAATTAAGTTGAATACACCAGTTTCAATGGATCTTATTGAATTTCAGTGACACCTTTTTACAGAAATTTAAAAAGACTGTTAAGATAATGATGCATGCTGGGTTATAGGATGCAACTTTCTATATGGAAAGATGATAACTGAACAACACCTGGTTCGCGGACTATTTCTAGTTGCAAGTCACAGCTCAAAATCATTCCACTAATCTTTGCATGATATTGGGGGAAGTCTTTTATCACATTAAACTCCAGTGACGTAAAGACTAGCTGCGAAAACAATATCACGCTTGATTGCGTTCGAAGCTGTTTCCATTTTCTTGTAAAGTGCTGAATTGCCCATGATTGATGCTGCATTTTTGAATTCACGACATGTCTCATCCAGACGGACAATGGTTCTAACAATCAGGCCTTCAGGAACATCTGTAAGCTCACAGATATCTGCAAAAGGTGTACCCTGGCACAAAATGAATAAACCTAGGTGAATATAGGATACATTAAGCTGTTTAACAAGTTACCGGTATAATAGGGTGTTAGATAAATAAACAGCAATAATTTTAGTGCAAAATAAGCATATGAACCTTTGCCCACTCGTACACCACTTCAACAAGACCGAACTTGAGATTATCTCGTGCATATTCCTCGGCACTTATTGGTAGATTAAAATGCGCTTGTAGCTCCCCAAGTCTGATTGCCGTGTCATACAATCTAAAACATATGAATTGAAGATTCAGTGACAAGGATAAATCAAGACTGATATATGATCCTCTGAGCATATAGTGTATAAGAAGATAAAACGTCGAAGAAATGACCTATTCTTTGCCTCCGCCAACTTGGGAGTAAGAGACGGCTCAGAAGTGTTCTTTTGTTGAAATACAAGTGCAGACATAAGGGCCACAGCTTCTTCTGGTTCCAGTTCATCTAGCTGGTTCTCAAACAAACACTCAGTAGATATCAACTCTTCGCCAGAATTCATCTCACATGCTACACGGCCCTTAATCTGAACAACAAGGTCAGCATCAATACAACCGACCTTCTTCAGCACATCAATCTGCAAACGAAAAGCCTTGATGTTAATGAATGAACTCATGAAAGTTATGTCATCATCCTCTCTAGGATATCATCACGAAAACATTACCCTGCCCTGAAAGTCTGGCATCTGCTGGAGTGCTTCATCTGACAGTTGAAACTTTAGGTTGTTAACTTCCACCTTCTGCCTGTGTGACTCTTTTACTATAGCAAGGTGCTCTTCAAATTTTGAACATCCGTGGCACTTGTTCATAGACATATTTAACAATAGTCTATTCCATGCATGGTATGCTTCAACAGACTTCACGTCTTTCAGCTTCAAATCTAGGAAAAAACAATCACCAGAGAGGATTATCTGCTTGAGCATATAACTGTAGGAGGTACATAGACTGAAAACAAAAGGGTGTCAAATCGAATTAAGCATGGTTATTCACCCACATTATGTGGTGCAGGACCATACCTTTTATGGGATCTAAGGCTTGAGGATATTTGTTTCCACTGGTTTTTGTCTCAGAAAGTTGTTGAACAGTTTTTGAGTATGCTGCATTACTGTCATCTTCAAGAAGCCCAACTTGATCAATCTTAATTTTGCAGTTGCAAATGCTTAAGAACTCTTTGTGGTCGATTTTTAAAACTTCATAACTCATTCCAGCTGCACTACTAAGGCGTGGTAATTCTATATTGATGGTCCCCTTTCCCTTCCGAGACTTCCCAACTGAGAAGTACTCATCATCTCGACCACGCTGCTTTTTAGGAGCAATAAAATAACCTTGCGGCAGATTATCATTTAATTTTTGTTGTAATTTATCACTAGCTGAAGGAGCGTGAGTTGATACTGGCCGATCAGGTCTCAGAACCAAAACAATGTATTGTTTATTTACATCGGAGAGTACTTTTAGGACGACTCCAAGAAGGTGATCTTGGGCCTGTGACTGGCAAAGGATAAAAACTCAGTAAACATGGTACCTAGCTAATGTGGTTAAACATTAGAATGGCTACAAGATATCTTATTAATGTATATTGAGAAATAATTAAAACAAGCACTCACTGATTGTAAATTGACGACCACCACTCTTCCCGGTGTAAGATAGCCTTGGGCAGTAGTGGATTGCATGAGTGTCTCTAACACAAATTTTCTTTGCTGGTCAGCTTCCAAGAGCATCTCATAGTATTCCTCAATTGCAGGTTCACCCTTTATACATCTGACACAACCAAAACCTCAAAGTCAGATCTTATACTACAGTCCAAAATAAAGTGTTCCCAATTAGAGCTGAAGTAACAAGATAAGCTGAATTTTGACTAAAGCCTTATCGGCTTAAAGATCAAAATCATTGCTCAAGAACTCTCAGTTGAGATTGCAGTAAACTCTCAGTTCTTAGAAATTGAATTGGCAACTCTAAAATATGATGATAATCATGAGGGGGAAAGTGTACTCGACAGTTTTTGCAATCTGAGCAAGCTTTCGCATGAGAAGTTGTTGCTGTTCTGGAAGTTTCTTTTGAGCATGAAATTCGGCGAAGCTTCTCTTCAGCATGTCCTCTACCTGTTACAACGGTACTTGCTAAGATTGATATTTTGCATTAAGATAAGTTGAACTGTTTGAGTCTTAGATTCAGACAATTCTGTTAATGGATCTCAGACAGGCAATATTACATCCCTCACAACATATAATAACACATGTATAAATTTGTTTCTGAAAGTAAGAAGTTTATACATAATTACTTAGAACACCCTATGAAACCCACGAGTAATCAATTATAAACCATGCAACCTATCCCACTACTCTCCGGTAACTGTTTACGAGTGAATTCTACTATTTTCAAGGTTAGCGATTGAATCAATTGCCTACAAGTATATAGAGAAGAAAATAAATAAGTCATGCTAGGCGTTGAAAATTACCCTCAACTCTTCAACACGAAGTAGATGCAATATCATAGTGTAAGTCAATCGAAATTGAGATTCAAGCCTTGTGGCGCTTCCTACAATAACATGTTTCAAATCCCTCTCCTCAGGGATTTCATCACGACACATAACTACAACCGTGCCAATCGTATCCAGTCCTCTCCTACCTGCCCGGCCAGCCATTTGAGTGTATTCACCAGGAAGCAACTGTCTGAACTCTTTCCCATCAAACTTTCTCAGAGTATCAAAAACAACCTGAACATAGCAGTTCTAAAACTTAGCAGCCATGCAAACCCATAAAGGTAGAAACATATACAGAAGGTACTGATTAAAAAGAAATATATTGTTAAGATTATTCCTAACCATACAAGTGTTTCAAGAAAAGAGAAGACCTACCGTCCTAGCTGGAGCATTAACACCCATGGCAAATGTCTCAGTGGAAAACAGAACCTACATCACAAACACAAACAGGTATTAAACAAGCGATAACTAGTTATAGGTAACAAATTCATTACTCGACTACAAAATACTTGAAGAAACTGCAGCACTAGTACTTAAGATACGCGGGCTCAACTATTTATATATTTTTTTAAATGTACTCAAATTGTATGTATTCAAACTCCTGAGAATATTACTACCAACTACGGATTGTTAAAGAAGGGGCATGGCTGTAGGAGGCAATCGTAAACAACGGGCATCTTGACATTTTCCCTTCCAGGTTAGTGGCAGAAAGATATCTAAGAATCTAAGCTGTTTACAGATATAAACGACGGGTGAAGTATTTCAAAGATTTTCGATGATTATCGTGGAACTTTTTTCTTCATTGCACTGTAATCCGTAGGCATTGTAAAGCTCGATTTTTTGAAGCCCCTAGGTCTTCTAGAGTTTATGGTAGAGAATCTAGAGATGAAATATAAACTACTTCAAAAAAAGGCATCGGCAGATATTTCAAAACAAGAATTACCTTTATAACACCACGACAAAAGAGCATCTCCACGACCTCTTTAACAATAGGAAGCAGACCAGCATGATGAACACCAATCCCTCTACGCAAAAGGCTTTGGACTCTGACTACCTACAAAAAGTATGGCATATGAATATCTGACATTAAATTTGGCGAGACAGGATAAGTAAAAAGGGAATAAAAGTAAGGAGGTGTAATCAGAAATTTAGAAGACCTGTGGAAGGTTCCGGTCAGATCCCTTTAGGCGTGAAAAGGCTTTGTCACAGAAAACACGAATTTCACTCTTTTCTGAACTATTTGTAAGATCAGTTGAAGTCAAATTATCAGCTGATTTATCACAACGGTTCTTTGAAAAGCAAAAAAGAACCACCTGAAGTCAAAAAGAAAGGTAGATGTAAACAAGAATTAAATATTTAAATGGCTTAACTAAGACGAATATTGCTGGATGGGATTCTGATGATTATGTTCCTTACAGGTAAAAGGGACTTCTTCAAGAGCTTGTTAATAAGCAACAGCCACAAAGAAGCTTCTGATCTCCTTGCTCCCCAATTGTTTTGGCTTGTCCCACCAGTCCCAGCATTTTTGTCAGGGTGCTTCTGTGGTTTACCACGATTGGCGTTTTCACGTTGTTGCCGAACTTGGGAACCACCCTGAGATGCTTGAGACCCAGAATATGCTCCAGCACCACCTAGAGCTTTACTTGAATTTTTCTTATTGTAAACATCTTTAGCAGCTTTTAATCCCAGGGGTTGAAAAATCTCATTCTCGCATATGCTATAGAGTTCCCCAGAGTAGAATAGGCAGTGCTCTAAAGGAACGGGCCTTTTTGTTGTTCTGTAACCATACACGAGAAAACCCAAAAGAAAGAGCTAAGGTGGCATAAAAGATACGAATAAAATGAACAAGTACACAGACCCCGTAAATAACTGAGGCAAGTAGATAAATGAACAAAAAAAATTGTTTCAGTACTTCCCCAACTACTTACCCAGTAACACGGATTTTCTTTTGCTTTGTACGACCAATCCAGTCAGCAAACTCTACAGTGTTTGGCACCTAGATTATTAAATGTTCAAACTGATAAGTCAGTATCTCAATGGGACCATAAAACACAAAAGGAACTATCACCACTATCCCAAGCCATTTTCATTTTGTGCATGTCTTTAGAGGAATAGAAGGTTTAGATAAGAGGAATATTTCTTGAGAGTTCCTGTGAATCAACTCTCCAAGAATGGATCTTTAATAATCTAAGCACCATGACTAAGCACCTTTGAAAAATACAGATGTACAGTGAAGTTTCCTTTTATATTCTACCATAGAGAATTTTCCATCAAGTAAATTTTGGACAGAAAGATTAGTTAGGAAGTTCATGGCAACTCAAAGATATTTGTATGCGGGCAGAGAAGGGTGCTTTGTGGGTGTAAAAAGTGTCCGAAAAGTCTAGGCCACCCTGTTCTGCCAGAGGCCGAAAGTAAGACATTGTAAGGTTGATAGCAAATCGTCTTCATGGATCAGATTATAAGCATTTTCGTTCAGTTTCTAAAACAAATAGAGAGATAATTCCAAAAAAAAAAAAACAACATCATATTTATCTCCATGGCTGGTGTTCTCTGGAGACCTCAATCAGACCATCTACAATATCGTAAACCCAATGTACAATGAAGAAAACTACGTAATGAACCAAAACCCCTCATGGTCCAGCCTAGCCTGGCCTAAATAAGTTTATTCGGCGGACACGGGTTTTGCCTATATTTTTGTTGTCAGGCCCGATACCAGCCTGAAAACCTGTTATTTATGCCCGCTAAATATGCCCGTTCAAAACGTACTAGAATTATCAAGTATTCCCTAAAAATGATCTATAAGTTGCCAAGCTCATGAGTCATGTCAATCTCTCCGAAAAATCTGATAGCATTTACCCATTGTACCAACTTCAGTGTATTTGATGAAAAACTTACTGTTAAAATCCACAACTCTCATTGCTCAACTAAAACATATTTGAGACAATTAGATAATTATGAATCCACAATGGGTACTATAAGCTGAACATAAAGGTTCTGATCATTCAAAATATTGGCCAATCCACTGACTATTTAATTCAACCATGTCAAACGACATATTCTTAAAATATAATTGTAGTTAACAAGCCAAGTACTACATACCGTTGCTGATAGAAGAACAATATTGACATGCTTTGGAAGCATGATAATAACTTCTTCCCACACAACACCTCTTTCAACGTCGTTGACATAGTGCACTTCATCAAATATAACCTATTTTTCCAAATATACAGCAAAAAGAAAACTATATCACGTACCCTTCTGCATGGAATCGAGAATCTGGAAAAGTAAACAGGTTGGTGGGAGTGGGAGTGTTCTGGTGTCTTATTTAGCAAAAAAATCACAGTGGAGTAGACAAGACAAACCCATTCAATATCTCGGATAATGTCAGCACCTCTGTAAAGCATTGACCTTAAGATTTCAGTAGTCATGATTAAACAAGATGCCTCTGGCCTGATGCTTACATCCCCAGTGAGAAGGCCAACATCAAATTTTCCACTGAAATCCCTGTACTTCTGGTTACTGATAGTTTTAATTGGAGCAGTATACACAGCTCGCGTGCAATGCTACACCAAAAAACAAAATACATATGTACTCAACCATCATAGAATGTACACAGATGAACGCGAACATGAGACAATTGCAGTAATCTACAGACACAATTATCATAAGGGAACAGAAAAAAATAAAGAACCGGAAAATAATGGTGCACACACAGTTTTGTTAGTGTCTAATGTGACCCTGCGAATTAAAAATGAGTCAAAATAAAATCATACTTTTGATGCCAAAGCAAATGCATACTCCGCAACAACAGTCTTTCCAGCGGATGTGTGAGCAGCTACAAAAACAGACTCCCCCTTTTCAAGATAATAGACGGCCTGCATATTTGCCATGTAATATGAATTACTTTCATGGCAGATCAAGAGAGACTCACTCTCATTCGATACAACCATATATTGCAATGTAAGTACGATGAACAGTTACCTCCTTTTGAAATTTATCCAACTCAAAAGGAAAGTCAATGGCCATGTCAGGAACAAGTTCACTGAAACGCTCTGCAATGTGTTCGCTCCCTCCTTGGACTGCCCAAGCCTGCAGATAAAATAACTTCAAAACCATAACATAGGCTAAATGTAGCAGGGAGGATTCAAATATTTAACCAATATGTGAAGCAAATTTCTGAAGAGAAGTGAAATAACATGCCAAACTTGCTTACTGATGGAAAGTAGCTACTGTATGCTGATAGTAACTCTTGTAAATTATTGACCAAAAATAGCTCAAAGGTATAGTGCAAAGATAACAGACAATTACCTCTTTCTGCTGATTTCCACCACTACCATTACTTTCATCTGACCTAGATGTTGAACCTCCTGGATCAACTGATAGTAACTCATCCAAGACAGAAAATTCAGTAAGAAGTGCGCTATTGCTTGAATCAACTTCCTCCTCAATTGAAATTTCTCGAGCAGAACTTATAACTTCTGACAAATGTTAAGAAATCAATAAACATCAGTAAAGCATGGAACTTATGTTAGTCAGAGTCTTTCATTCCTACTGCTGCAGCATAAGAAATAGATATGAAGGGGCTTCAAAAGCAAAGTTGGATACTCCAAATTCTGTAGACCCATATAGTCCTATGCCCCTTGAATAATTAAACATCAGACACAAAAGTATCTTGCATTACATACCTTCTTCATGTGATTCCTCAACATCATCTTCCCAAGCCTTCTTAAATAAGTCATCGAAGTTCACAGACAACCTACTCTGAAGATGAAATAAATGCTCAAGAACATGAAATCCACCTCTGAGAGAAGGGGAATACAGAAAGCCTTATAGAAACACACGTGTAATAAGAGCTGTAGTACCAACCAGATTTTCATCAGAGTTTTTGACCGAACTTTTCTCATGCGTGACTTTCCACGAGCTTGGATAAGCCTACAACAAAAACAAAATAAGATATGGCACCACGAGCACCAACTCAAAAAAAGAATCATTCTTCTGGCAGGTATACAAACATAAAATGATAGAATCAATATATTCTTAAAACAAACGTAATATCATACCTTGAGGTCCCCGAGATCCAATCCCTGCTTAAAACCGGGAGGAGTAGTCTGTGCAGGACCACCTTTGAGAATTTCACTCAACCACTCACCACTTGAAACACCCTCCGGAAGTATTCTTCCAGAAGATTGAGACTCACTTAGACCACCTGGACGAAAAGGACGATTGCTGATACTACCCCGCACAAAATCCTTCGCAGGACCAGGCATACGAGGTGCAGCCCCGGAATCTTGAGCACCTTCCATTACTTCTAATATTGGTACCTAGAAACATTACGCATGGCAAGCCACCAAGTCAAATCAAAGAAGCAACACATACAAATCCAATTCGAATAATAACTACTGTAATAATAAGCATAATGATATCAACAATGTAAGACAATGTACCTCCACTGATTCTGGAATCCATATTCCTTTCTCGTTCTTTTTACGCTTATGCGGCAATTCCCATTTAGGAACTATAACAGTCCGTGGCAATGACGGCTCTAAAGGTATTTCCGCTTTATCAAACCAATCAAAATCCCATTGTCTTCCACACTTATCAGGCGCAAACTCTTTGGAATCTAATTTTGGTGTCAAATACTTGTCTTCTAAAAACTTGTTTATACTTTCTTGTGTTAGTGGTGCTAATGCTGGTGGCTGAAACACATAAACCCCAATTACTGTTTTTGTTAGCTACTTCTTAAAAATTAGGGTTTAATCAACAAAAATCAGAATGTAGAGTAAATAGAGAGTTGAGGATACTCACAAGGATAAGATCGGGAAGAGATTTGATAGGGTTAGAACGTTCAACTGGAGGAAGTGGTTCGAGTCTAAGATGTCCACTGTGCCCAGTTAATCCAATTCTGAAGGGGAACTCGTTTCCTATTCGATCCATTTGCAGCTACTTTTCCACTCTCGCTCGCTGTTACTGCTCTGCGTTGTTGTTCGTACTACTACAGTGGCGCCAAATTCTCTGTATTTTTGGAAGTTAAACAAGAAATAAATTCGCGGGACTTTGACAGAGTAGGGGAGAATCGGTGAAGAAGATGAAGCTGATTCCAACGGTTGCTTGCTTTGAACACACGAAATTTTGGTTCTGGTATGGTAATAGTCGGTCTGAACCAAAATGTGTGCCCTAGCGTAGAAATTGGTGAAATATTAAGGCCGGCCTTACAGGGCCTATGGGAATTATACCTAACTAAAATTTTAATCGGCCAAGCCAAGTGGATGGGTAAATATTAGGCGAACAAGAAATGAACAGTTGCCGTAAAAATCGCCGGTAGTTTCTATAAAACATGGGGAACAAAGATAATCTGTTAGCGGACAAAGTCTAGCTGCCAACAGTTATTTCTCCAAAAGTAAAAATTGATTATATTTTCACGCCTATTTTGCGTTTCTTCCTCTTCCAAGTTCCCTAATTAGCGTTTCCTTCTCAAAAAGATTAAAATTAGTGTTTTTTCCCATCGTTAATTTTTCCATCCAATTTTCAGTTAGCCGAGTCACCATTATTGTTCACGTGGTAAAAGTATACACGTGTCACACATACTTCCCGAAATATCCTTATCTTCTTCAGTAAATCCATGGAAGATCATTCCCTTCTTCATAAGGGACTCAACTAAAAACTCAATTGAAGAAACAACTCCCGCTGATCCAATCAATTTCTCTGCTAAATCCCTTTTAATTGTTTTCTTTACCAAAATTAAATATTCCAATAATGAAGGGATCGTTTCTAACCTTTACTTAAAAACCCTAACCCTAATTTACAACAAAGGAAGGGAGGCTCAGCTAGCAAATTGGTTTCAGTTACTGAGAGATCCTTTTCCCAATTCCAGTTAACATACAGACCCTTCTCCATCTTCCCTGCACCAGTTCTGCAAATGGGTTATACCCAATTCAATAAACACCAGCAAACCTTAATTTCCAAAATCAATTATTTCCCAAATGCAACCATAACATCAATTTCTATTCTGAACCATATGAATCTCGGCAACATCACCAATTTTTGTTCATCAAGGCATCAACAGCTCCATCTATTGCTTCGACTCAATTTCAAAAGAAACCTATTTTAGCCGACAAACGAATTCCATCACCATCACCGGCTGTCCATTTTTTCTTCGTTGAGTACTTTGAACGAAACCCAATTTTAGTCACATCCAGAAATCCTCAAATCTATGGTTACCGTCAATCACCATTTAATCAAGATCCATTCTAGGCAGAACCCACTTGAGCGTGTCTTCCATAATGGAAATTAATAACGGCCTCGAAGAATCTTATTACCTGGTTTTTATGGAACAATAACAGGAGCTTCATGTCATATGTCTAAGTTGTTGTGTAAGGGGTCTGCCTTTCGTAATGGGTCTGTGGTGCTCTAGTAAGAGTAGGGGCTACATTTTGTTAACCGTCTAGATGTGGACGCGTGTCTGTCAGGTTTTTGTCGATCTGAGAGATTGAGTGAACCAATAAATGTGTAGGAAAACACGTTTTGTAAGCTTAAGACACATTTAATGTTAATCTCTATTTAGTCCTTCTTTTCTCTCTCATGCTGGTTTCGACCGGATTTCTCTAATTCCCTCTGATTCTCTGTGATATTTGTTGTAGAAACACAACAATTGGCATCAGAGTCGTTCTATGCTCACCATGGGTGGAGCTAATCATCCCACCGTTAAAGAATTAAATGAAGATCTTCAAAAACTTTCAGAAAATTTTGATAAACAGATTGGAGATCTTTCTTCAAAATACGATGAGCTCGCTGCGCAAAATAAAGAGATTAAAGAATCATTGTTGTCTAAGGGTGATTTCGTTAAGTTCATGGAGAACTTTACAGGGAAAAGGGTTGAAGAACAACAAGATCCAGTAACAGAAATACCTCATTCAAACCCTTTTCACCAAAACGAGGCTATGTACAATTTTCAGCAAGGGGGTCGAGATCTCTACAACTCACATCGTATACCAAAGCTAGATTTTCCAAGGTTTAATGGAGAAAACCCCAAAGGATAGATACAAAAGTGTGACCGGTATTTCTTACTCAACAACATCAGAGACGAGCATCAAAAAGTCACTATGGCAGCTATGCATCTGGATGGAAGAGCAGATAGTTGGCTGACAAATCTGCAAACAACTAGATCCATAACTTCCTGGTTCAAGCTGGCTGAGCACGTCTGTATTTGGTTCGAAAATCCGGCGAATGACAACATCCTTGGCATATTCAGTAGGTTATCTCAGATTACTACAGTTGATGAGTATTTTGAGAAATTTGAAAATCTTAAAGCCTTGTGGTTTCGTCAGTTCCCTATGCTTACCGAGCATTATTATGTGATGAGTTTTATTGGTGGGTTGAGAGAAGATATTAAACATGCTGTCAGTATGTTCAATCCTACCACATTAATGCGAGCATTCTCCCTGGCTAGGATGCAGGAGCAAACCATAAATACCCAACAAAAACCAGTGAGGGGAGTAAATAATTTTTTCCTAATAATAGACCATCAACCTCATCAAATTTTTCCCAAAAACCTGTCTCCCTCCCACCCTTACTCCCATTACCACCAAACACTACTCCATCATCAAACCCTGTTCCACTTCCAATTCGTCGCTTGACACCTGAACAATTACAGAAGAGGAAATCTCAAGGTCTTTGTTTCAATTGTGATGAGGTTTACCACCCTGGTCATTTTTGCAAAAAACAGCAACTATTTTTTATGGTTGCTATAGAAGAAGAAGCTGAAGTTAGTACACCAGCTGAAGAAGTCACTGATTCTAAGGACACCCCAGCAGTGGACAGTGATATGGAGATTTCAGTCCATGCTCTCACAAGAAATTTCATTGGTGATACAATAAGAATTCCAGGTTTCATTAATAAACACCAAATTTCCATTCTCATTGACACTGGTAGCACACACAGTTTCATTGATTCAGATTTAGCAAAACACCTTGGATTGTGCATTCTTCCAACTCCTAACTTGCTAGTCACGGTGGAAAATGGAGAGCATATAGTAAGTTCTGGTCTTTGTAAATCCTTACAGTGGACAATGCAGGATTATCAATTCAATGGGGATTTGAGGTTACTAGCTTTAGGGGGTTGTGACATGGTTCTTGGAGCAGACTGGCTGAGAGGGTTAGGTAATATTATTTTCAACCTATCCACCTTGAGCATATCATTCTTCCATCAAGGAGTGCAGATTACACTTGTGGGGGCTCATCCTCATCCATCCCTAAAAATGATGAGCACTAAAGGAGTTCAACAATTTTTCAACACCAACTCTCATGGCATCATATGCCATTTTTATTCTTTCTTTGAAGTTCAGCCTTCATCTCCCACCTCTCCCATTATAGATGATGTACTTAAAGATTTTCAGGATGCTTTTACTGAACCTGCTACACTCCCCCCACACAGATCCCTAGATCATTCAATTCCCCTTCAACCAGATTCAGCTCTTATAAATCAAAGACCATACAAATGTCCTTATGTGCAAAAATTTGTCATTTAACAATTGGTGAAGGACATGTTACAAACTGGTGTAATTCAACCCAGACATAGTCCCTTTGCATCCCCAATTCTTTTGGTCAAGAAGAAGGACAATAGCTGGAGATTTTGTGTGGACTACAGGAAGCTCAACAACATCACCATTAAAGATAAGTTTCTTGTTTCTATTATTGATGAATATTGGATGAATTGTTTGGTGCTTGTGTGTTTACTAAGATTGATTTAAGATCTGGTTATCACCAAATCAGAGTCACACTTAAGGATATCTACAAAACATCTTTCGGAACTCATCATGGGCACTATGAATTCACTGTCATGCCTTTTGGACTCACTAATGCTCCTGCCACTTTTCAGGCCTTGATGAATGAAAATTCAACCTTTTTTAAGGAAATTTGTCTTAGTTTTCTTTGATGACATCCTAGTCTACATCCCTGACTTGTAAACTCATCCACAACACTTAAAGATCACGCTCTCTCTACTGAGACAACATCAGTTGTATGCCAAAATTTCAAAATGTTGTTTTACTCAGTCTCAGTTGGAATATTTGGGACACATCATCACTGCACAAGGAGTGGCCATTGATCCTGCTAAAGTTGATGCAATGACTACTTGGTCTACTCCAGCTAACATCAAGGAACTCAGAGAGTTTTTGGGCCTCAAAGGGTATTACAGAATGTTTGTGAAAAATTATGGCATTCTAAGTAAACCACTCATTGAATTGTTGAAGAAGGATTCTTTCACTTGGACTACTGCAGCTACACAAGCATTCAACACCCTCAAGAAGGCAATGACTACAACCCCAGTTTTAGCCCTGCCATATTTTTTAAAGCCATTTATCTTAGAAACAGATGCTTGTGCTTCAGGATTGGGAGTTTTCCTCATTCAGGAAGACATACCAATTGCTTTCTTTAGCAAACCTTTGGGCCCTAGAGCACTGGGTTTATCAACCTATGAAAAAGAACTCATGGATGTGGGTTCCGCTGTGACAAAGTGGAGACAGTACTTGCAAGGCCACCATTTCACCATTAAGACTGACCATGAAAGTATTAAGTATTTTTTGGAGCAAAAGATTCATACTGGTTTGCAGCAGAAATGGTTAATAAAACTACTGGGTTTTGATTATGATATTCAATATAAAAAGGGAGTTGAAAATAAAGTGGTTGATGCACTTTCAAGAAGACCACATAATGAAGATGCCTGCAACACAATGGCTCTCTCAAAACCAGTATGGATGCAAGAAGTCATTTCAAGCTACCTCAATGATTCAAAATCTCAGTACATTATCTCCCAGCTTCTTATTGCTCCTACTTCCCTTCAGCATTATATTTATCATCATGAAGTACTCAGATATAAAACAAGATTGTACATTGGAAGCTGCAACAATGTCAGAGCCACCATACTTCAATCCATTCATGCATCTGCTGTTGGGGGTCACACTGGAATACAAGCTACTTACATGAGAGCAAAAGCTCATTTCTTTTGGCCCAAACTGAAGCAGGATGTCTTTTATTTAGTTTTAGCTTGTGATATCTGCCAAAGAAATAAAGGAGAGCATACCTTGCATGCTGGATTGCTGCAACCTCTTCCATTACCTGAACAAGCTTGGCAACACATCAACTTGGATTTCATTGAAGGATTGCCTAAGAGTGAAAGAAAGGATGTCATCCTTGTTGTGGTGGATAGCCTCACAAAATATTCCCATTTCATTCCTCTACAGCATCCATACACTGCTTTTTCTGTGGCCAAGGCTTTCCTGCACAACATTTTCAGACTACATGGACTGTCAGCTTCCATTGTCTCAGACAGAGACAAAGTCTTCACTAGCTCATTTTGGTAGAAAGTAATTACGAAACTTGGCTCTGAACTCAAGATGAGCACCTCCTACCATCCACAAACTGATGTCCAAACAGAGAGAGTCAATGCTTGTCTTGAAAATTATCTCAGATGCATGACAGGCCATCAACCAAAGCAATGGGTTCAATGGTTGGATTTAGTTGAGTGGTGGTATAACACCAGCTTCCACACTAGCCTCAGAATGTCTCCTTTTAAAGCATTATATGGCTATGAGGCTCCTCATTTAGCTTTTCCTTCATCCACTACTTTTTCTGTGGCATCAGTTGAGAAGTACTTACAACAGAGAGCTGAGATGCTGCATCTTCTTAAGGAGGCACTATCCAAAGCTCAAGAACGCATGAAGTTTTTTGCTGACAAAAAGAGGACTGACAGAGTTTTTACTGTGGGAGATATGGTATACCATACACTTCAACCTTATAGACAAACTTCTGTGTATCTTCGTAAGAATTTTAAATTGTCAGCAAAATATTATGGACCTTTTCCTATACTTCAAAGAATTGGGTCAGTGGCTTACAAACTCCAACTACCACCAGAAGCTCGCATTCATCCAGTTTTTCATGTATCCCAACTGAAACAACGGATTGGAGTCAAGCATATTCCTTCACCAACACTTCCATTGGTTGATCAGGATAGCCAAGTACTGGTTATACCCATTGCAGTTTTGGATCGCTGCACCATCAACAAAGGCAATCACACAGTCTAACAGCTATTGATTCACTGGTATAACACGACATCTGACGAAGCCACATGGGAAGACGCTTCTCATATCTCAGCACACTTTCCTCATTTCAATCCTTGAAGACAAGGATTGTTTTCTCGGGGAGGTATTGTCATATGTCTAAGTTGTTACCTAAGGGGTCTGCCTTTAGTAATGGGTTTGTGGTGCTCTAGTAAGAGTTGGGGCTACATTTTGTTAACCGTCTGGATGTAGACGTGTATCTGTCAGGTGTTTGTCGATCTGAGAGATTGAGTGAACCAATAAATGTGTAGCAAAACACGTTTTGTAATCTTAAGACAATTTTAATGTTAATCTATATTTAGTCCTTCTTCTCTCTCTCAGGATGGTTTCGACCGGATTTCTCTAATTCCCTCTGATTCTATGTGATATTTGGTGTGGAAACACAACACTTCACTTGAAGATAATTCAAACAGTGTTTGATTTGATTAAAGAGAGACTTAATCGAATAATAAATTGATTATTGGATGAAGTAGAGAAAACAGAAACCCGATCTTTGAATTTGGGTCTATGGACTTATTTGAGATTGGCTATGTAGATGGTGATGATTTTATCGAACAACATTGGGTGTTTAGAGCATGAGCATCTACTTTACCTAGCGAACAAAAAAATGAAATAAAAGAGAAATTCCAGAACAAAGGAAATGAAAGGAATCAAAAGTTTTGGGGAAGAATATGAGGGTATTTTAGGTAGTTCGCCATAAAATTTTATGTCTTTGACACGCGTACATGACTGGTAACTCAGCTAACAGAGCAATGGATGGAAAAACTAACGATGGGAGGAAACACTAATTTTAATCTTTTTGGGGAGGAAACGTTAATTAGCGATCTTGGGAGGGGAGGAAACACTAATTTTCATCACTATAAATTATCATCATCTACGAATACTCCATTCACACAAAAATACACTTCTCTTAAATTTTCTCTACTAATCTGTTTTAAATTTTTAGTTAGTGTTTTATACAATATTAGTTAAGTAAAATGTCTATAAGGCTATTACACTCTTGTGTGATGCAAAACTTGAAGCTGTTGTGGAAGTTTTAAAATAGTAAAAGGAAAATGCAAGTGTTAAAAGTGGCTCCAAGAAAATATTCCGCAAAAAGGAAAAGAAAAACTCTAGTTTTGAAAGTTAACAACCAAATTTTCATAAACAAAGGAGAAACAGATCACGAGCGCGTTCAAATGAAGATAACCAGGAGGCCAAAGATTGTATAAGATTTTTATTGAAGTTGTTAAGTTCTTATTATTGTCTAAGTTTATATCATGTAAAGTGGCATTAATATTAATTAATGTAAATATTTAGACCTTAAGTTAGACTCATGTTTGATATTAAGTGATACTTATTACATTTAGACTTGCATATAAAGTAACTTAATTTCATAAAGACAACAATAACTTCAAACTACATCAAATCGTTGGGCAATCCAAAATTATCACAGTGAACCATCTATAAAACTTTTGTATAACGTTTGACATCCTTATCGATGAATGACAACCTTAGTTATAGGCTCTTGATGTTTCTTATATATTCATTTCGCTACAAAACTTTGCAACACTCTTTTCCAGAAATAGTTACTGGTCATATTTCTCGATACAATATGTATCCAACATCGAATAAGAGTAACATCTTCTTCCATGGTAAAGACAAGTATATCCCTTATGGTGCAGTACAGATGTGATTGAGATGGGCCATCTTAAAGGAGATTGAAACCAGCTTCGTAATGAAAAGGTTTTTTGTGAGTTTCCTGCCAATTATCCAGAGCTGTTTGGATCACTTCAGCTTTAGTTACACCCATAAATTTTCCTCGATCGATTTACCTTACTCGATCAAGGAATGGAGTGACTACTATTAATTGATTGAAAACGATAATACAAACCACGGACATCTCGGTTTCATGGGTTTCCCGTTTCTGACACGACAATTATAAAAATATTCTGCCAAAAAGACATGTCCGACATGTTTTGATCGCGCATAACATTTTTTACCATATGAAAAACGTATACTTTGTATATAATTAAATCCTCTTCTTCATTGAATTTAGGACCACGAATTCTAGCTAACATTTTTTTGCAGGTTGAGAGATTAAGAGTTTCGGAAAGAAAAATTAAGATGTGAATTAGGAGATGGGTGGTGTAATTCCTAGGATGCAAATACATTAGATTGAAGCAAATACATTAGAAAGCAACTAGTACATGGTCGTTAATTAACATCATAGGATGCTGAAGGGGTTGAATCTGTTGAGATCTCTAAGAATGTTGAAACAAGCTTGGAAGGCGAAAGGTCTGCCATGAGATACTTCCCACATCGCTAGTGTTCTTGGTTCCACTTTACAACAACATCATTATTCAGTTTATTTTGGTGATTGTGCACTTGTAAACCAAGGAATTCTGATATTTCACGACTAATTACAATAAAACAATGTGACAATCCTTCAGCCTCCCGATTAAACCGGTTCCTTACTTTTGCGACGAACATTTAAACAAAATTCTCCCAAAAAAGAAGTCTCGACGCAGATTCATTCCCATTGATATTATCATTTCTTTGTTGAATAAAGGCTCTACAAATAGATAAACCCTCTTACAAAGTGAATTTGACACCATGAACTCTGCAAGACACTCTTGGAGGTATTTTTTGGTGATATTTGAGAGAGATTTAAAGGTGAAGGTGTTGATTTTAGGTTGAAGTGAGTAGTATTTACAGGAAATTCAAACAGATTCGTCGATGATTAAGTTTGAAGTCGTTCAGATGTAGCCGTTGGCGCTTGAGGTTTCCCCGCTGGTGGATTTAGTTGGACTGCTCGCGGACTTTATTAGTCCGCGCAGTTTAATTTCACCCGCAGGCGAATTTTCTTGGTTCGCAAGGTTTTAATTCAGACGGGCGGTGCTAAGTTAGCCGCACAATGGATATATCTGAATGAATAAATATCTATCACAAATCCCCGCCCCCTCCCCCCCGTGCCACTCCCCACAAATTCAACTCTTCATAACTCCAAATTCACACCTTCTACACCTCTAATCTCACTCAAAAATTACCTAAAAATGCCTTCTAGAGTTCATGTTGTTAAATTTACTTTAGAAGAGTATCTAGCTATTTGTAGAGATTATGTTTTTCAAACAAGAGAAAATGTTAACAATAATCAAGCTGTGTCGATTATTAGGTTATGGGAAAATACTTTTAATTGTTCATCATAGAAACAAGGAACTCGTTTATGTGTAAGGCTCAAGGATTGTCGCATCGTTTTCAGACAATTAATACTAAAATCACACAATTCTTAAGTCATGTAATGAACAATAACCGCAATAGATTGAACGGTGAAGGTGTTGATGAAGTGGTACAGAGAACAGTAACGACATGTTAATTGTCTAACGACAGACTTTTCGCTCACGAAGCTTGTTACAACATTCTTAAAGAGTTTCCACAGTTTTATTCTTTTTTCTGCCTAGATGCTTCATTATTCGGACATTAAATGAGGACGATAATTAACGGCTATGTAGTTTTCTTTAATCTAATATAATTTTTTTAATCCAATGTAATTAGCTTTTAAAGTAAGAAAGGTTCAAATTAATTATGGTACCACAAAGATGGTGCAAATACAAATTAATTTTCATCGATGATTAAATAAACCGAACACCAAACTAAAAACATAAACCAATTGTGAATCAATTAGTTCCTTCTTTTAATCAGTTCACTCCACCAAAAAGCACCTAGGGCATATCCAATAGTGCTTTATGTATGTGTTTTGTTTTGTAGAAGTGTAGAAATGCATAAAGTATCCTGCAACTAGGCTTTGAGCATCCACTGATTCTCAGCGGATAATGTTTGTGTTCGTGATCTCCATCTCCATAGCGCTTGCAATGTAATAAATTTTTCAATTTGACTTTATTTTTCAAGTATTTGCATAGTGCTACTAACTTTTATTCTTCTTATTTATCCTTGATAGTATCATCTAGCATATGTGATTCCTCAGGACAGTTGAAATCTTGATAATGCAAATATCTGATCTTTTCCGGTTGTGATTCAAAGAACATTCTGACGCATGAACAACCAACGACGAAGCTATGGCTTTTTTGCAGGGGGTAAGCTTAACGTGAAACATTATACAAGTTAAACGGACGGTATTTGCATTTAGTAGAATCACAAATCATATTAAAAGTTACTGGTATAAAAAATTGTTAGCTAGGTCAGAGAGCCATTCATAGCCCGTGTGAATTAAAATATAAAAGATAACTAAACCATATCTTAATGAAAAATTATAGTTCACAATATGTAAAATTTATTTCAAAATAAAGTAACAAGGTAAAAAGAAGTAAAATCAAATACCTTCAATCATACAATCGTTCTCTTGATCTTGTAGATGGAAAACATCCCAGCTGTTTTACCTGGCTAAATTGGGGCCTATACCACTTAATTGGGGCCTATAGCTAGATGACAAAAAAATGTCACTAGAAATCACTTCACACCACCCCTTATCAAAATAATTATCAAACTACCTATTTTACCCCTAATTAATTAGCACTAATTAATCATACCAGGGGTTAATTTTGTTTTGGATGTGAGATTAACTAATGTTAGAGAGTTCATCAAAACATCAACATTTTGATTTTTTTTTTCTTAAAAGTTACACATAATCGGTTTACGTTCATTCACTTGTAAACCGATTCTGGATAGGTGTTTAGAATTACCAGAGGACATCCATAATCAGTTTACTTTGACATGTTTTATAATCCGATTATAGAATCGGATTTTTCTAATGACATATATAAACCAATTGTTTCCTTTCATTACCAATTTTCATTCATTACATTATTATTGTAGGATGCATTTAGCACATGCATCAAGCCTTTAAACCCCTAGGCGACCCTAGTGGACGAGTTATAGTCTCGTGAGGGTTTACATAGAGGTCTACCCACAAAACCTATACAGAAACTTCTAAAGCCATCAATCTTACTCCGACGAAGACGATACCGCATCCAAGTACTCCGGGTTATCCTCCGGGATTCTATCTGCCAAGAAGTGATAGCTTGCATCGAATGCGAATGCTTCCCCCTTTACTTCCAAGTAGCGCGCTTTCACGACTTCGTGCTACAAAAACAAGCTTACATTTGTTAGTGTTGTTTCGTTGGAAGATAACACAACATGGGGTATGTAAAAAAAATCACAAAATTACTTACAAATTGTGCAATGGACAAGGTGAAGGGGCGAGCGCGTTACAAATCGGAGGTTAGAGAGCTAAAAAAGCAAGTATCGCATTTTCGATGACTAGGTGTCTTTCATGGATGGCTTGAACACTTCTTGCGTTAGGATTCCAAACTCGTGGCTAAATTTGTTGTGTACGCTAGCCCAAAAGGTTGTGGAATCCGCCCTTTCGGAGGATTGATGTCTAAGTCGTTTTTACGCATACCAAGCTTTGATGATTCCCAAATCTTCCACGGAGTCGAATGATGTCATTTCTTGTATGTATATGTATGAAATGGGTAGTTGTGGATTATATGGAGTGAGAAGAATAAAATGATCAATTTTGGGGCAAATGGGGTCCAGGGGTGAGGTCTCTATTTATATAGAAAGTCCCAAATGACTATTTTTTTTTGAAAAACGTGTAATAATTTGAAATAATCGGTCTTTTAGAAGGACTATAAAATCCAATTGTGTTTATATGCCACAAGGAATCGGTCTTTCTTGCGACCAAAGTAAACCGATTAGAGTCATTTTAAATTTTGAATTTTCACCGACACTAATCGGTTTATATATTTGCATATGTGATCCAATTCTATAACATCCAAGATTGGCCTGCATAATCGGTTTATATATTTCCATATGTGATCCGATTCTATACTATAACATCCAGAAAGTTTGGCCTGCATAATCGGTTTATATATTTCCATATGTGATCCGATTCTATAACATCCAGAAAGATTGGCCTGCTGTTTGTGGGTGAAAATGGTTTCTGCTGATTTCGGTAATTTCGGGTGTGTGCGTGAGAAACGAGTTTAAACCCTAAACAATGTACTACAAAGGTGTACTTTAGATTCGAGAGATCAATCTGTACAAATCCGGCCTAAACCAAGAAATGGTCATTCCATACTTGCTTCGATCACAAAGAGGAGGAAAATGGGTTGGTTTTAGGGAGGGAAGCGAAGAACGTGTTGAGACCAGGTTGATTCTGGAAGAGTAGTTGTTTCAAGACTTGTATCAGAAAATGGGAAGCTAACAGATGGAAAGCTAGCAAAATGTTCTGAGTGTTGTGTTGCTCCCGACTGAACTTGTTTTTCGGTGAAAATAGGTGAGACCTATTTATACAAGTCGAAGTGAAACGTACTCTGGTCTCATTAAGGAATGGAAAAATGGGTGAGTAAATGGGTGGAGGTGGTAACCGTTAACGCATGGAATTGATGTTCCATAAAAGAGAGAGTTTCGCCATTACTCCCTGTATTTACTAACCGCCTCATCCTTATGACACTTCCTTATGACAGGCGTAGTGTACGTCGCACGCTGTAAACCGCCAAACCAATACCCAAATAGGATCCCCCAGTTTGTGATATGTGTTGATGTCTCGAATGTTTTCGTAGAAAACATGTAGCATGTTGTTATTTTCCTAGCAAGTCAAGCTTGGGAGACTTGCTGGCTAGGTGACCTTCGACGGTCGAGATTTTGCATCTTAAGAGGAAAGGTAGATGTTGATCGTTGCACGCTTCCGTTCTTTGGCAGTCGCATAGGGAAGGTTAGTATGGAGGCGCGACAAGGTTGGCATGCTATTGGCATGGCATGCCTTGGCGCGGTTTGGCGTGGACAAACTAGATTTTGGGTCAAAGGTTACCATGCGTTGTCTGGTAACCTTGAACGGCTAGGATTTGTTCCTGGGATTGAAGGGAGACCGTTGATTGTCGCACACCTTCGTTTTATTAGCCTCATAGGGAGTATGGTGGCGTGGCAATGTTGGCATGCCTTGGCGCAGTTTGGCGTGGCCAAACTATATTTTAGGTCAAAGGTTACCATGCGTTGTCTGATAACCTTGGACGGCTAGGATTTTCTCCTGGGATTGAAGGGCGACCGTTGATGTCGCACGCCTTCGTTTTAGTAGCCGCATAGGGAGCATGGTGGCGCGACAAGGTTGGCATGCCTTGGCACGGTTTGGCGTGGCCAAACTAGATTTTGGGTCAAAGGTTACCATGCGTTGTCTGGTAACCTTGGACAGATAGGATTTGCTCATGGGATTGAAGGGCGACCGTTGATTGTCACACGCCTTCATTTTAATATCCGCATAGGGAAGGCCAGCATGGTGGTGCGACAAGGTTGGCATGACTTGGCGCGGTTTGGCGTAGCCAAATTAGGTTTTCGGGTCGAAGTTTGTCATGCGTTGTCTGGTAACCTTGGATGGTTAGGATTTTGCTCCTGTGATTGAAGGGCGGCCATTGATTGTGGCAGCCTTCGTTTTAGTATCCGCATAGGGAAGGCCAACATGGTGGCGCGACAAGGTTAGCATACCATTGGCATGGCATGCCTTGACGCGGTTTAGCGTGGCCAAATTAGGTTTTCAGGTTGAAGGTTGCCATGCGTTGTCTGATAATCTTGGATGGCTAGGATTTGCTCCTGGGATTGAAGTGCGACCGTTGATTGTCGCACGCCTTCGTTTTAGTAGCCGCATAGGGAAGGCCAACATGGTGGCGCGACAAGGTTGGCATGGCATGCCTTGGCGCGGTTTGGCGTGGACAAATTAGGTTTTCGGGTCGAAGGTTTCCATGCGTTGTCTGGTAACCTTGGACGTCTAGGATTTGCTCCTGGGATTGAAGTTATATTGTTGATTGTTGCACGCCTTCGTTTTAATAGCCGCATAGGGAAGGACGTCATGGTATAGCGGGGCCGTGGGTTTGGCATGTCGGTTGGCACATGGTGTGGCTAGCATGGCTAGGGCCAAGGCAAGGTGTGTTTGGCTTGGCGTGGTGGGGCCAAGGTCTTGGCATGCCATTTGGAACATGATGCGGCTAGCATGGCTAGGGCCAAGGCAAGGTGTGTTTGTCTTGGAGAGGTGGGGCCAATGGCTTGGCATGCCGTTTGGCACATGGTGCGGCTAGCATGGCTAGGGCCAAGGCAAGGTGTGTTTGGCTCGGCGAGGTGGGGCTAATTGCCTGGCATGCCGTTTGGAACATGGTGCTGCTAGCATGACTAGGGCCAAGGCAAGGCAAGGCTCGTTTGGCTCGGCGAGGTGGGGTCAATGGCTTGGCATGCCGTTTGGAATATGGTGCGGCTAGCATGGCTAGGGCCAAGGCAAGGTGCATTTGGCTTGGAGATGTGTCTGGCACAATTTTCCATTGGCACAGTGGTGCGGCTGGCATGGTCGGCATGCCTTGGCGCGGAGATGTGGCTGGCACCGTTTGCCATTGTCACAGCGGTGCGACTGGCATGGTTGGCATGTCTTGGCGCGGAGATGTGGATGGAACGGTTTGCCATTGGCACAACGGTGCGGCTGGCATGGTTGGCATGCCTTGGCACGGATATGTGGCTGGCACGGTTTGCCATTGGCACAGTGGTGCGGCTGGCATGGTTGGCATGCCTTGGCGCGGAGATGTGGCTGGAACGGTTTGCCACTGGCACAGCGGTGCGGCTGGCATGGTTGGAATGCCTTGGCGCGGATCTGTGGCTGACATGGTTTGCCATTGGCGCAGTGGTGCGGCTGGCATGGTTGGCATGCCTTGGCGCGGAGATGTGGCTGGCACGGTTTGCCATTGGCACAACGGTGCGGCTGGCATGGTTGGCATGCCTTGGCGCGGAGATGTGGCTGGCACGGTTTTCCATTTCCACAGTGGTGCGGCTGGCATGGTTGGCATGCCTTGGCGCGGTAACATGAGAATTTAGGGTTTTGCACAGGTGTTGTCAATTAATGTTAAGGGTTCTGCCGTGGAACATGATATATAGAAAGAAAAAAGGTAACCTAGTAATTATTACGTAAGCATGCTGATCGGTTCAATAAATGTGCTAATGATCATAATGACGTCATGTCATATTTGCGGTTTTACGATTTTAACCCTAGGTTAAAAACCACCATCAACACCTGCATAATAGGTTTATAAAAACATATCGAGTAAACCGATTCTTCACATGTTAGGCTAGAATTATAAAGCAACACATAATTATAATTAAAGCTTCAAATTCATCAAGTTCAACACAGATTTCATCCAAAATAAAAACCTTAAAATAACCACAAGTCTTGTAAACTTGAACTTTTAATACCTAAAACTTAAACATAAGAACTTAAACAGCAGGACCACCTGCACCAGCATCACCACCATCAGCAGGAGCACCAGCACCAGCATCACCACCATCAGCAGGAGCACCAGTACCAACATCACCACCATCAGGATCAACAACTTGTGATTCAGCCATTAGGTCCCACATATCTTGCTTTTCTGCATGGACTTCCCTTCCAGATGAAATCATGTTTCTCCTCATCCTGGCGAAGGTGATGACCTCAATAAGCTCTTCAAGTGAAAGCTTATCAATCAATGCCAGGGCTTGTTCAAGCCGGGTTTCAGCTCCGAATGCAAACTTGTATAGGCTCCTCACCGGCACTCTTTGTGGTTGCCTCAAGATATCCTCCACGGTTAATCGCGATTGTAGAATGGTAGGTGTCTGAAGTTCATTCTACACAAAAAATAAACAAAAATCAAGTTAAAAATCGGTACATAAAGAAATATATGTAACCCGTTTCTGAAAGAAAGATGAAAAGACTATATTAATCGGATTATACATATTACATATATAAACCGATTCTGGCGATGTATTTTCATATTTCATTTGTTAGCTAGAATCAGATAATGTTAATTCTAATGTAAACCGATTACTGTGCATGATCTTCATGGTCCAAAAAAATCCAGAATCGGTTTATTCGATAGGTAAATATAAATTGATTCTGGGTATAATCAGAGTTTTGATTTGTCAAAAACGATGATTTAAAGATGTAAATCAATAAGATAAGAAGATGGGTTGATGGAGATTTACCTTCTTCTTGGTTGGTTGGATCGAAGATCGTCGCAGTAGAGGATGGAAAAAAATTGATTAGGATTTTGAGAATTTGGAAAGTTTATGATAAGAATGGAAAGATTTTTTAGTTTTAGGTTTTTTTGATTTTGGATTTACTGAAAATAGAAAGATTAGAATTTATATTAGTGAGTTTTAGAAATTAATGTGGGGGTAAATTAGTATTTTTTATAAGGTTTGGGTGCCTAGAGTAATTTGGGGTGTGAGAAGGAAAAACCTATAGGTCCCAATTAAGTGGTATAGGCCCCAATTTAGCCAGCTTATTTTACTTTCCTGATAATTTTTATTTCTTTTTGTTAATTCTTTTGTGTAAAACAAATATATCAAATCCAAACAGATAAATTTTTAAAAAATAGTTTAATTAACCGTTACTCCAAAACATGTTTATATTAAGAAAAGTAGTTACAAGACTCAAGTAATCCCACACCCCACATAGCTGCTCAACTTTTATAATAACTTGAGCAAAAATACCTCGTCATCTGTTATATGCTGATATTGAATTTATTTCCCTAAAACTGAGCAAATATTCACTACACGTAAATAAGATTTGCAAAAGTTTAAGGGAGGCGAGAGCCACCCCCGTAATACACATAGCTCCATCCCTATGAACAACCTTCTTGTGGGCACTCTGAATACATCAAAGGGAATTACATCAAACCTCTTTTTTTATACAAATAATATTTGTTTTCCTTTACTTTTAGAAAACATGATGGATGGTGTTGGTTGAGAATGATTTGTGTAGGTTGGTTGAGAATAATTTGTGTAGGTTGAGATTGAAATTTTTTAGTAGTGTGGTATTTATAAGAAAAACTAGAGCCGTTATTATATAATCGTTGGCAATTTTCAAAATGACTGTTATAAAGATTCGTTTTTATATAATCGTTGGTAATTCTTTTTGCGTGGATATAATCCAATAAATTAATCGTTGGTAATTCTAAATGTAATAAGTATTGATAAATAAAAAATGAAAGGAAATTTTTTAAGTCATATAATTTTTTAATTCACTAATACTACCTCATTTGCTGCAAGATACAAACTTTTAGATAATAAAAACTTAAATAAAGACTTTAATATAAATCTCAGATAATCTTCGGCCTCTTGGTTATCTTCATTTAACGTAACTTCCATTTAACGCGCTCTTGAACAGTTCTTTCCTAGTTTTTGTAACTTCTACTAATAACTTACAAAACTTGAACTCTTATTTGCCCCTCATCAGAACATTTTCCTGGATTAACTTCTCAAACATTCACTTCCCTTTTATTATTTTCAACTTTTTAAAACCAGCACATATTTTAGAAACAACAGCTTCAAGTTTGGCATCGCAAAAAAATATAATAGCTTTTTGAGACATTTCAATTGAGGAATTTAAAACACTAAATTAAAAATTATAAGAGACTAGTATAAAATTCAAGAAAAGTGAATTTTGTGTGAGTTGAGTGTTTAAAAGTGAGGTAATTTATAATGGTAAAAATTTAGCAATTTTATTACTATAGCAAACTCCAAAGGTATCATTTCTAATAATCTGTAGGGCAGGCCCGTACACATTGAGTGCACCCTATGCATGTATCATAAATCTTTACTGAATGTAACATTGGATTTATCCACTTTTTGAACATCATAAATTTTTGATCTAGTAGAAAAATGCAATCATATATTGTAGACACCATACGAACCAATAATTAACCAACATTGTTTCTAAATAGTTAACTTATATATTTGGTCGTGAGAGAGGGTCAATATATTTTGATTTTTACTCTTTAGCAAACATAGTCGCTTCTGTCATATATAATATTAATTTGCATTGATAACTATTTTATTCGTTATTTGTATGATTAACACATTAATCTAATCACCATTAATTATTCAACAAATTTGATTGATTGATACGAATTGATTTTTTGTTATGATAAATGGACGAAACAATGGCTGGCCCAATAGCTGCTTCAGCGGCTGCAATAGGGATAGACATCAACCGCCAGCGGTTGTATCTTGATCGACAACATATTTACTAACTCTGTGGGGCTTCACTATAACTGCGCGCTTATTTTTACGTCTTCAATTACGTTTTTCCATAGTGAAATATCCACTTATCCCATCCACATGGCTCACAAAATCTCAAGATTTACAAAACCCTGCAGGAAATGCCCTAATAGTATAGTCCCAAAGTTACATGGCTTTAGACTCTCTATTCTTGCTCCCTAAAGCATAGTACTAACAATCCAAATTAAACTGACGAATATCAACATATATGACTGATACCTAGCGTGATCTAATATGGACATAGACTGTTAAGAAGATAACAACCACAAGGTATAGTACAAGTCTAGAATCGAACCCAACTATAGGGATCAAAGGGTTTGGATTAACTACAAGTGTATTTACTTTAATTATAAAGAAAAGTTAAATAATGCGGAAGTAAACTAAATAACACGAAACAAGATTTTGTTAACGAGAAAATCACAAACGCAGAAAAACCCCCGGGACCTAGTCAAGTTCTGAATACTCTCAGAATTATGCCACTATACAAAGACCACTACCAACTTCGTATATTTGAGACCAAGTAAACTACCCCTAGTTACCTAGTTTTCTCAGTATCCCCGTGCCTTCAACCAATTTGGCCAACACACGTGATATAATCCACTATTTTAAGTTGCTTCACCATCGTCAAGACTTCTTCCGCTGAACTCCTTTGTATTGTATTCCGAAACAGTAAAGGAATGTATTCAGTAACTGCTATCTCAATGTCATGAAGTAAATCAGAGATTTATTTGAGTCCAACAAATCCTCTTTCGCCTAATATAATAAACTTCTTTGTTTGGATTAAATCAACCAAGATCTTGATTATCAAGATAACGCGATCCAGGTCTACAAACTATCAGATTTGTATCATAAAAATGACCACCAAATGATAGCCTGCCGATCTAAACGACTAGCAATAAGTTGTTTATCAAAAGATAAACAAAACTAAGGCTTAGTTTGGTATTGTTGCAGCTTTGTAAAAACACTTTCATGTTGTGCTGTGAGAAAAAAACAGTTAGACGTGTGGCAAAATATTAATTAAACATAAAGATGAAAAAAAGCAATCAAGTGTGTTTGGTAAAATAGCAGATTCAGCCATTGTTGTTGTAGCAAATGACAAGAACAAACATATTTCTAAAAATAATTTTATTCAATTTTTTTGAGTTTAAAATCAATGAACCTTTTTTACTATTAAATATAAAAATATATAATATTAAATTCATTAATTTTCACTATTATAATTGTTAAAAAAAAATATTTTACTTTACCGCTTTTTAATATATATTTTAAAAAGCCGAAGAAAGAAAATGCTCGAAACAGATAATCAATAAATCAAGCAATTTTTTCTCCAAGCGGCTGATCTTCAGCCTTTCAACTTCCACTTTCACTGACTCCTTGAAGTACTGAAGAACTATATGAATAAGTTTGTCTGAAAGTGGACCAATTCCCATCCCATTATAACACTTAATTTGATCATGTATATTTTCCCTCAAACTCTGGCAGAACCAGAAATTGAATGTGAGAGTAGCTTAAATTGTTTTTTTCTTTTTTACACCGGCTTAAGCCTATTTTCTATGCACTTTTCTTCACCAAACTTAAAAACCACCCTAAAATCTAAGCTTTTTCGGGATTTGGGAAGAAGTGATTCGGCCCTGATTCAATCCTTGCTCCTAGACTCCTACAGTTAATAGCACGGACGTGGAAGACGTGTAGAAAAGCGGGTGCCATTAGTAATATTTTAGGCTTGTCACCCGAGTTGAATCGGACATGGGAAGTTCCGCTAAATATATCAACCAAAGTAACCAAACCAGGAGTATCGCCCTTTCGTGTTTGTATCGCCTGCATGGTATGGTTCTTCTCTTCCTCTCTCCCTTTTTCTATATCGATCCCTCCTCCATCAATTTTTTCTTTTCTGTTTCCCGTAGTTAGGGTTTTTATGTTAAGATTTGTTTGATATGAATTGATTCTGGGCTCTGGCCTTCTGGGTGTTTAACAATCATCTAATTATAGTCCTCTTTTATATGTTTTCAGAACACGAAGATAAACTTACTTGTTAATCACAACAATGCCAGCTCCATTGAGGTAATCACTCTCTCTTCTGTGTTAGTTTTTCTATTTCTACCTGTATTTGGATTTCTCTGGTGATCTGTTGGATTAATTAGGGTTCTTTTTTACCCCTTCAGAACAATGGTTTCCCAAATTAGGCGTTTAGGTACGAACTTCACTTCAGTAAGGAATTTCTCGTCCGAGGTTGAAGGAGCCAAGGAGGTTTCTGATAAAGACGTTTATAAAAAGGCAGGTGCACAAATTGCGAAATTTTCAGCTGCTGGATTTGGGGGAGTGACTTTTACTACTTGGTTGCAGTACAAAGCCCATGGGCAAGCACCAAGCATCTTGGGGTTTTCATTCGGCAAATAAGCGTGAGAGATGGTGATCTTAGGTTATGTATATATCTCTTAATTAAGACTCTAAAAATTGCCACTTTGTTTCCTATGTAATTAACATGTGATACATCTATTACCTACTTATAGTCTCTATCTCTTACATGGTGAATGAATCTATTACCTACTTGTAGACTCTATCTCTCTATATCTATATGCATGCTTAAGGTGTCCATTAACAGGCACTTGACTTGTGTGAACTGGTTTTCATCAGAGTAGAAATTAAGGTGTCCATTAACAGCTCTGGCTGGAAAAATAGAAAACTCCTACAGCTGATTCAAAGAACATGCTGCTAGCTAGGACATGCCGGATTTGATTTTTTCTTTTTTCTTTTTTCTTCTTCTCTTTTATAGTTATGTGCACCAAGTCTCCAATTCCTTAAAGCCTATACTGGTCTTCATTTTGCCACAACTTTGAATATTATTTATCAGTCTGTTGTTTACATTCCTGCACACTTGGTTCTCTAGTTTTTTCTTCATAGTTTAATAGAAATTGGGAGAACGTTAAACTTCCATAGTCATAGTTTTTCACTTAACGTTTTCGATTGGTTCTTAATTCTTTGTACTTTGTAGGGTTCACAAGGTTATTTTCATATGTTGCAAAGAGATTTTATAGAGAAATTAGAATCAGAGTTAAGTTTCCACCTAAAAGTTAAAACAATTTTTATCGAACTGATGATGATAATTGAGGAAATTTTCTTCACAAAGTTATTATTGAAACAACTTTTAAGCTTGATGATATCCCTGGACACATAATTCATGAACAAATTGGATATTTATAGTTTTGGTTTATTATGCTTCCATTTTCTTCTCCCATAGGATGCTTTTCCTGTTTTCCCCATGAATCCATTTAAAAGGCCACATTTCCTGAGTTGTAAGTAACTTTTTTGGGGATTTCATCCAAGGCATATATAGCTTCTAAGATAGTAGTGCTATGGTATCCCCCTCTATGGGTGTACAAAGATCAACGCTGATGTGTGCCAACCCAGGAATTTCTGGTTTTGATCCGGTTGCTCCTGATCATAATGAGTTGCTTGATAAATGTTTCGCTCAATACTCTAACGCCACTCATCATTTTTCATTTGGCTGAAAAAATGAGAGCATTTCGAGACGTATAACATCATCATCTACTACTGTGAAAGTGAATCGTTGAAAATCAACACATCATCATCTACTACTTTGAAAGTTAGCCGTTGAAAATCAACGTTTTTTAACCATTGAAATTAAGGCCGGTAGGTTACGAGATTTAGTATATCTGAATGCTCTCATTTTTACTAGGCATGTAGAACTTTGTAAGAGGATTATATCGCCAAAAATATTTACTTCAAACCCTTACTGTTTGCTTATTATTTAAAAAATGACGTGAAAAATATGAGATAGTGTGAGAGAGGACCCCTCCTCAAAGATAATAAAGATAAAAATCTTTGATCCCTAAGATGTTATTTAACTCTCTTAATTTAAACTTAGAGATAAAATGTTGATGTGGACCTATGGATCAAAGTCATGAATAAAATCTAATCTAGACTTTTTTTCTTTAACCCCAGTTAGACATGTCATCTTTTTTTATGATCTTAGTTCCTTGCATTTGAGATGACAAAAATGTTGAAAAAATCTTAAATCTTTATTATCAATTACTCCCTCCGTTCCTGAATAACAGGTTGGTTCTATAAATAGATGTTTCAAAAAATAAGGTCGGTTTCCTAATTGGCCTCACTAATCTTCATCTCCCACATAATCATATCACTCAACATATGAAGATCAACATAGTTTACATCCAAATCATGGTATAGAGTCCATTTATTTGTGGTGAACAATTCAACCCTAAAGCTCCTTTTAGGGTACCTAACAAATCTGCTTCTGCACATACAACAAACAAAAAACCATCCAAACAATTCAATTACTAAGAATCGTAATACATCCCCAGAAACCATATTCATCATTTTTACCATTCAACAACAGCCATAAATCGAGAAATTAAAAAAAAATCCCCAAATTTCAAAATTAGGGTTTCTGAAAAATCCCCAAATTTCAAAATTAGGGTTTGAAAAATGAAAATCAGTAATCAAATAAGGGTAAATCGATCAAACCCTAACATGACAGAGACATGATTGTTCGAATAAAAGAACCCTGAACCCTAAATCACCAGAAACAGTTCGATAACCCAACATAAAAACCCTAAAAATACAGAATCATTTTGAGAATAAAAAAAAAGTTGAAGAACTTCTTACCTCATTTTGCTCGAATCACTATCATCACCACTCATCTTGTAGAACTTCTTACTTCAATCAATTTTTCAAGTTCTTCATCAACATACCTTGAACAACAGAAGATAGGGAAGAAAAAACTGAGTTAAAATAGAGGAGGCAACTGAGCGACTCTCAGTGATTAGACGGGTTTTGTTTTCTTTGATCAACTCTTCAAGCTTTTCATCAACAGACCTTGAAGAGAATAAAAGTGAGAAAAGAGAACTGAGAGAAAAGAGAGGCGGCAAATGAGAAGAAAAGTGATTCTAGGGTTTCCATTTCTGAATATATCCAAACCCTAGGCACGTGCGTAAAAGCGTGTCTTCCCTAAGAATCGTTAGATCATTCTCGAGATGGATCGTATGTGTGTACTCTAATAGGCGTTGGATCATTCTCGAGATGGATCGTAATCGGATTAACTCGAGGTTATTTTTGGAATTACGAAAATGTCATATGGGTATATTGGTAATTCCATTTGCGTATTTTATATTTTATCCGGAGTTAACGGTGAGTTAACACCATTAGGACGGAAAACCCTTGAAGAGGTACACTTTTGTAATTTTGTTTGAAAGAGGGACACTTCTCTAATTAACATATTAGCAGAGGGACACTTTGCTCACCATTGCTCACTTTAACCAGTAACCCATTACATCTTCGTAATATCCCGAGAGTAATGAAAAAGGATACCGGGACAAACAACACTGGGATATTGAACATAGATTGGAGGTGAAAATCCTAAGCATATTTGAAGATTATTTTGTGCCACTTGACGTCATTGTTTCTGACATTTATTTACTTTATAATTTAGAACTCAAGCAAGATGTCAATGTCTCAAACACACAACTTACTATTAACTTTATTGCTTAGATTACATTTGCGATATGGTTTTTCTATTTATAGGCACTACAAATCGACTAGACCTTCCTAGAATTCTCTAGGCACTATTAAATTTATTACATAAAAATTACAATGACCGATCTTTCTTTAGTTCACCTTATAGAGCTTTCTGGACATGTCTAGCTTTCTCCAGAGTATTCTAATTGGCTAGTTAACGAATTCTACAACTTTCATTGTGTAGAATTCCTTACACTTATCCAAACAAATCTAGACAATTCTAGATTAAGAATTATTATTTCCAACAGAACCTTCATATCCATCACCCTATAATCATATGTTGGATCTGCAATTGCAGGTATAGATGGTGTGTCAGGATTTTTCATGGTGATGGTGGTGGATGGGAGTAACATCAGCTCAAGCAGCTACTAATGTCTGAGGTAGACGTGCATACTACAGATTGCTTTACGCCACAAATTTTGCGCAAACCATGAGCTACATAGATTTCCAACCATTTATCTGTTACTCCCACTTATTTCTCTACTTCTAATAAGAACCCCAAGTGGAGAGTGTCCGTGTTTAATGAATATAAAACATTTAAAATTAATGGTACTTGGACATCAATGCCCCTTCCTCTCGGTCATCATGATGTTAGGTGTAAATGGGTGTATATAATTAAGCAGAAAGTTGATGGATATGTTGAGAGGTTCAAGTTTATGCTTGGATCGGAAGGTTTTCATCAGCAACATAGTCTGGATTTTAATGAGACATTCATCCATGTTGTTAAGCCAATTACAATCGGGCTTATCTTGCTCTAGTTGTTCACTTTAATTTGAAAATCACTTAACTGGATTTGAGCAACGCCTTTCTCCATAGTGACTTGAAAGAAGTGGTATGCATGACTCAGCCACCTGGTTTTGTGGATCCTCATCATCCTGACTATGCTTGCAAGCTTCACAAATCTTTGTACGACCTCAAACACACATCTAGGGCATGGTATGAAAAATTGTTCTTTGTTTTTCTTATTATTGGTTTTGTTGCTTCTGATGCTTTTACTTCTCTTTTTGTGCAAACTCAAGGCAAGTTCATTACTATAGTGCTGGTTATTGTGGATGATGATATTCTATTGATAGGTAACTCTGCTTCTTTATGTACTTAACTGCTTGATACTCTAACCCAACAGTTTCCTGTTAAGGATTTAGGGGATCTACATTTCTTCTTAGGGCTTTAAATAAAGGGAAATTCCACTGGATTATTCTCGTGTCTAACTAAATATGATGTTGATTTGCTTGCCATGGTGGGTGCTAAACCTTGTTCTTCTCTAGCTTTTTTTTCCTCAAAAGTTGAGCAGCACAGATGGTGACCCTCTTGATAATCCAACAGAGTACATATCCTTGGTTGGAGTACAATACCTGACTTGGACTAGACCTGAGCTAGATTACTCTGTAAATCAGGTATGTCAGTTTATCTACAACCTACTTCAGTTCATTTTGTGGCAGCTAAGAGGATTTTTAGATATGTGAAGGGTGATCTAGATCATGGATTATTTTTCTCCAAGGGATTACATGTTCTTCAAGATTTCACTGATGTTTATTGGGCAGGTTCACCTGTTGACTGAAGATATGTTACAGGCTACTGCATTTTCTTTGGTAATAGTACTATTTCTTGCACTTCTAAAAAGCAAGCTACAGTTGTTACATCTTCCACATATGTAGAGTATAGGTCTATTGCACACAGGATGCCGCTGAACTTCTTAGGATTTGCCAATTGATTCAGGATTTACAGATTTTCATTCCTATACCACCTCACTTGTATTGTGATAAGAACAATGCTTTATCTTCTTTTGCTCAATCAAAAAATAATTTTATTACCAATTATCATGACATAAGTTTACATAAGAGCCATAAGGCATTACACAAAGATTATTTTTTAATTAATAAAATCTATAATATGTTTGCATAAAAGACTCTAAAATCAAAGGATTAATCTCATTGTAAGTTTTAAGACTATTTTTATTTAGTCAACTCCCCTCCTTAGCCATCTTGTCTGCATTGTAGTTGATCTCTCTGTAGGTGTGTACAATCTCATAATTTTGTAACTTGGCACACACTAAGTTCTATTTGGTTACAAGTGACCATGTCAGCTTTTTACTTTGAATTGCAAGAACAACAACATATGAATTTGTCTTAAAACATACCTGCAAATGGTTTTTTGTGAATTTCCCACTCTTCTGCACACACCACAACCATGATTTTTGCAGTAAAATTAGTGGCAAATCTAATTCCACCTGCTACAACCATCAAAAATTCTCCAATATGATTCCTTGTAATGAAACCATAACCTGCATCTCCTGGATTTCCTTTAGAGGCTCCATCACAACAGATTAGGATTTTTGGAGCTGATGGTAAAGTGAAAAAGATTTCATTTACCCTGATAGTGTAGGTATGTCTGTATTTAATTCCAAAGAAACTTATTATCTGGAGATCATATTCTTCATTTTTCATAAATCCCTTCAGTCTGAATTCACACTCTCCTGTAAGAAATATAATATTCATTTTAATCTCTTCTATGCATTCTACATCCTCAGCAAAGACCAGGTTGTTTCTATGAAACCAAATTTCTCTTAAGGTGGTGAAAGCAGCTATCAAACCACAGTTATTTAATCACAAATTTTTTGTGTTTTTATAAACCCAAAATGTCATGGAAGGAGCTTGGATTTCTGAATCTGAAGATACCACCAATCCAGTACCAGAGAGTGACTAAAATCACATTCCCAAAGAATATGATCCAGTGTTTCTTCACACTGTAAGCACATGTAGCATTTGAAGGCTATATTTTTTACTTTTTTCTCCAAATAACATCAGTGGCACAAATTTCTCTAGCAATTTTCCAGACAGCACCTGCTACTGTTGGATGGACACAAACTTTCCATAGTATTTTGAAATCATTTCTGATAGAGAATTTATTTCTTATACAATGAATTATTGAAGCAACACTGAAGTTATCTGTAACTGTACCACTCCAGATTCTTCTACCTTTTTGACCATCCACTATAGACAGATCTTGAATATCAAAGAAATTTAACAATTCATATGGGATATTCCACTCACCATTAGTTAAAATTGAGCTGACTTTTAAATGTTGGTGTTTTTTTATGAACTCATTATCAGGGAAGAGACTGCTCAAAGCTTTTTCCTTAATCCAAGCATTTTTTCCATAAATCCATATCTAGACCATTTCCCACAATCCATTTTGAATTATTTTGCACATCAGTCATCACACTTTTCAATCCAGGCCATATGGAAGATTGTTTATAATATATATGTTATCCATTCACCATTCTTCTTTTCAATTTTTCTTGAAAGAATAAAGACCATTCTTCATCTCATTGTTGTACTTTCCAAAGTAATTTCATTAACAAAGCTTTGTTAATGATTTCAAGTCTTCTTATACCCAATCCTCATGGTCAAACAAAAATTCCCAACTCAAACAATCAAATGCTTGATAAATATCAATCTTCATAGCTACATTACCACCTCTTCTAGTTGTTGCCAGCTCATTCACCTCTTCTTGTTGAGGAGAGATGATTTTATTTAATAAGTTTCTTATCCTCATTGCCAAAATATTAGTGAAGATTTTGAAGAAAAAGTTAGATAATCCAATTGGCCTGAATTGATTTGGTTTCTTTGCATTTTGTACTTTGGAGATTAATACCACGAAATTGGAATTTAATCCATGGGAAATGCATCTTTTCCAACAATATTGGACGGCCAAGATAACATCAGTGTCTATTATATCCCAGAAATTTCTATGAAACCCAACCACCAAATCCATCTGGACCAAGAGAACTGTCTGGATCTAAATCTTGGACTGCTGCTTTGATCTCATATGCACAAGGAATTGTGTCTAATAATAGTCTATCCCCATTACTCAAACTTTCAGGTCCTACATTCAATAATTCTCCAGACATCTCCTGGAAAGAAAATTTTGATTTGAAGTGTTGCACAATTACCTCAGAAATGTCTTCTTGAGTTGCTGCCATATTACCATTCTCAATTTTAGAAATTGTATACTGAGCATTCCTAATCTTCATATTTGTGTGAACAAAATTTGTATTTGATGCACCCTCTTTTAACCATTTAACTCTTGATTTTTGATTAAGAATTTTTCTTTGTTGGTTTGATAAGATTTCTTGAATTCCTCTAGCTGTAATCAAGTTGTTGAGTAAAGTGATATCCTTAGGAATTCTGTCTGATTGAAGAGCGACAACCATTACATTTTTATCAGCTTGCATTAGTTTTGTATTCACATTTCCAAATACCTCGTAGTTCCACCTTTTTAATATTATCTTCAGATTCTTCAGTTTATTCATGAAAATAAAATAGGAGTACCCACCACTTCTTGACACCAAGCTGTCTCAACTACTTGTTGAAAATTAAAACGAGAAGACCAAACTTTGTAAGCTCTGAAGGGAATGTTAAGAGAATTAGGAAAAGATTTATTAGCACCACATAAATATCCATGATCAGATACACTTCTGGTACCAAATTTGTATTCCCACTTAGCATTGTAAATTGCTCTATCCAAGTTACAAAGAACTCTTTTAACCCCAACTCTGTTATTACACCAAGAATACTCTATGCCACTCTTTGGTGCATTTATTAAACCACGAGAGTCGATGTTGTTAGAGCACTGCTCAATCGAACTCGCAAGCGTTGTTATCTTAAGCTTGTTTGTCAAGTTTAGTTGCCAAAACTATAAGTCTTGATTTCTAATCTAATTATAGCTAAGTCTCAGACTAGGAAAGAAAGTGTAGTTCATCTCTAGACTCCACGGCTTTCATCATGCAAAGACGAAGAACTAATCAAGGAACTGGTGGAACTTCACCGACTAAAAGGTATGTGGAGACTTGAACTTATCTATCACTCAAAAGTCTATCTACTCTATCTCATATATTGGTACAAAGTTCGTATTGCTATATAGACTTCGATTATACACATTTGATATTTCGAGTCGAGTTTATCTCGCTTATCTATTTTTCGAAATATGTGTTGATAAGCTTTCGCTTTGGCCAAGTTTATCTTTACAAATGATTAAAGTGAAAATGTGGGGTCTAACAACCACACCCAATAGTTCGTATGGCAATCTGAGAGGACTTACTCCAATACACTTTCTAGAGAACCAACTAGATAGTCAAACTCAATCTAGAGTAAATTATATCAAATAGTATTAATATCTCTGTTTCACAATGTAATCAGCAAATCAAACATATATAAATCCGTGTGCCTGATTATTATGTGAAACGACTTGAACGGTACCAAAGACCAATGTTCAAGTGTCAATCAATGTAAATCAACAACCAAAGGTTGGATATTCTAATTGATTGATCTAAACGCACAACCTGTGATATTTCAATTATATAACAAAATATAATGCAGAAAAGAAATAACACAGACACAAGAATTTTGTTAACGAGGAAACCGCAAATGCAGAAAAACCCCGGGAACTAGTCCATATTGAACACCATACTGTATTAAGCCGCTACAGACACTAGCCTACTACCAATTAACTTCGGACTGGACTGTAGTTAAACCATAATCAATCTCACACTGATTCAAGGTACAGTTGCGCTCCTTAGGTCTCTGATCCCAGCAGGATACTACGCACTTGATTCCCTTAGTTGATCTCACCCACAACTAAGAGTTGCTACGACCCAAAGTCGAAGACTTGATAGACAAATATGTCTCACGCAGAAAGTCTATATGATTGAATAAATCTGTCTCCCACAGAAATACCCAAGAGATTTTTGTTTCATCCTTTGATAAATCAAGGTGAACAGGAACCAATTGATAAACCAGACTTATATTCCCGAAGAACAGCTCAGTATTATCAATCACCTCACAATAAACTTAATCGACTAGCGAAACAAGTTATTGTGGAATCACAAACGATGAGACGAAGTTTTTTTGTGATTACTTTTCTATCTTGCCTATCGGAGATATAAAATCTCGAGCCAATTCTTTCAATTGCACTCAACACGATAGAAACAACAAGATCAGATCACGCAACTTCAAAGATAATAGTTGGGTCTGGCTTCACAATCCCAATGAAGTCTTCAAGTCGTTAACCTACAGGGTCTCGAGAAGAAACCTAAGGTTAAAGGAGAATCGACTCTAGTTATGCAACTAGTAACACACAGAAGGTGTGGGGATTAGGTTTCCAAGTTGCTAGAGTTCTCTTCTATATAGTTTTCAAATCAGGGTTTGCAATCCAAGTTACATTGGTAACAAAGTATTCAATATTCACCGTTAGATGAAAAACCTGATTCAACCAAGTTAATATCTTTCAACCGTTAGATCGGACTTAGCTTGTTACACACAAATGAAATGTACCCTCATTTAGGTTTATGTAACCGTACCTATACGTGTACACCAGGTTGGTTCACAAATAGTTAACCGAGGTTAGCCATATGATTACTCTCATATCAACCTTATTCATCTTAACCATAACTAGTTCAAATGACTCAAACGAAACTAGCCACGGTTCAATTATTTAGAAAACACAATCATGGACATTATAGCCACGGTTTGCAAAGATTGAATTCCTTATGATTTAAATGTTTAAGTCCATGAACTGACCGATTTGACAAAGTAACCAGCTCAAGTATGCATACTTAAACAACCGGTTTTGAGTTTGTTAAGTTTCCAAACTAAGAAGAAATTTTCGGCTCAAAAACTTCCGCCAGTATGCGTACGGGTACGTATATTTAAGGTGACTGGTTTATGAGTTTAACATAACCCAAACTCAGCAGAAATTCCTGGTTCGAGAACTTCCACCAGTATGCGTACGGGTACGCATACTTAACCTGTCTCATTCACCAATTCTGTATACACACATATGCATACTATTGGTTTCCGGTTTATGGATTTACTAGGGCTTAACCCGTGCCGTTACCTTTCATTTCCGGATTGGTGTATCATTTTAAGATATAATTATCATAGTATAATATATTCAATTATCGGGCAAATCTTTTTTTAAATCAGCGTTCTTGAATTTAAACACCAAAAAAATAGTTTCAGGCCTTGAGTTTATTCATCTCAGAACTCATTTTACCTTTTGAGATGAACGAAATTCAAATGAGTTCAACAGTTTTCTAAAAAAAAAATCGAGAAGAAAAAGTTATATGCTAAAGAACAAAAAATATTTACAGAGGACGATTAACGATGCCTGTCAAGAAAACCACAGAAAAAAATTACATCATTACAGTCTCCTCCCAACTAAAAATAAATTGAAACGAAGTATCCCTAAATGAGTCTTCATTTATGTTCTTGTTTCGCCTACCAATCGTATATATCATTCCTTCTGTCATAGCTCCTTTATGACTGCATATGAAACCTTCGGACCAATACAACTATATAGCTTCCTTGCAACTTAATGTAGCTACAACCTTAAAACTGAGTTCATACATCCCTTAATAGTACCCAGCTTAATCCCAAAAATAAAATGAAGAGTTTACAAACAGTACTTGAAGCAAGATCACAATGCATCGGCATGGGACTTGTATTTTCTACCCGCTGCGGTGAAGTGTAACTCTTGAAGACAAAATATGATAAATTGACCATGTTTATGCTATAAGGAGGCTTTAGGAGGAAACTACTTACGCCCAACCAAAATTTTAAAACGCCACCACTGCCATGTCTACAACTTGATCTATCAGTCATCACCATTTTTCCATACAACACACCTCGAGTAAAGTTCCCTTCTAGCCGGTCCACCTCATTAGGATATAAAGTAACGTTTTTACTTCAATTTATATTTCAGCAAATCAATGTTCTCTACTGGTTTCAAATGTCATGAGAAACATGATAGTCATTCTATGTCCACTCGCATATCACGAACTACTACCTCTTTTATGCGCTAATTTTAAACACTGTATGATCTTTTCTTTAGAGGTTTGTTGCTTGACCACCAGTCCTTGCGATGAATTTCAGAAACAACGAGCCTGAGAATGTTCCCAGTCATTTTAAAAAAAAGGAAAGGGCAAGCAACATCATTATCAAGCAAAAGCAGCAACACCAAAACATGTAAATATGGGTGTGAAAATCAGAAATTGGAAAGCAACAACATACACTCAAGGTTACTTAAAAATTACTATATATTACATCAATTATAAATAGAGGAAGGATCACTTAATTAAAAAAAAATATTATGTAAACTTATCAATTAGTTAACAGGACACTTTCCATTTCCTGCCCCTAGCTCACATGCCACTGGCTATAACTGAGTGGATTGGGTTGGATTGGACATTATGCCCATTAGAATGCTTTGTCTAGATACTCCAAACTTTCCTAATATAAGGAACTGTTGAATTAATTCTTGGGAAATCCACCACCCAACATGAATGCTCACTATTTTATTCGATGTTTCCTAAGAAAATGAAAGTCTGCTTGTGTGATGAAATTGCTCCTATCATTCCAATGACGCAGCCAGTGACCCAGATGTCTTACATTACTTAAACGATAAGCAATTGATTACTATGAACATGGAGCTTCAAGGGATAAGAGGAATTACACTGGGAACTTTTTTTGCCTTTTGAAAGGCTATATCCAGTTTCGAACTTTTAATTTCCATGTATGCGGTCATAGCGTCATCTCAAATGTGGGAGCATTTTGGGATTCTGCTCTGAGTTCATTTCTGGAAGACACCTAAAAGAAGAAGAAAAAAAATCAAGACAAACAACATCAATGTCAAAACTGCAATCAAGGAAAAGTAGTGAACAGCTAAGAACTTAATGATATTCAAATGGTTGAATCTTATTAAAATTCAAAACATGATCATTGGACATATAAATGACGAACACTTTGTATTCCATCCATCAAGATCAGAACCACATAGCTGTGAACCATATAAATGACGACATTTTGTATTCCATCCATCAGGATCAGGATCAGAACCACATAGCTGTGAACAAAAATAGTGTCCTTTAAATTGAAGAAACAACATTGTAATATCGGTTTACAACTCTATACGAACAGTTCTAGTGCATGGCTTATTCATATTAGAATTACAAAGAATTAAGATCACAGAATAAGCGCTAAAAAATATAGAACTGACTGTGACTGAGAATTCTCAACACTGGTTCCTCAAATTTGAAATCCACTATTAATAAAAAGGCTAGAAACAGAAATTATTCATAAGAAGGCTAGAAAGAAACATCAAACATACATCAAGAAACAAATTTTAGGTATAACTTAATACAAATGATCCAGATTATCTAATTGAGGTTTTGACGGAAGCTTTGATTTTAGAAACCCCAAATTTGTGAATCCAGAATGCCAACCTTAACACAAACATCACGGCAAGTGTCCATTTCCATGCCGTTATAGCATTCGAAGAAATAGGTATACCTTAAATTTAAGATGAAAGTAATTTTTAATCCAACCTTCGTGTAAAGGTCCAATCTTCTAATCTATTACAACCATCATCATCCTTTAGCTTTCACAATTGTCTTTTGCTAAAGATGATCCTCACTCAAATCAATTATACACCTCTACAAATATTACGTTCAAACCCAAAACAAAGAAAAATAAGTTAGAAAGAGAGATGCCAAAATGATCAATTCAAAGGGAAAAAAGAAAGGGGTTTGGAGATTGCAGCTGTGGGATCTAAGTTTTGGGGGATATCTGTCTTGACTTTAACTTCTGGAGCTCAGCTAACCCACAAGTATGAGAGGAAAAGGGGTATTGAGGAAGTGATAGAAAAAGATATACATAAAACCTGGAGCAAAAAACCTCGACTAATCACCCATATATATAGCTAATTCCTATTTAAGGACACGCCTGATTTTTCTTCTATGTAGAATTTATGTTTTTTTTTTTTTTTTTAAATATGGGAAGAATATCAACAACTTATGACATGCTGCAAAAGCTACACACCTGAAATTATTGTGGCTGAGAAGTTCATTAAAGTGAAGATGGAGGTAGATGGCCTGTAAATGCGGCGTTTGAGTGTGATGTGCCTTTGAAAAATCAGGCGACCTTTATATAGGATGAACCTCCTCGTTCTTTTTTCTATGTCTACATCCTTCCCATGATAAGTCATTTGATATTATCTCCATTGAGAAATATAGAGGCGAACATTCCCATGACACAGGAAGGAAGACGAAGAACCAACTCTAAGGTAGGGGATGTTGGGCAGCGCCAGAAAACAACCCAAGGACCACGCTCACTCGTTCATCAACCAAAAGCTATGACACACGTGGGGGTAATGGGTGTGGCTTGGACAACCACATCCATAGATTTATTCTTGCCAAAAACAAATCCTGACCGCCACTAACGCAGGCAAAGTTGGCCAAACTGTGCTTTATACTTAAGATACACTAATGTGCGAACACACTATATATGTTTATATCCAAAGATGGTTACATCATCAACTCTTTATTTCAATCATTGAACATTCTTCTATAATGACAATAGCCGTTTTTACACACTATTAGCATCAAAGCAATTTTCAAGATATTGAAATAGTCATTACTGAAACCTTCCAAGTCTTACAATAAATGATTGTATCACACAAACCATGTAAGATGTTACTCGGAAATTTTCTCATGATATAAGATGAAGTTGGACGAAGCGAACGTGAAAAGGCGAGGGTACCCAAATATACCTCAAGCTAAAACTTTTTCTACCTATAAGTCATTCCTCCGAAAGTGATTGTCTATTGACAGAGTCGAGACAATACAACTAATCGGTTCACACTTCGTGTGAACGTCTATAGATACGAGATCGAGACAATACAACAACGAAGTATGTTTACTTGATACAAACGTTCGGACTTAACCAAACACAATAGGATTGCTTATCAAGTAAATATGAATTAACGTTTGTATGATTTACTTTAATTATAATAAAACAATTATAATGAGGAAATATAAAGTAAATGACATAGCAAGATTTTGTTAACGAGGAAACCGAAAATGCAAAAAAATCTTGGGACCTTGTCCAGAAGTGAATACTCTCAGGATTAATCCGCTACACAAAATTACACCTAACTTCGTATAGTTGAGACCAAGCAACTAAACCTATAGTTCACCTAGTTCCGTCTGTATTCCCACGCCTCCCACTTATAAATAATTCACGTACTTGGAACAATTCCTTTGGTTCGTATTCCAAACAGTAAAGGAACAACAAATTTGTTTGGTATCAATTCTGTTCAACCAAGTGATATGAGTCGGACAAAGGCTCTTCCGTTTATCTTAACATAAACTCCTTCGCCGGGTCCTTAGATCTATCTTATGTTCAATTACCGAAGTAATCTTTTAAGATTAAGCCAACAACAATCTTAATCCAAAGAATTGTGTTGATGACGATCTACTCAATTAATCAATCCAATCTACCACAAGGATAAACCGATTATTAATTGGACCCTCTTTTACCAAAACAAGTATTGTGGACACCAAAGATTATAAACCCAAGTCAGATCTTCAATATTTTCTTTGTCTTCAAATCTTCTTAAATCTTCAATAAAAACCTGCACACAATCACTTGAATCTCTTGTGATCAATCACGCATAGGACGGAGTCTGTTAACAATGGATTATCACATGATCATCTTTAAAACTAACAACAGTTTAAAGATCCTTGTCGAAACTCTGAACTAGTTTGAGTGAATCTTATATCAGAAGAGAAGATTCTCAAGCATAAACAAACTAGGTGTAATCAGATTTCAACCACCGTTAGTCAATCAAATCAATCGTAAACAAAAGATAAACCGCAATTATCTAGTTTCCCACCAACGGTACACGCTAGAGCTTCTCAATCCCAAAGAAGACTTTAAACTGAGCGGTCGTAAGAGATTTCGCCTAATTAGGTTACTCTCCTCTCCGAATAGGCGGCTATACCAGTAATAACAACGAAAGAGGAAGTCTGTTGTTACGAAGGATTAGTTTGCTAGAAAGGAAAACTTCAAGTATTTATAGACAAGGAAGTTTGGACACCAAGGAATTTCCAAAACCGAAAATATTCTCAAGATATTCATTAAAGCACAAATTTTGTTTTCATAATTCCTGGAAATGCTCTGTCCAAATATAATGATCGAAATCTCTCGGAAAATCTAATTATTAAATGCACATTTCTAATTCTTATATTTCCCTATAAAATGAAATTAATAACCTTAATTAAAAGATTCTTAACTTACTTATGTTTCGATCCTGGGATTCTCTTCCCTTAGCTATAAGGAATAACTTTGAACAATTAAAGAAATATACATTCACAGCACGTGTTCAAAGTATGTCGACATCCTTACTTTGTAAGTTCTCTTTCACACTTACAACCTTGAAACTGATTTGCCACACTTTCAAACAAGTTTAGAATTGGTTCATCTGATTTTCAAGAACTATGCGATTGATTAAACAAACATTCAATCACAATCATGGGTTTAACGGTTCTAACAAAACAAGTTTCGGTTCTACCTTCCATGTGAGTATTGTGCATAGTCACACTAGCTTTCCAAAATTCGGTTGACTAGGTACTAGGATCGGTTCCCCATATATATATGGTATCTAACTTATATGCGTTGCACATGTCCATAGGGTCGGTTCCCCTTTGCCTAAAAACGTGTTGCACATGTTCATAGAATCGATTCCCGTTTTTTCTATAAACCTTGATGCAACCCATACAAGGATCGGTTACCCTTTGTGTAGGGCTATATTTGGTCAGACAAATCACAAACCCGATCATATCATCTCAGGTGATTACTTAAGATCGGTTTCACTAATAAAAGTCATACCAATACATAAGTCAGGCCTTTGTGAATAGTTCTACCAAGAACACAAACAAGTTGTGAGCGGTTATACTCAATCACACATATTGGTGGTTCATAAGATATGCAATGAGTAAGAAAACCAATAACACTTAGCAATTTCCTTTTCGGTTCACAAACAAGTTTATGAACTTACTTCCTTAGAACACATGTAAAACATTGTTCCTAGGATGAAATCCTCACCTCATACCCATATATAATCACAATAGCATTCAAATGATTATGGCGATGTCTTATCTACAAAGTTTAAAAGTTAAGCAATAAACCTCTTATTGTATTCCTTAATACTATGTATATATAGAGTTCAACTATGCTTCGCAGTTTTGTTTTCAATATGCATGACTTGAAAGATACGTTAAGGAATGAAGTTCAAGTCAAATATCACTAACCTCAAGTGGAAGGATGATTGTTGTCGAGAATAACCCTCTTTTATTGAATACACAGGGAAGTTTCTTCCAATATCAATTGAAGAAAAGGAATTCCAAAACATACAGCAAAACTAAGAAAAAACAAAACAAAAAAGTTTTTTTTTTCTTCTAAGCCTGAGGTGTTCACACTCTTGTCTCTTTTAACCAGGCACATGAGACAAGATGCACCAAAACAACACGATCAAGTTGTGCTGCGGTGAACAACAATTTGTCCATCATGACCTTTTTGAAAGGAATTCATAGAACCGTGTATATTAAAGTGTTTAGACCAAACTCTCTTTTCTAATGGTCTTAAATTTTCTTTGGAAACCAACTTCTTTAAAGAGGATAAAATCTCACATACCTCAGGGGTTTTTTAAACAAGTTTGAGCTTGTTTGATAGGCGATTTGCTCTTTGTTGAAGTCTCTTGACATGTATCGTCTTGTGTTTATACTTGAAACACTTTGAAAGTTACCCTTGAGTGGACAACAAGAACATGTCAATGGATACGCTGATTCAGACTCCCGAGATGTGCAAGCTGCTAGGCACAGAGTGGAACCTGAAAAATCAGACAGAGAGTTTCCAACATAAAGGTTAATTTCTTCTTCCAGATTGGTTGAGTTTCTTTCTGAAAAAATATCAAGATTGCTATATGTATTGCTACAGTTATCAAAATCGATATCTTCATAAAGAAGTGCAACACTTGATTTTTCGTCTTCATTATAATCATAGTGATCAAACATTTCATCAAGAGTTTCAACAAGACCTTTGTTCCAGTGTATTTTCTACGATTTGGACACTCATTTGCAAAATGACCAAAACCTTTACACTTAAAGCACTGTGGTATATCCTCGTCATCAGCCTCGTCAACATTCATGTTTTTAAGAGGAACACCATTGTGAGGTTTAACTGACGACCTAGGTTTGTCTCTTGAAAACCGTTTACTTCTCTTCAATAAAAGATCCCTAAACTGTCTTGTGATCATAGAGACTGATTTGTCAAGATCTTCATATGATGAATCAATCTCCGAAAGATCATCCTCAGAGGCATAAACACTTTTACTTTTCTCAAGTAATTTAGTATTCTTTTGTGCTTTGAAGGCAACATCCTTTCCGATTTTGGATGTGTGCTCATGATCAAAGATCTTTATCTATCCAAGCAACGTGCTTCTGGAGAGAGCATCAAGGTTATTTTCCTCAATGATGGCATGCTTTTTAGAATCGTATCTAGATGGCAGCGATCTTAGAATTTTCATCACAATGTCCTTTTCAGGAATAGTCTTACCCAATGCAAAAGATGCATTAACAATTTCAGACACTTTGTGATTAAACTCATCAACTGAATCTTCATCTGCCATACAAAGGTTTTCCCAATCGGAGTTAAGATTTTGAAGTCTAGCTTCCTTCTCACTGGAATTACTTTCGAATACGGTTTCTAAGATATCCCAAGTATCTTTAGACTTAGTGTACATAGTCACATGGTGTTGAAGATTTGGGGTAATGGCATGTATGATGGCATTCAAACCGTTGGAGTTTTGCTTTCAAATAAGTATCTTGGCAGCATTGTATTCACCAATGTTCTTTGGGACGGTTGCACTCCCTACTGCCACAACGGGAGCATCATAACTATTGAATCTAATCAGGTTTTCATCTAACGGTGAATATTGAATGCTTTGTTACCAATGTAACTTAGATTGCAAACCCTGATTTGGAGATTATTTAAAGGAGAACTCTAGCAACTGGGAAACCTAATCCCCACACCTCCTGTGTGATACTAGTTGTATAAGATATAGTCGATTCTCCTTTAACCTAAGGTTTCTACCGAGACCCTGTAGGTTAACGACTTGAAGACTTCATTGGGATTACGAAGCCAGAGCCAACTATTTTCTTTGTAGTTGCATGATCTAATCTTGTTGTTTCTATCGTATTTGAGTATAATCGTAAGATTGGCTTGAGATTAATTTCGCCGATAGGCAAGATAGAAAAGTAGTCACAAACATCTTCATCTCATCGTTTGTGATTCCACAATATCTTGTTTCGCTAGTTGATTATTATTGTGAGGTGATTGATATTTCTAGGTTGTTCTTCGGAAGTATAAGTCGGGTATATCAATTGGTTCATGTTCACCATGATTTACTAAAAGACGAAACAAAAATCATAGGTATTTCTATGGGAGACAGATTTATCTATTCATGTAGACTTTTCTGTGTGATACAGATTTGTTTATTAAAGTCTTCGACTTTAGGTCGTAGCAACTCTTAGTTGTGGTGAGATCAGCTAAGGGAATCAAGTGCGTAGTATCCTGATGGGATCAGAGATGTAAGGAGTGCAACTATGCCTTGGATCAGTGTGAGATTGATTAGGGTTCAACTACAGTCCAGACCGAAGTTAGTTTGTAGTATGCTAATGTCTGTAGCGGCTTAATACGGTGCGTGTTTAATCTGGACTAGGTCCTGGGGTTTTTCTGCATTTGCGGTTTCCTCGTTAACAAAACTTCTGGTGTTTGTGTTATTTCTTTTCCGCATTATATTTTGTTATATAATTGAAATATCACAGGTTGTGCGTTGAATCGATCAATTGGTAAATCCAACCTTTGGTTGTTGATTGAAATTAATTGATCCTTGAACATTGGTCTTTGGTACCGTTCAAGTTTATTTCTCTTGTATTCAATTAGACTCGCAAATTTCTCTTTGCTTGAGTAAGTATTGAGTCGAAAAATTGAGATATAAGTCTTTAATATACTTTTTATTAAGATTGAGCCTGACTGTCTAGTTGATTCTCTTAAAAGTATATTGGAGTTAGTCCATACAGATTGTTAAGCGAAATATTGGGTGCAATTGTTGTACCCCTACTTTTTCAATTGGTATCAGAGCAGGCAAACACATTTAAGACTTCATAAGTCTGTGTTTGTAGCAATCTGACTCTATGAAAAGTAGTGTTATCTCAATAAACGCACCACTAGATCCATGGATTTCAGAATTCTCTTCCATGACTGATTTAATAAAATCTATAGAAGAAATTTTATCTAAACCTCCTCCAGGTTTAAAATCCCTTGAAGTGTTTTCAGGGCTTGAAAAGAAACTTGAAAGCTTATCTCTTGATGTTGAGTTATTCCTCCAGAAAGAACAAAAATCACTTTACAAGCTAAATCAAGTTATTATGAACAATATTCATGTCGAGGTTGGTATTAATTTACTAATTAGTGAGAGCAATGCTCCTCCTCTGTGTAATCCACTTGGTTGTGGTAAACTAAACGTGTTACAAGAGGAGTTTAAATCTAAGTCATCTGATGGTATCACCTCAAAGCATGAATCAGTTCATTGGTCAATTCCAGATACATTGTGTCATGATATCAGGATGTCTTCTTATACCAAAAGAGTCTCCCTCCGCAGTATTAAACATTATCTGCAGAAGCTGTTTTTATTAAGTTTTAAAATGAGATATCAGGGACTCAAATTTTGTGTATCTCTCTAAAGTCTTTTGCAAAACTTGTAAAAACAGATTCTTGGATGTTTCTCAACTTTGTTGAATGCAGAGTAGTTGGAAAGAAACTCTTTCTTGGTGCCATGGTGAGTAAGACATTGTTCACCTCAACACAACTTGATTGTGTTATAAGTGCATCCTTACCAAGAAATGCCATGTTATGTATACGGTGAGGGAAGCACGAGAATTGTGGCGCACATATTATGTTTGGTAAGGCAGTTGAATTCGGTTGGATTCCTCTAAAAAGGTATATCTGTAAACTTGAGCAAGATTTGTGTTTTTATTTGTTTGCTTAAAGTGCTTATAATGATCCATGTACCTTGTTTATCATTCATTTCTACTTAACTTGATTTGTGTTTAAGGTTCTTAAATGTTTAGGTTTGAAAATAGTAGTTCGGGATGTTTGGACTTCATGGTACACATACCAAGTATGCGTACCATCATTTAAAATCAAAATCCAGGGACTTTAGTACACATATCCGTTTGCATACTGCTCCAGGTCACGAAAATTCGTTTGCAAACCCGTATGCATACTTTCCTATAGACGTCGATATTCGATAAACTTGTTTTGGTTGTATCTTCTTCGTCCGAACTCAAAATGACTTTATTATTTTTGCATTCTCTTTCCTTTTGAATTATCTTCAAAATGGAGATGAGAATACTTGAATTTGGATGAGTTAAGATTGGTCTTTGTCCTGTCTATTGTTTTTGAGTGTTTTGCTCCGTTTCGTTGCACTTGTTCAACTTCTCTTGGACTTGGGTACTTGGATTTTTGGAGTACTACTCTTCTAAGCTAATTTGTATCTTTTATAAGAATGTTTTTGGTGAATCACAAAGAAGGAAGTTCAATAATAGCAGTAGTATGCATTGCTATGGGATTCTTGAATGTTCAAAATCATTATGTGAACTATGATGCATGGTCGTTAATGACTTTGTATGTTCATCTTTGTTAAGAAAATATTTTTATACGCCTTTGGTAACTATTCTTGGTGTAAATCCGTGCGAAAAAGATTGTTTCTACCCTCTAAGGATAAATTATCTTGTATGTGCATTACGAGTTTGTCTTATATCTAGGAAACTTCGTATGAGAATTTATTCTCATGTTTTAAGAAGGATAACTAGAGTTTGGAATAATCATTATTGTGAGTACACATAGCTATTTCTTACGATTTTCATCTTGCAATATTTTTAGATTTATTTATTTAAATTCTAAAGTTGATTTAGAAGATGATTTTTGCAGTATTAATCTTTATAATTCATATATCATAACTTGTTATGGGATATGTGTTTTTGTGTCCTTGAACTATGATTGTCCCATACGTAGTCAAAAGTTAAGTCTTTCATATGTCGATATGCAAATATTGATAAAAGAATGAATGGACTTTTGACAAACAAAAGATAAGGCTGTTATGTCATTATGCAAATATTGATGGAGGAAAAGATGAGCTTTTGTTTACTTAGATTAAGTCTATTGTATGTCATTGTGCAAATAGTGATGAAAGATAGAATGAATCTTTGTTTATTCCGTAGTACTGATCTTTCCTGATCCATATTTTTATGTATATATTGTACAACTCCGTAAGTTTTCTTATGTTGAGCGTTCCCGATTAAATTAATCATGGGTTCTCTTGTGGTTAATTTAATTGAGTATTTTGGATACAAATTCATATTCTTATATGATTTGTTGTTGTCCAAAGGAACTCCTTCTTTTCTTGTGAAAGTAAGGTCGCTCTTGTTGTTCTTTCGGGAATGATATTTTATGGGGGAGAGTTCTTAATTGGACTTGTGGTTAATTGTCAAATATTTGTGGGGAGTGCGGCTGTGGAATATTAAAGGGGTTATCTTGTATCTTTATAAACTCCTTGATGAATGCATTTAGTTTCGGCTATATGATTGCATCTGAAAAGTTGATATGTGTTTTTTTTTGTCATGAAGTGTTTCTATGGAAATTTCATTAGAATCCCACTAGTTTTCGTACCTTTGCCAATTTTATTGACAAAAAGGGGGAGAATCAATGTGTAGTTCACACTACAAATACATATGATTTTCGGATCATTATGTAAGGGGGAGTGGTTTTCATGTGAGATGAAGTATTGACTAAGGCGGAGTGATACATATCACCATAGTATTGTTGTCAAAGTTGTGATACAATTGAACTTTGATGTTGTGTAATAATACTATGACACTGTGTAACAATGACCGAAAGATTTTGTTTTCTCATTGTTATGGCTACGGATCTTCATCAACGATGATGCTGCATTCAATATCTTTGGAATCATTGGAGTAATCGGAGGTGACAAAGATTTCAAGTAATGTTGAAGAACCGAGGAGATCATGCATGTGGAAGAGAAGCTGCAAAGTTTATTTATTTTGTATTCCATATGTATTGATACTTTCGTCACTAAAATTGACAAAGGGGGAGATTGTTAGAGCACTGCTCGGTCGAACTCGCAAGCGTTTCTATCTCAAGCTTGTTTGTCAAGTTTAGTTGCCAAAACTATAAGTCTTGATTTCTAGTTTACTTATAGCTAAGTCTCGGACTATGATAGAAAGTGTAGTTGAGCTTTAAACTCCACGTCGTTCATCATGCAAATACGAAGAAATAATCAAGGAACTGGTGGAACTTCATCGACTAAAAGGTATGTGGAGACTTTAACTTATCTATCACTCAAAAGTCTATCTACTCTATCTTCTATCTTGAGATAAAAGTCGTATTACTATATACACTTCGATTATACACATTTGCTATTTCGAGCCGAGTTTATGTCGCTTATCTATTTCTCGAAATATGTGTTGGTAAGCGTTCGCTTTGTCCAAGTTCATCTTTACAAATGACGAAAGTCATGTTGATTATTTCAATATCTTGAAAATCGCGTTGATGAAAAATAGTGTGTGAATAACCTCTATTTAACATCCTCTATGAATGTTTCAATGATTGAAATGAGAGTTTAGAATACATAACCTTGAATGGATATAAACATTGTATGTGAATTTATACTTGTGTAAGTCTAAAATCCTTGAACTAAAGTATGCGTACTTTACTGGTTCAGGAAGTCCGGAAGCTAAGTCCGCGTACCCGTACGCGTACTGCCGGAAGTTCACATCCCGTGAATTTCTGCTGAAGTTTGTGAACTGAAAACAAACTCAAACCGGATACTTAAGTATGTGTACCGGTATGCATACTTGAGTAGGTTATTTTCTAAAACGGTTTATTCGTGAACTAAGACATATATAAACTAAGGAATGCATATTTGCAAACCGTGGCTATAATTTTCATGAATCGATTCGAGTGAATCAAAATCCTTTTTGCTTCGATTGTGTCTTATATACTTCTATGAGATCTAAGCAATTAAACAACTCTCTAACTAGTTCTTTTGAGTCATTTGAACTAGTTATGGTGAAGATGAATAAGGTTGATATGAAAGTGCTCATACGGCTAACCATTTGGTTAACTGCTGTTGAACCAACTAGGTGTACACGTTTAGGTACGGTTACACAAACCTAAATGAACGTGCATTTCATTTGTGTATAACAAGCTAAGTTCGATCTAACGATTGAAAAATATTAGCTTGAATCTAATCAGGTTTTCATCTAACTGTGAATATTGAATGTTTTGTTACCACGGTAACTTAGATTGCAGGCCCTGATTTGGAGACTATATAAAGGAGAACTCTAGCAACTGAGAAACCTAATCTCCACACCTCCTGTGTGATACTAGTTGCATAAGCTAGAGTCGATTCTCCTTTAACCTTAGGTTTCTATCGAGACCTTGTAGGTTACGACTTAAAAACTTCATTGGGATTGTGAAGCCAGACCCATCTATTTTCTTTGTAGTTGCATGATCTGATCTTGTTGTTTCTATCGTATTTGAGTACAACCGTAAAATTTGCTTGAGATTAATTTCTCCAATAGGCAAGATATAAAAGTAGTCACAAACATCTTCATCTCATCGTTTTTGATTCCACAATATCTTGTTTCGCTAGTCGATTAAGATTATTGTGAGGTGATTGGTATTTCTAGGTTGTTCTTCGGGAATATAAGTCTGGTATATCAATTGGTTCTTGTTCACCTTGATTTATCAAATGACAAAACAAAACTCGTAGGTATTTTTTTAGGAGACAGATTTATCTATTCATGTAGACTTTTCTGTGTGATACAGATTTGTTTATTAAAGTCTTTGAATTTGGGTCCTAGCAACTCTTAGTTGTAGGTGAGAGCATCTAAGGGAATCAAGTGAGTAGTATCTTGATGGGATCAGAGACGTAAGGAGCGCAACTGTACCTTGGATCAGTGTGATATTGATTGGGGTTCAACTTTAGTCCATACCAAAGTTAGTTTGTAGTAGGCTAGTGTCTGTAGGGGCTAAATACAGTGTGTGTTCAATCTGGACTAGGTCCCGGGGTTTTTCTACATTTGTGATTTCCTCGTGAACAAAACTTCTGGTGTCTGTGTTATATCTTTTCAGCATTATATTTTTTTATATAATTGAAATGTCACGGGTTGTGCGTTGAATCGATCAATTTGTAAATCCAACTTTTGGTTGTTGATTGAAATTGATTGATCCTTGAACATTGGTCTTTGGTACTGTTCAAGTTTTTTTCTCTTGTATTCAATTAGACTCGCAGATTTATTTTTGCTTGAGTAAGTATTGAATCGAGAAATTGAGATACAACTATTTAATATACTTTTCATTAAGATTGAGTCTGACTGTCTATTTGATTCTCTTAAAAGTATACTGGAGTTAGTCCATACAAATTGCTAACCGAAATATTGGGTGAGATTGTTGTACCCCCACTTTTTCAGATGCAGTTATTAAAATCCGGCATTGCTTCTCTTAATGGAGTCCTACCATTTTTATTTTCATCCATTGTTAAAAATGCTTTAAAATCACCAATTAATTACCTTCAATTCTTGCCATAACATTTTTCTGTCATAATAAGATTAGCACCATGAACACCAGTAACCAAAACTCCTCGCACATTGACAGTAGTAGCTTGTCTTGTGATATAAACTATTTGGGGATCAGCAATAGAAGCATTCCAGTGCATCCATATATTTCCTTTCCTCTCATCAGAACTATTATGTATAATACTACATTGCATCCCAATTGATCTTAACAATTTTTTGTACTTTGAAGTTACTTTTACTTTTAGTTCAACTATCCACACCAAAGAATGACTAATTTTTTTTACTAAACTATTAAGTTTATCTTTGGCATTAAGTCTCCTTAAGCCTCTGATATTCCAGTAAAATACTCTCATTTGGAAGGATGTTTTAGAAGAGTATGAATCTTCTTACCATTGTCTACTTTTGTTGCATGTTTTCTGGTGACTACATTTGGTGGCTCATTCTTCTTGGGGACTTCCAAAATAACCTCCTTCACTGCTGGTAATACTTTAACAACATTAGGATTAGAAGATGTACCAACTTCAAGCATCCGACTCACATCTAATACTGAATTATCCTTTATGAATCAAGAGAGTTTTCCATCTCCTTAAGTACCTCAAATCTTCCGGAAGGAATTTCACCCTCCTCTAAAGTTTGTTCATGATCTGTTCCTGGAATGAATATTATTTCCTATACAGGTGCATCTTCTTTAGTTGGGAAACATACATCAAATCCACTATGAATAATAGCGTCTCTTATTTTCATGTCTTCTTCTGCTCCTACTACCTTCCTTATTTTCAGACTCTTGCATCCTCTCCTTTTGAGTTGTTTCTTTCTTTTTGATTCTGAACTCTGCAACATAGTGCCCAATTACTTTACAGTGATTGCAAAATTTTGGAACCTTAGATTTCTGAACTCTTTGAGAGAATCCCCCATATTTTGTTTTAACCCAAACCTTCTCTGGAGTCGATTTATTAAGATCAACTTCAACCAGGACACTAGCATAGTACCCAATTTTTCTTTTCAGAGTTACATCATTAACTTTAACATGTTTTCCCAAAGCTTTGCCAGTATCCATTAGAATCTTTTCTTTCCAGTATTCAATGCTTAATCATGGTAAATGGGATCAAACAAAAACTATTGAAGATTTTTGATTTGCTGGCTTGAAATTAGGTTCCCAATTACGCAGTTTAGCACTCTGTGTTTCAACCTCCCAAAAACCAGACCATACATGAGTTTTGTCTTCAGCATTCTCAAGTTTAATCACAAAAAATCCTTTACCCAGCGGAATTAACTGATAGTCTCCCTTCAATCTCCATTGAGACTTGAGTGATTTCCCAGCAACTTCCAAAGAATTTTTTTGAAAATCCAATCTACCAATTAAGCTAAACCTACATTCATTAATACAATAATCGATATCCTCATCAGATATACAAACTTCAGGTTCATCACCTTTTATCTCATCATCAAGTTTACTTCTAGATTCAAATCATGACTCAAATTTGTCTGATCCAAAATTTTTATCTACCGAACCCTTGATTGATGGTGTTTCCATATTTATCCAGATTTAGATAGATTTAATAAAAAAGAAAGAAAAAAACGAAGATATAATCCACACCAATCATTAAGAATAGGATCGAATTCACCTGAATTACTCTTGAACCACTGAAATTAATGAAGCAGAAATCAAATTTTCAACTGAGTTGATCGCCCGATCCTCAGACACTCTCTTTCCCCCATAACAATGTTTTATCTCCTGCATATAACCCAGTTTTTAATATCAAAATGAAACACATGGCCTTGGACTTCCATTTTGTTGAGAATTGGTACAAGCTAACAAATCTGAAGGTATCTTACATCTACACTCTTGATCAGATTGCGCATATCTTCACTAAGGGTTTAGATGGACTATGTTTCTCGCTTAAACATCTTAGCTTGCAAGGGAAGGCGCGTAATAATGTTTAGTTTGTTACACTTTCTTTACACTATGTTTTGTGTCATGTTTTTATTGGTTTGTGTTAGTGTGTGAGGTGTGCGTGTGTCGTTGGCCTTTATATTCCTGCCGACTCTGTCTAATTTGTAAAAAACTTTATTTCATTTTATCAAATCTTTTTCAACTGCTATCTTTACGGAGTGATGGATTTATGATTCTCCTTCCCCACAAAAATCAGATTTCTTTTTCCTTTTTTTGAAAAGTAAATATTAGCTTTATTTATCCATATACCAATCGTAGAAAGCTAGCTTGTGTCTTGCATAAAATATGATTCATGTGAATGTGATTCCCTTCTTAGCATCCAAACACATTTCAGGAATATATGCTTAGGTGGCCCTTGTTTGAATTCTAATTATTAAATAACACCTTTCTTATCATATATCAAGTCGGTTTCGAGCCTTCTTAATGAGCTATTTGTCACGCGATCTTTCAAAGAGCGTGGAGAACGTTTATTTTCTTCATCAGATTTCTTTCCCAAACCTTATCATTGTTAGGGTTTGGGAAAATTATCCAGTTATCTCTTTGTCTCTCTAAACAATCAAGGGTTTTATGAGTCAATCAAACATATTAATTAGTTACTTTCTTTGAAAACCAGTAAACAAACAACGACTTAAGATTTCTTAGAGATCTAGAAGCGAATGGTTGGGAACGCTCCGATTTTCCCGTTATTTGTAAATCATATTTTTGGGATAATCCTTACATTCAAATAGTAAGATAACTTCCTTAGATTATCATGCCTTTTATACGGTTTCTTAATGTAGATTCAAAACCGTAACACCCAAAATTCACGAAACCCTTGAAAACTCTTCATGCGATTTATTAGCTTCCACTAAAAACAACATTATCGACAAATCTAGTGTTAGAAACAACATAACCCATTTTAAATCACATTCAAACCTAATTTTAACTTCTTACCAAGTCAATCTAAAACTACCTCCTGTCCAATATCGCTATGAACAATACCAATTTAAACCCTTGATCCTGCTCAGTGTTATCCCATACAAACTGTAACCAATATTATTGACCATGTTTCTCATAATTTGAGGCATCATTATCTAAATAACCTTCCATCTAACACGATCCAGCATATTATAAATATCCACCTTCCCATAAATAGTCCCGTGAATAGAATCATTTGGCCATATTCGATATTATGGAAATACACCACCGCATCCGAATACAATTGACTAATCCAACAAGATAATCATTCACGCCTAAAACCTCTACCAATTACCAAATTTTAGTGGACTTTACCTTGTATAATCTAAGAGCAACTTTTATGGTGGAAAGATTTCATCTTTCATCTTCCATGCAACCTAAGCATTTGGAATGTTCATGGAAGCTCAAGTCTTATGATGAAATCATAGAAACGCTAAAAACAATATCGTTTGACTTGGTCAATGGTATTTTACTAAAACAAAAATTTACTTTGCGAATGGGTTTGTATTACTTCGCTCTAAGTAAATAAACAACCTAAATGGTCATGAAGTTCGCACACATGGTCATATTCTCACCGCCCTGTTAGTGGGAGGGAAACGAGAATGCTCTCAGTTTTGCCCCCTGTCTTCAGTCTGAATGTTGTACCAACCTATCACACATTTATCATAACTCAATGGTGTTAGTCAAATACCAAGCTAAAATTTGTTACAATGATTTGTTTGTATTGTTTGCATATACGTTTCAGAGAAAGGTATGAAATCAGTTAGCATGGTTACCAAATTTAATTATACATATCGTCCCCTCTCAAACTGTTGCAATTCTTTACTCTGCTCGGTGAATGGTGTATCTTTCTTTCTTTTTTTCTACAATGGGTATGTATGCATCTACATCAGAGTTTGCACATTTTGCAGTTTCAACACAGGGTAATAATTATATGAATGAGCTGAAAGCGAGTTGTAGAAAAACAAATAATGAGATTGCATAATACTATGTATCTGTTATATGTAGGTGGCGTCCTTGATCAGCTACCAGTGGCAAAGAAAAGAAGCATCTCTTGGTCATAGTCATTAAAATCATCAAAAGGTATTCTGCCAAGCCCACGCCTTTCATTTCGATGCTTCAAGAAGAAGTGACAGTCATAAAAATTAGAGAAATACCATTAACATCAAGCTGGTAGTTTCATTGCTCAAAAGGTGGAAATGGATTTAAAAGTTTCTTATTAAAATCATATGCTAACAACATCAGCTCTTCGCGAAAGTGTGAAAAAGAAAAAAGGCAAAATGGGTGAAGAAGAAGACAAGAGGAGGTTGAGATGTTTTGAGACAAGCGGATTATCGAGGAATCACAAACAATGAGACGAAGATGTTTGTGACTTCTTTATCTTGCCTATCGGAGAACTCTCACGATCTCAAGCCAATCATAGATTGTGCTCGTACGATAGAAGATACAAGATCAGATCACACAACTATGATAAACGTATTATCGGTCTGGCCTCACAATCCCAATGAAGTCTTTAAGTCGTTAACCTGATTTTAGAGAAGAAAATCAAAGGTTAATGGAGATCTAGTCTAGTGAGAACGCACTAGTATCACACAGACGTGTGGGGATTAAGTTTTTGCTCAAGCTAGATGTCTCCTTTATATAGCCTTCAAATCAGGGTTTTGCCTTAGTTACAAAGCAATCCATATTCACCGTTAGATGAAAACCTGATTTAGATTCAAGCCAATATCTCTCAACCATTAGATCGAAAGACATAGCTTGTCACACACACTTGGATATACGTTTATTGGGTTCGTGAAAACCATGCCCAAACGAGTACGTGTATGTTGGTTCAACATGATAACCCAAAAGGTCAACCATATATTCATTTCATATTAACCTTGTTCTTCTTCACCATAACTAGTTCAATTGACTCAAATGAACTAGTTAGAGAGTTGTCCAATTTCTATGAGATCTTATTGTTCATGGGTTGCATGGCTTGGTATGCCAAGTTGCAAGCGTTGCTGGCATGTGCCAATGGCGCGTGTGGCGGCTTTGGCCCTAGGTTGCACGGCTTGGTATGCCAAGTTGCAAGAATTGCACGGCATGTGCTAATGGCGTGTGTGGCGGCTTTGGCCCTAGGTTGCACGGCTTGGTATGCCAAGTTGCAAGGGTTTCACGGCATGTGCCAATGGCGCGTGTGGCGGCTTTGGCCCTAGTTTGCACGACTTGGCATGCCAGGTTGAAAGGGTTGCACGACATGTGCCAATGGCGCGTGTGGCGGCTTTGGCCCTAGTTTGCACGGCTTGGCATGCCAAGTTGCAAGGGTTGCACCGCTTGTACCAATGGCGCGCGTGGTGGGGCCGGCCAAGGATTTGGCGCTGGGTTTTCCACGTTTTGGTGCAAGGGAAGCGCTTGTGAGGGAAGCACTTGAAAGGGAAACACTTGTAAGGGAAGTGCTTGCAAGGAAAGCGCTGCGGCTTGGAAGGGAAACGCTTGTGGCTTTGTCTAAATTAGGATTTGGCATGCCGAAACCCTAATTAGCGCCCTTTACTAGAATCGCCGTAGAATCCGCGTAAGGACTCGAATTTTCACGGCCCGCCACTTTATTTGACACAAAACAGAATTTTGTATCTTCCGCGCGGGAAAATATATGTTTGGAGATTGTTTAGGGGTGAAAACATCCCGACAGTAAAACCAGGAAGAATTCGGGAGGTGTGGCAGCATGGTCAAGGTTAGATTTTGGTTGTACGGCTGGCATGGTATGCCTTTGGCATGCAAAGAGTGTGTGGTATGTGCGTTTGGCACATGTGGCATGGTTGGCATGCCTTGGCACGATGGAGCGGCTGGAATGATTGGCATGCTGCTGGCACGGTCGTGCAGATGGCATGTCTGACATGCTGCTGGCATGGTGGAGCGGCTGGCATGATTGGCATGCTGCTGGCACGTTGATTCGGTTTGCATGTCTGACACGATGTTGGCACGGTGGTGCGGCTGGCATGTTTGGCATGCTGCTGGCATAGTGGTGCGGGAATTAGGGTTTGGTTATCGAAACCCTAATTTAGCGTTAAAAAGGTACCCCGGTGATTTTTGCGTGAGCGCCTTAAAGGATTTGTTAAATGCGCTAGCGGCGTTAGTTATGTTAGGTCCGGGGTTTTACGGTTTTACCCCTTATCTTAAAACCACCATCAATATTAAGTCCCCTGCTTAGCTTGGAACAGTGGCATTATTGTGAGGTAAGCATAAGATGGTGATAGACGAGGACAGAACTGAGATAGTAACTCATGAAAGAGGGCCGAGGAGATTTTTCTAACCTTTTTCGAGATGTCAGTAGAATCCGTGATCCTTGCATCTGGTAGTTTTGCACAAATATGACTAGGTGTCCTTGGGGGCTAGGCTTTGGAACGCGAGGCGGAGATGCTAGCATAAACTTGGCATGGAAGGTACTTGACAACACGAACAAGCTTGGAATGGGTGTGGGCTACTTGGCAGAGCATGGCGTTTGCAAGGGAAAGCACGGATTGGCTAGGCCGGGTGTTGGCATGGGAGGCATGGCTGACACGGTGTTGGCATGGCCAGCGTTGAGCGCTAGCAATGCTGGCGAAGAAAGGCAAGGTCGGCGGGAAAGGCAATGCTGGCGCGGAAAGGCAAGGCTGGCGCAGAGAGGCAAGGCTGGCGTGGAAAGGCAAGGGTGGCGCTAGTAAGGCAAGGCCGGTGCGGAAAGGTAAGGCTGGCGCTGGTAAGGAAAGCGCGTATGTCTTGGGAGTGGCAAGGCTTGCTCTTGTGGGCCCGATTGCCTTTCTTCATGCGCGGCTCCAACAGGGAATTCTTTCCTTATTCAAAAATCTGGAAGCGTTGCACCCATAAAAGAGCGTTACTTCTCCTTTCCCCCTTTTTAGGGTTTGTGCAATATATATACTGCTGGTGAAATTGCATCATCTTCCTCTTTCTGGTTGTTTGTTGGCGAAGGTAGGGTAAAGCTCATTCCTTCTTCTGGTTTGGTATTATGATGGGATCTCTTAGCAACGATCGTACCTCCTTTTTCAGAGAGATAAGTAGAACCCGCGATCCTTGCGTCTTGCAGCTTTGCGTAAATCCCGATATGATTGTGTGTCTTCAGGGCTAGGCTTTTAGAACGCGAGGCGGAGCTGCTAGCATAGACTTGGCGTGAAAGGGACCCATTATCACTGATTTTCTTGGAATGGGCGTGGGCTGCTTGACAAAGCGTTGCCCAGGCATGGGGTTAGCAAAGCAAAGGCGCGAACTACTGGTGAGGAAGAACACGGATTGTTGGCACATGCTAGGCATAACGTTGGCACGGTTATGGCATAGGAAAGCGCATACTGCTTGGAAAAGGTGTAGACTGCTCGGCAAGGCGTTGGCAAGTGAAAGGCGCACCTTTTGGCAAGGGAAAGACAAGGACTGCTTGGCACGGTTCTCGCACAAGAAAACGCGGACTTCTTGGAAAAGGTGCAGACTGCTTGGCGCGGTGCTGGTGTGGTAAAAGGCACGAACTATTTGCATGGTAGTGGCTTGTCTTCGCAGGCCATTGCCTCTCCTTCTTACTTAGCCAAAATAGGAAACCCTTTCTTTATCCAAATTCCGAGAGTATTATGCATTCGGATGGAACCTTTGCTTCCCGAGATATTTGTTGGGGAAAGTGCTTGAAGAAGCTATGACAGAGGCGTTGGCAATTCATGCATCCCAGTCTCCCCTTTTTGTTGTTTTCTCTTTGTTGCATAAACGTCTTGGTGCTTTTGCATACTTGTTGTTATCTTCTTTGTATTCATGGCGAAGTTAGGATTTCGCCAATTAGCATGCCGCTTGCGTTTTCACATCTTTGAATAAAACTTCTTATTTGAAAGACTTTAATCTTCCATTAGAATGAGTTGTTCGACCTTTCATTCCCTTCAGAGCTCTTGAGTAATTGAATAAGGCACTTCCTGTATGTTTTCGGCTTTTCTGGTCGTGATCTGATGGTTAATCATGTCTTCTGAGCTTCGACAGTGAAGGGATCCCGTGTATATTCACAGTCCCCAAGTGTAGTTTGCATGTTTCCATCTTGTGTGGTCAGTGGGTTGACCATGATAAGGATACCACCACCGTGTATTCGTACTTGTGATTTTGTTACTTCTTCCACGCGTGACCAAAATATGGAGGAGTACGGGTTGCCTTTACAGTGATTGTTTCCATGGTGAAACTCTGGATGGTATCGATAAGCAGGCGGCGACAGTTCTTGGCATCAGATGTGATCATAAGAGACTGTCCATGAAAATAAATAGATTGTCTGTATGCGTAAGTGAGCAAACTTGGAAGGAAAGAGTGGCGATTACAGCACGACCCTCGGCAAGGAAGAGCGGCGGCCACGACAAGATCCTTAGAAAGAAAGAGCAGCGGCTACAACACGATCATTGGCAGGAAGGAGGAGTTGAAGTGGCTTCGGTTCTCGGAGAGGATGTTGAAACTTATGGAGTAAAAACACTGAAGTTTTGTCTTCGGATCCTAAAGCATCTTACGGAGATAATGCTGAAGCGGGGCGGCTGTTGGAGTGAGTGTTAAAGCGGAACGGCTGCTGAAACGAACATTGAAGCGGAGCCGCTGGAGAGGCTGCGTCAATCAATGTGTTGTAAGGCTGGACGCCCTTCAAGCGGATAAAGGTTAGGAGTCCCCAGTTCCATCTATCAATCGTGTTCTCCAAGAGGTTGGGATTTGGGAACGATTTCTCTGGTTGGAAAGGGTTGTTTCCCTGATGCGGTGCGGTTGAGGGCTGTAAATATGTCTTGATGTTGTGCCTTGGGGAAACATAGAATCTCAGATAAATGTTTCATCATGGACTGCACAGTTTTGTGGGCGAAGTCCTCAGAAATCATGCGCCTCTTGACAGGAAGAGAGTCTTCGTGAACTCAGGGGTTTGTTGATTATCTTTGCTTCGATTTTGGAGAAGTCGTTCTTGATCTTTACGTGTTATGAAATCGGATTGCTAATTCCATATGGGGCGTTCAAGTGCAACGCTAGAAGGATGCAAGTTGCCAGCGCTGGGAGGATACAAGCTGCTGTAAAGATGCAAGTCGTTGTAAAGATGCAAGCTGCTGTAAGATGCAAGCTGCTGTAAAGATGCAAGCTGCTGTAAAGATGCAAGCTGCCGGCGCTGGAAAGATGTAAGTTGCCGGTATCGAAAGGACGCAAGCTGTTAGCGCTGGAAGACGCAAGTTGTCGGTGCTGGAAGGACACAAGTTGTCGGCGCACTGGAAAAGATGCAAGTTGTTGGCCCTGGAAAGATGCAAGTTGTTAGCGATGGATCTTGTTGGAACGAGCGTTGGATTGGCAAGGCGATGGTTCCGGCGTGGGCGCTGTCTTGGCGTGGCGCGGTAGCAATAAAGTGGGCCAGCATATTCCAGGTATGTACTCCAGCGTTTCTTGTGTTGGTGCAAACCCTAGCCATAGGCATGCCTTCCATAAATCTGTAGAAATATTGTTCTTCTCTTCGATTATTACCGTGATAGCGTCAGCTACCTCATCAATAGTGACTAGTAATCGTTATGATACAAAGTAGGTACACGTGGGCATGCAACTGATTTCACGAAGACTGGGCGTTAGGGTTTCTATGAGATACAAGGTTGCATGCCAAGGTAACCGAAGGTCCTTCTGCGGACGTGGTCAAACAACAAGAGGCGGAGGTTGGAAGTCTATACAAAGAGTTGGATCTGAAACACGTGATCCTCCAAATGACGAAGGACGTTTTCTTCGAGAAGAGCAAACCACCGTTGATCCTTTGGATGCACTTCTGTCTTCTGAAATTCTTCTGTTTTTTTTTTCCGAAAGGCAAATGTAACACCTGGCTTATGGTTTTGATTTTATGGATTTCTGGGTCGATAGACAAGTGTTACCTATGAGGGTTTTGGGTTATTATTCGGGATGAACCGTTTTAAGATGATGTCATTTTTTGGTTATGATTGTAAGTGATACGATCATCCCAGGAAAGATATGGAATCGAGAATGTTGCGTGTCGGTAGATGACATGGGATAAAACATAAAATGGCTATCGGTTTTTTCATTCTCATGAAAACTTGAAATAGTAAACCACGTATTTTTTCTAGGCAAGACTTACTCGGTTTCCCGGATCTCCTGATGAAATAAAAGATCCTCCGCGTGTAAGACCGAGTTTTGTGGGAAGCTCTGCCGCGATTGTGGGAAGTCCCCAGTTGTTTTGGAGTTTCCTGATGACTGGATTGTTCGCTTTCGGTTTCTGTGAAGTCCCCAGCCGTCTCTTGCGGTTTGCGACTGGTAATCAGGTTGTCTGGTAGTCAAGTTGTAGATCCCTGAACAAATCGCTTACCTCTGCCATCCTGATGTCTGGATCGAAGTATGAGATCGAGGATTGAAAACTGACATTATAACCGAAAGATCTATCTCCCACTGTGGTCGCCAATTGTTTATGGGAAAAAACCGTTTCTGCTGATTTCAGTAATTTCGGTGAGTGAATGAGAAACAAATCTAAACCCTAAACAAATGTACTGCACGGGAGTACTTTAGATTCGAGAGATCAATCTATACAAATCTGGCCTAAACCAAGAAATGGCCGTTCCGGATTTGCTTCGGTCACAAAGAGGAGGAGAAGGGATGGTTTAGGGAGGGAAGCGAAGAGAGTGTTGAGACCAGAGTAGTTCTTGAAGAGTAGTGCTTGACTTGTATCAGAAGGTGAAAGCTTTGGAAAAGCTAGCAAGAGTTGCCTTTCTGAGTGTTGTATTTCTTCCTGACCAAAAACTTGTGTTTTGGTGGAAATAGGTAAAACCTATTTATACAAGTCCAAGTGAAACGTACTCTGGCCTCGTAAGAAAAGAAGCGGATGAGTTAAATGGGAAAAGGTGGTAACGCCTGGTATTGATGGAATTTGATGGAATTGATATTCCATAATGAAAGGGCGTTTCACCATTACTTCCTGCATTTACTAACCGTTTTATTCTTATGACACTTTCTTGAAACGGGCATTTGTATATGCCGCACGCTGTAGACCGCCAAACCAAAACCCTAATGAGCATCCCCCAGTTTGTGACATACGTTTTGATGTCTCGAGTGTTTTCGTGGAAAACATGTAGCATGTCGCTGGTGTTTGATAAATTGAGCTTGAGAGACTTGCTGGCTCAGTGGCGACCTTAGACGGTCGAGATTTTGCATCTCAAGAGGAATTGTGGCCTTTGATGTAGGCGCGACATGCCAAAGTGGAAGGGTTGCACGGCTTGGTATGCCAAGTTGCAAGCGTTGCATGGCATGTGCCAATGGCGCGTGTGGCGGCTTTGGCCCTAGGTTGCATGGCTTGGTATGCCAAGTTGCAAGCGTTGCACGGCATGTGCCAATGGCGCGTGTGGCGGCTTTGGCCCTAGTTTGCACGATTTGGCATGCCAAGTTGCAAGCGTTGCACGACATGTGCCAATGGCGCGTGTGGCGGCTTTGGCCTTAGGTTGCTCGACTTGGCATGCCAAGTTGCAAGGGTTGCACGGCATGTGCCAATGGCGCGTGTGGCGGCTTTGGCCCTAGTTTGCACGGCTTGGCATGCCAGGTTACAAGGGTTGCACGGCATGTGCTAATGGCGCGTGTGGCGGCTTTGTCCCTAGTTTGCACGGCTTGGCATGCCAGGTTGCAAGGGTTGCACGGCATGTGCCAATGGCGCGTGTGGTGGCTTTGGCCTTAGTTTGCACGGCTTGGCATTCCAAGTTGCAAAGGTTGCACGGAATGTGCCAATGGCGCGCGTGGCGGGGCCGGCCAAGGCTTTGGCGCTGGGTTTTCCGCGTTTTGGCGCAAGGGAAGCGCTTGTGAGGGAAACGCTTGCGAGGGAAGCGCTTGTGAGGGAAGCGCTTGCAAGGGAAGTGCTTGCAAGGAAAGCGCTGCGGCTTGGAAGGGAAACGCTTGCGGCTTTGTCTAAATTAGGGTTTGACATGCCGAAACCCTAATTAGCGCCCTTTACTAGAATCGCCGTAGAATCCGCGTACGGACTCTAATTTTGACGGTCCGCCCCTTTATTTGACACGAAACACAATTTTGTATCTCCACCCTAAGGGAAAATTTAGGTTTTGAGCTTGTTTAGGGGGTGAAAACATCCCGACAGTAAAACCAGGAAGAATTCGAGAGGGGTGGCAGCATGGCCAAGGTTAGATTTTGGTTGTACGGCTGACATGGTATGCCTTTGGCATGCAAAGAGTGCGTGGTATGTGAGTTTGGCACATGTGGCATGGTTGACATGCCTTGGCACGATGGAGCGGCTGGCATGATTGGCATGCTGCTGGCATGGTGGTGCGGCTGGCATGTCTGACATGCTGCTGGCGCGGTGGTGCAGCTGGCATGTCTGACATGTTGCTGGCATGGTGGAGCGGCTGGCATGATTGGCATGCTGCTGGCATGGTGATGCGGCTGGCATGTCTGACACGCTGCTGGCACGGTGGTGCGGCTGGCATGTTTGGCATGCTGCTGGCATAGTGGTGCGGGAATTAGGGTTTGGTGTATCGAAACCCTAATTTAGCGTTAAAAAGGTATTCCGGTGATTTTTGCGTGAGCGCCTTAAATGATTTGCTAAATGCGCTAGCGGCGTTAGTTATGTTAGGTGCGGGGTTTTACGGTTTTACCCTCTATCTTAAAACCACCATCAACACTTATGTAACTACACAAGACACAACTGAAACAGAGATGATTCGATTCGATCAGAATCGGCTCATGAACATTATAGCCACGGTTTGCATAAAATATTCCTTAATAATTAATGTTTCATGTTCAGAGCACATCTTTAGATCATAACTTTTTAAGCTCACAAACAAGTTCGCGGACTTATGTTAATCGGTTGAGTTTTCCAAACTCAGCAGAAATTCTCGGTTCGCGAACTTCCGCCAGTTCGCGGATTGAGTTCGCCGACTTAGCACACAAACGAGATTTGGAAATCCCAACAGAAATTCTCGGTCGAGAACTTCCGACAGTTCGCGGACTTGGCAAGCCAATTCCACAATCCTCCCGATTACTCTTGATCAACAAAGTTTGAAAAACTTCGGTTCAAGGAATACATGGTTATGTAATCTAAACTCTTATTTCAATTATTGAGACATTCTCAGAGGACGCTATGTAGCCGTTATTCACATACCGATTCACGTCAGAGCAATTCTCAAAGTAATTGAAACTTTTCATGACTTGCAACACTAGGTGAGGATAAACCTGATCAAAGCGAAACACTTTACAAACACATGATTTCGAGTAAAAGATAAGCAATGAATACTCAGCTCGAAATATCAAGTGTGTATGATCTAGTCTATATAGCATACGACTTTTGTCTCATAAGAAGTAGGAGATAGAATAGATAGACTTTTGAGTGATAGATAAGTTCAAGTCTTCACATACCTTTTTGTTGATGAAGTTCCACGGTTCCTTGTGTAGATATTCGTCGTTGTTGTTGAATCACCATGAAGTCCTAGAGCTCAGCTACACTTTTCCTATCCTAGTCCGAGACTTAGCTAATAGGAAAGAAATCAAGACTTATAGTTTTGATCACTAACATTGACAAACATGCTTGATATAGCAACACATGCGAGGTTGACCGAGCTATGCTATAACATAATAAATATCCACCTTCCCATAACACATTCCCCTGAATAAAATCATATGGCCACATTCAATATTATGGAAATACACCGCCGCATCCGAATACAATTATCCAATCCAACAAAATAATCTAAGAACAATCTATGTGGACTAAATTTTACACCTAAACCCTCCACCATTCACCAAATTTCTATGGACTTTACCTTGTATAATCTTAGAGCAATTCTTTTGGTGGAAAGATTCCATCTTTCATCTTCCATGCAACCTCAACACTTGGAATGTTCATGGAAGCTCAAGTCTTATGATGGAATCATAGAAACGCTAGAAAGAATAGCGTTTGACTTGATCAATAGTATTTTACTAAAATATTTGCATAGTTGAAATAAAGAGTGGCTTTTCTTTATTTGACTTATGTTAAAAGACGCAAAAGCTATTTTGAATAACTTTTTTAACGCATTTTAGAACAACGTTTTTCGTCTTTTAGCACGCTATTTAGAATAACGTTTTTTTTTGGATTCCACACACCATTCCACAAAATCATGGTTTGGAAAAAGTGTAGATGACACCGACTTGGAATTCATCAGACTTTGAGTAAGTTGAATTCCACAGTAAAACTTGTTCGAAAGAAGTATTTTCCTCTTTCTTTGCTTTTAAGAAAAAGAAAAAAAATAAATGAGATCCTCGGCAGTAGGGATTCCCTAGGAAATATGAGCGTTGTGGATGTAACACGGGTGTGGATAATGGATATAGATACTTAGGTGACCCTTGTTTAAATGCTAGTCATTGAATAACACCTTCCTTATCGTATATCAAGTCGGTTCCGAGCCTTCCTAATGAGCTACCTCTCACGCGATCTTTCAAAGAGCGCGGAGAACGTTTTTTTTTTCTTCATCAGATTTCTCTCCCAAACCTCATCGTTGTTAGGGTTGGGCAAATTATTCAGTTCTCTCTCCGTCGCTGTAAACAATCTAGGGTTTTCTGAATCAATCAAAGATATTAATTAGTTACTTTCTGTGAGAACCAGTAAACACACGATGGCTCATAGATTTCTTAGAGATCTAGAAGCGGATGGTTGGGAACGCTCCGATTTTCCCATTATTTGTGAATCTTGTCTTGGGGATAATCCTTACGTTCGAATGGTAAGATAAAATTCCTAGATTATTCTGTCTTTTATACGGTTTCTTAGTGTAGATTCAAAACCCTAACCCTCAAAATTCATGAAACCCTTGAAAATTTCCTCCATTTTTTATTCTGTAATTAGATTATTTGGTTGTATTTTTTAGAGCTTGTAGTACTTAGAATTTGATTTGATAATTTGGTTGATTCTATAAACCCTAGTTTCTCAATTGGAGCCAGACGCTTAATACCTTAGTTCTGAGTCTTCCGGCTCTGTTTGAAACCCTAGAGATGAGGAATTTGATATAAGCTCAATTATAGTATAGAGATGTACTTCAGTTTGGAAACTGTAGTGGTAAACAATGTAAATTGTCTGTTTCTGGTTGGATTACATGTTTCTATTCCATGTTTGCCATGCTATTATTTATTGCAGGCCTAATGACAAGAAAGAATATTGCAAGTTCAATGGAAAATTAGTTAGTATAGTGATTAACATTTTATTTGCTTTGGTGGTTTGTAATATGCAGACTAAAGCAGATTATGATAAAGAATGCAAGATTTGTACACGGCCGTTCACTGTTTTCAGGTGGAGGCCTGGTCGTGATGCCAGGTTCAAGAAAACCGAGGTATGCCAGACATGCAGTAAGCTTAAAAATGTGTGTCAGGTGTGTCTTTTGGATTTGGAGTATGGGTTGCCGGTGCAAGTTCGGGATACTGCTCTAGCCATTGATTCAAACGACTCTATTCCAAAGAGTGATGTCAATAGAGAGTATTTTGCTGAGGAGCACGATCGTAGGGTATGATTTATAGTTTCCATCTCCCTTTCTTTTCTTTTTCTTTTTAAGTTGAAGCACTCTGTTAAAGTTTGCAGGCTAGGTGTCCATTCAGAATGCAAGGAGCATAGGCGTTATGTATTAGTTTATTGACTATGTTTTTATGTACCCCTGTGCAAGCAGAGTTCTTAGCTAAATTATTTGCTATGTCTATGCTTACCGCAGGCTAGAGCTGGAATTGATTATGAATCTTCTTATGGAAAGGCACGCCCCAATGATACTATTCTGAAGCTACAAAGGACAACTCCATACTACAAGAGAAATCGAGCACATGTTTGCAGTTTCTTTGTTCGAGGCGAATGTACCAGAGGCGCTGAATGTCCCTATAGACATGAAATGCCCATTACTGGAGAATTGTCCCAGCAAAATATAAAAGATCGTTATTATGGGTATGTAATTTATCATATATGAGGCCTTAATTGTTCTCATACTCTACCAGTATAGCAGGGTTTTTTCCCATTGTTTTCCTCCTATTCCTGTCTTTTTCCATGGTGACGACACAAGCTATTATGTGATGCGGATCTCAGAACCATTTACATATTATAACATTTTTACTTTCTGTTTATGTACTCTTAGAAAACCAGACTAGTATATGGTCACATACTTATTTATTTAGGTTATTATATATTTTCCACTTAACTATTGAAACAACATATTCTCATACTTGGACGAGCACAAGGTATTAGTTGGATGCATTAACATCATTGATTGCTCATTTCTGTTGATTGTATTGTTTGCAGGGTAAATGACCCGGTTGCAGCAAAATTGCTGAATAAGGCCGGTGAGATGCCATCGCTTGCTCCCCCGGATGATCAAAGCATCAAAACTTTATACATCGGTGGGCTTGATGCCAGAGTCACTGAGCAGGACTTGCGAGATAACTTTTATTCTCATGGAGAGATCGAGTCTGTGAGGATGGTACTCCAGCGAGCATGTGCATTTGTAACCTACACGACTAGAGAGGGTGCAGAGAAGGCTGCAGAAGAGCTCTCAAATAAACTGGTCATAAAGGGTTTGAGGCTTAAGCTTTTGTGGGGGAGATCACAGGCGCAGAGGGCAGAGTTAGAGAACCAAGACGACGAAGCTGCAAGACAGCAAGCACTAACTCATGGGGGGTTACTACCTAGGGCAGTCATTTCGCAGCAGCAGAATCAAGTCCAACCCCCAGGGGTTCAAGACCAACCTTCAGCACCTATGTCTTATTTCAATATCCCACCTCCACCACAACCCGAGAGAGCTTATTACCCATCTATGGATCCTCAGAGGATGGGTGCTGTAGTTCCATCCCAGGAAGGCTCAAGCAGCGGTTCAAGTGGATTAATTGATCAAGGCATTCATTACCCTTACCAGCGACCACCAATGCAAGGCCACTACCCACCTTATTATCCACCATATGGGTATATGGCTCCACCTCCACCTTATCAGCAGTACTCTCATCAGCCACTCGGTCCTCAACCACCACCACCTATGGGAGCACAGCCTTATCACCAGCAACCTTCAGGGGCACCACAGCCTCAACCCCCATTTCAGCAGAAACCGTCTGGGGCAGCACAGCTTCAACCTCCACATGAGCACAAACCCTCAGATCCACCGGGATCGTCCAGTAACTAGTTTTCTTTTGGGTTGTCCTTGTTATAAAAATTCAGGTCCAAGTGGCATTATTTGTATTTGAAGTTTTGATTATCGCTTCTTCCATTAGCTTTCTTTTATGTATCTGGCTTTTTCGCGCAAAACTGTATCCAGCTTTTCGTTCCTTATATTCTTCTGATTTTTAGGAACTGTTTGGTGTAATTGCAACTGCTATAAAATATTGATCGAGATCAAAGAAGGGTAAACATGTTTTGATGCGAGCACAGTTTTATTCTTGTCAATTTTGGAGGGTAAACAACACCAAGTAATCGACTCCTTGATTACCTTCAAAAAAAAAAGAAAATACCTTTAAAAAAAAATCGACTCCTTGATATCAAAAAGAAAATTGATTTCACAAAGAAATATGATAATGCCATCATCAGGAAGACAACCCTGATTATGAAAGCTTTCATTAAAACTCGTAACGCTGAAGGATATGATGGGGTTGTTCTTTTGACTACTGCAGGTAACTGCTGACATGTCAATGGAGGAAGTGGCTGGGCAAACTGCACCTTAGATGCAGAAGCCAAAGCTCTCCATGTTTCCTTGAATTGGACATAAAAACTAAGCATCACTTCTTTTTGTCGTCATCAGTGATTGCTATAATCTAGTTACAGCTGTTAATGGTTCTCGTCCAAAATCTGCCAGGAACTCGGGAGTTCAAAATCTCTTTCAATGCTGTTGTTCTTTACTTTCTAGTTAGAGCTGATGTTCTAGTTGGCAGGAGCAGCAAAATATGACACTTTTTGTAATCTGAACGACATTAACTATCGGATTTTTTATATAGCACAACTGAGACACCAAAGTAACCAAACATGTATATATTTTTATGCAGTTGCTAATACAGCAATGAAATTCTCTAAATTTCTCAAAGTGAATTTTTTGCAGAAACAAAATGAGCCAATGACCAACTGCAATTGCTTCATTGCTTGTCAGCTAGTATAGTTCATTTATACAAAGACTTCAACTTAAACTTGGCAGCACCTCAATTTCGGCTTACTTCCAATAGGAAGAGGCATGCTTCAGCATGGGCACGCAGCTCTTAGCACCGGAAGAAACATCCTTAGATCCTCGAACCATCTATGCTGTGAATGTATATTGGCCAGAGGAGCGCAAGAGTGAAATATCATCATACAAGTTCCTTACAACCAATGGCCGCACCAGAACAAGACTAGCTTTCTAACTCGAATATAACAATGGAACTTGGGAAAGTTCTTTACTACTTCAATTCCACAGACAACTACATCAAAACATCACATCATGATCTGACATTCCATCCATATATTCATGATTCACAAATTGAAGTACATGGATTACTCAATACAAACATCAACAAGATAAAACTAAAGCGCCTATATGTATGGTGGAGAAATAAGACTAATACCGTGTTGTGGAGACTCTGGAGAGTTCTGCAAAGTCTTGTAGAGTTCCAGTGACCATGTTGTATGTACAACACAACTACCAGTTGAAACATTGACAAACAATTACATGAATAACAAGTTGGATTGATCAGAAGACCTGCAACACAGGTCTTTTTCCAAGCCTTTTGATTTCTTTATCCATCTGACCAGTAAGCATCAAACCAAACATCTTGAAATCACATAAAAGAGACCAAAACGGATGTCTAAATGTCTCTGGGGTGTTCCCTTCAATAAAGAAATGACTATACCAAGCCAATCCATACCCAAAAACAGGCGCAAACAAAATCAACCACCATTTGAAGAGAACTGCAATGATTATAAAGAAGATAGAAATTATCGTACCAATGAAATGCCAACGACGAGTTGATGCTTTTGAATGTTGACTTACATAGAAGCTCCAAAAATCTTCCAGGCTTCTGTAATTCATGTTGTCTTTTCCCAAAATCTTTAATTCCAAATCTAAGTATCAAAGTAAGATTTCTAATATGGTTGACTCAAATTAAAATTGAACCCATAAATTATTGTTGAGATTTTGATTGATTTTTGGTGAAGGATTAGTGGGTGGGGAAGAATTGAATTGAATTGAATTGAATTGAATTGATTATCAGGTTTGAGGTCTCTTTTGTTGAGTGATGAAGATAACTTGCGAGGAAAAAGAAAGTGAAACAAACCAAAAGGCAGTGGCACATGTTAGATAGGGTATAGGGGTAGCACTACTAAATGGCACTAAACAATTGTGGGGGCATGTTTTTTTGTTCTCTTTTAGCTCCTGCCGCTTCAGTTTGGAATCGGGTCTTGACTTGGACTATTAGGGACCCGTGTTGGTGGTCATGAAGTTTAGTAGAAGAAATTATTGTACTTCTTTACTCTGAACGTTGGTAACGGGGGTGCCGGTTTACTTGGAAAATATCAAAATCTATATTAGATAAATGGGCATTCTAGCTTGTATTATATGAGTTTTAGTAAATTGGTATTGCATTTGCAGACATACTTTCTCTACCATTTCCACTTGACACGAATAATGATGGAGCAAGTTTTATAGCAGGGATCTTCTAGGTTTCATGCTCAAAGTCCAAGATGACTTGTGCCTCTCAAGTATATCATGGAAAAGTAAGTTTACTTGCGAACTTTTCGGAAGCGCCAGCATCAATGTCAATTGTCCGATGAACAAAAACTTATCTAGTCCACGCAAGAAACTAAATAAATAAATAGTTTTTTTTTTTTTTTTGATTCGAAACATCCACACATTAACATTCTTCAATTACTTCTCTACATTGGGATTAGAAAGTAATTAAGATGGGCCCCACTCTCTCTCTCACAATCGGGATGAAATGTCGGTATTCGTAGCAATTCCGTTACTTCATTGGGTTTGTACTTCTTTGCATAAGGATTCTCCGTATACTTCCATATTTAGTTTCATCCACAATCCAAAGAGAGGAAAGACAATATATGTTTCACTTTCTCCGGAATGAACGTCATAATTTAATGCAATGGTTGAACATCTTGTCTAAAAGAGTCACTGTTAATGAACGCATACGATAAATTTCCCATTATAGTATTAGGGTTTAGATGAGATGATGAAATGGTTTGATAAATAGTTTGGACATGTTGCCAAATTAAAGCATCAATGTGAAAAGACAAGGGTACTAAATATACCTCGATCTAAAACTTTTCCACCTATAAGTCATTTCTTCGAAAATAATTGTCTATTGACTGAGTCGAGATAATACAACTAATCGGTTCACACTTTGTGTGATTGTCTATGGATACGAGATCGAGACAATACAACAATCGGGGGATTTTTGTTTTAGAAAAGTAATAAAAATAAATTGAAAGCAATAAAATATGAAAATAATCAATAAGAGAAAGATATTGGTCACGTGATAGTATCATTCACAAATATGTATTTTCATTGATGACTAGAATTGGTATTTTAATCTCCCATTTACTAAAAGTCCTAAGATACCTTGATCGCAAGTATATCTCGCTAATTCCCTGATTTCATCACAACCACATTAAAAGATGTATATGTGAATTCTTCTTAGAAAGCAAACTAAAGTGTAAAAGCACAATTAAGTTTAACTCCCTAAAAACACTTATATGGAATATGACTAATCAAGGCAATCAAACGTGTAAAAGCACTAATTCGATTTAATCAAGGTTATGATTCATTTATGACTAGTAAGATATATCACTACAAGCATTACCCACAATTATGCTACTTAGAATCAGGGATAAATAACTTTTTCGTATTGAAAATCCTAATATGGCTCTAGAAATGAATGCAAATTGGATTGATTGGACTCAACCTAACAAGTACTCAAATCATATGACAATATAAACCACGAATCATAAACAACAAATTATTTAGACAAAACTAACTCATAGATGAAAATATCATATTTGAGAAATCAACTTTATCCCATAACCAATGTTATCTACTCATAGCTTTTGAGTTCATCATAATGAATAACAAAAATGAAGATGATGAAACATAAAAATGAAAGCAAACCCTAGTCGTCGCTCTCCAAAGCTCCAAGTAAAAAAATACGTGACCTTCAAAAGTAGAAACTTTTTCCTTTTTTAGCTTTTCATCTTTCCAAAACTAGGTCAATCCTCCAAAATCCCATATCCAATGTGGTCCACTAAGTCCATACGTAGAAAAAACCCATGTAAAATTATGTCCAAAAATTGTCGCCGGTAAACTGGGTTCACCGCAGGAAGTTAGACGGAAAAGTAGTCGGAACATAGCTCTGGTGACCGGCAAAGTCCACCCGGTCAACGAGTCAGCTCGGTGGTCAACCGAGTCAAAGAATAGTCAAACCTGGTCAAGTCTAGTCACCCGAGTCAACTCAATAATGTCATGAGTCAGAAACGAGTCAGAGTCTAACTGGCCTGACTGAGCTGAATTGCATGCCAGAGCTGTGTGTAGCGTAATGATTGCGCTTCACCAGTGCAATCTAGCCATAATGGTTATTCACCGCTTCAGTTCTCTCAGCACCATAATTTGTCAGTTCCGTTGCGAAGCAACATCACCTCCGTTACATTCTGCAGTTCAAATTCAACACCACTGCCTGCTACACAATTAGCTTGTCAAACCATTCTACATCTCCAGTTCAAACTTCCACCAACCCATTAGCTCATATTCCTGCAACTTCCATTTGATCATTGCAACACCAACTGCAAATGCAACTTCACACACAAACTGCAACACAACCCTTGGCAGCAACACAATCACCTTCACCTCAGATTGAGTTCCAAATACATATAGCTGCAACCATTCCTGTGATTGCATTACAGCGCATGCATGTTGTTCCATTCAAATACATGACCTGTACAGCTGCAACTCTCCACTCCAGTTCCCTGAGCTAACATTCATCTAAACAACTTCAAATCAACCTCATTGGAATTATCATCTCCTTGCATAAACCATTTTGTATTTTCAAGTACCACACAGATCTAGACTGCAACCTCCTACAACCCACAGTTTAACAACATCATTCATAACTCTGTCTCTAGTCTGTAGCCTCTGCAACAGCTGCAATTGCAACACCAGTTACACAACAGTTCGCTCTAGCCGTTTCAGCTGCACCATCTGTTCTTCCCATGACAACTTCAGTTCACCTGCAACTTCATGATGAACCAAACCCATAACATCAGCCTCATATCACCTCCATCACCTGCCATTTATTATTATCTGTGGCACCACTAAAAACATCACCACAAACCATAACTGCAACCTGCACACAACCAACACCAGTACTACGTTCTTTGTAACCAGTTTAATCACCACAGACCCATCTCATCCTTCATACAGAGATTACAACTATGTCTTCAATCTTCTCGGATCCCATGTTGCTTCAATTGACAGCTACAACTCCACCAGATTAATTCAAACAAAGCCAAAATCAAATATGGATGCAACCCTGATTTCACAATTCTGGTTCTCTAGATTCACCAGCAACATACTCAAATCTCCACCATACTCGAGTTCAAAGCTAACCCATATGCTAATTTATTCTTCTTTATCTCTTCTTCGATTCAAATCATCTTCTCCTTCATTTCGAACACCAACAGAAAACTCATTTTTCAATATTGTCTCTTCTCAACTTAGAGAAGTGTGAACTATTGTATTAGATAAAGTTAAAAAGAGGATTACATGAATGAGTCTTTATATAGAGTCTTGGACTCAACAGAATTCAGATTTACAGGAGGTGACCGACACACTGTAATAAATGTAATTGTACACAAAACAGCTGTAACATATGAATAATGTGGCTAGGATTAAATTGTAGGAAATGAGTCCGTACAATGTACATATACTTGATTACTTGACTAAGTCTAACATCCTCCCTCAAACAGATGCGCGTACATCAGGCATCGGTTTGTCCTTCAATAAGCAAAACTGAGACTTAGACAAACCCTTGGTAAATAAATCCGCAATCTAACTGAGAGTATGAACATATAAAACCTTCAAAAAAACAGAACCAACTAGATCACGAATCATATGATAATCCACCTAGATATGCTTTGTGCGAGCATGGAAATTGGATTCTCAGTTAAACTTCCAGCACCATGATTATCACAGTAGAGACGACAGGGAAGAGACAAGTAGACAGATAACTCCTCAAATAAGTATGAAAGCCACAAAATTTCAGCAGCAACATTGGCAAGACTTCTGTACTCAGCTTTTGTGGAAGATCGATAAATTGTATGTTGTTTCTTGGAAGACCAGGAAACCAAGTTACCACCAATAAAAACACAGTAGTCGTATGTATACTTGCATGTATCAGGACATCCAGCCCAGTCACTGTCACAGTAAGTATATAATTTGGAACAATCACCATCTTGCAAAGTAATACCTTGACCCCAAATATCCTTTAACATACCTCAGAATGCATTTAGCAAGCATTAAATGAATATCAGTAGGTCTGCGCATGAATTGGCTCACATAGTTAACCGCAAAACTGATATCAGGCCTGGTAAGTGTTAAGTATTGAATACCACCCACTAAGCTTCTGTAAGAAGGAACATCTTGCAGAGGAGTACCATCATAAGCAGAAACCCTTGGACCAGAGCCAACTGGAGTTCTACATGGCTTACAACCAAACATATCATGCTTTCTGAGCAAATCTATATAATACTTATTTTGAGTACGAAGCATCTTGTTAGATGAAGAATCACAAACAGCTGCAATGCCCAAAAAATAATGTAAAGGGCCAAGATCTTCCATTGCAAACTCTGACTTCAGGGATGTAATAAAAGAAGTAGGAAGTGAATCAGATGTCCCAACAAGAATAATATCATCAACATAGACTAGGAGAATCATCCTCTCAGAGTTCTTGTGATAGATGAACATGGAACTATCACACTTGGAGTTTTTGAAACCACTTTTAAGAAGATACCCACTAAATCTCTCATACCATGCTCTAGGAGCCTGCTTAAGTCCATACAAGGGTTTCTTAAGTTCACAAACATGAGTAGGGTGATCTGGATCAACAAATCCAGGAGGTTGCTCCATATAAACTTTTTCTTTTAAATTCCCATGCAAAAAAACATTGCTTACATCAAATTTGTTAGATCATAGCTCGGTCGAACTCGCATGCGTTGCTATATCAAGCATGTTTGTCAATGTTAGTGATCAAAACTATAAGTCTTGATTTCTAGCCTATTAACTAAGTCTCGGACTAGAATAGTAAAAGTTTAGTTGAGCTTAAGGACTTCATGGCGATTCAACGACAACGACGAAGATCTGCACAAGGAACCGTGGAACTTCATCAACAAAAAGGTATGTGAAGACTTGAACTTATCTATCACTTGAAAGTCTATCTATTTTATCTCCTACTTCTTATGAGACAAAAGTCGTATGTTATATAGACTAGATCAAACACATTTGATATTTCGAGCTGAGTATTCAATGCTTATCTTTTTCTCGAAATTCATGTGTTGGTAAAGCGTCTCGCTTTGATCAGGTTTATCTTCACCTAGTGACGAAAGTCATGAAAAGTTTCAATCACTTTGAGAATTGCTCTGACGTGAATCGGTCTGTGAATAACAGCTACATAGTGTCCTCTGAGAATGTCTCAATGGTTGAAATGAGAGTTTAGGTTACATAACCATGTATTCCTTGATCCGAAGTTCTTTGAACTTTGTTGAGCAAGAAGAATCGGAGGTTCTGTGGAATTGGATTGCCAATTCCGCGAACTCAGCTCGCTGGCTAAGTCCGCGAACTGACGGAAGTTTTCAAACTGAAAATTTTTGCTGGGATTTCCAAATAACTCGTTTGCTGCTATGTCCGCGAACTCAGTCCGCTAACCCAGTCTGCGAACTGGCGAAAGTTCTCTTTCCGAGAATTTCTGTTGATTTTGGAAAACTCAACTGATTATCTTAAGTCCGCGAACTTGTTTGTGTACTTAAGTGGTTATGATCTAAAGATGTGATCTGAACATGAAACAATAATTATTAAGGAATGCTTTATGCAAACCGTGGCTATAATGTTCATTGAGCCGGTTCAAATCGAATCGAATCATCTTAGTTTCAATTGTGTCTTGTGTAGTTACATAAGATCTCATAGCAATTGAACAACTCTCTAACTAGTTCGTTTGAGTCAAGTGAACTAGTTATGGTGAATGAGGAACCAGGTTAATATGAGATACTCATATGGTTAACCTTTTGGTTATTGTGTTGAACCAACATATGCGTACACGTTTGGGGCATGGTTTCACGAACCCAGTAAACGTTTGCGATAAGTGTGTTTGAAAAGCTGTGTCGTTTGATCTAACGGTTGAGAGATATTGGCTTGAATCTAAATCAGGTTTTCATCTAAGGATGGATATGGATTGCTTTGTAACTAAGGCAAAAACCTGATTTGAAAGGCTATATATAGGAGACATCTAGCTAGAGCAAAACTTAAACCCCACACGTCTGTATGATACTAGTGCGCTCGCTAGAGTCGATCTCCATTAACCCTTGAGTTTCTTCTCTAAATTCGGGTTAACGACTTAAAGACTTCATTGGGATTGTGAAGCCAGACCGTACTACTTTTATCGTAGTTGTGTGATCTGATATTACTTTTCTATCGTACGAGTACAATCGATTGATTGGCTTGAGAATGTCCGAGTTCTCCGATAGGTAAGATAAAGAAGTCACGAACATCTTCGTCTCACTGTTCGTGATTCCTCAATAATCCGCTTGTGTATTCAGGAAGGATTATTGAGAGGGGATTGATTAATCTAGGCTGTTCTTCGGGAATATAAGACCGAATTATCAATTGGTTCCTGTTATCTTGATTTCATATCTAAAGACGGAACAAAACTAGGGTTTATCTGTGGGAGACAGATTTATCCTTTGATGGACTTTTCTGTGTGAGACAGATTTGTTTATTTATCAAAGACTGCGATTTTGGGTCGTAGAAACTCTTGGTTGTGGGTGAGATCAGCTAAGGGAATCAAGTACGTAGTATCCTGCTGGGATCAGAGGCGTAGAGGTGCAACTATACCTTGTATCAGTGGGATACTGATAGGGGTTCAACTATAGTCCAGTACGAAGTTAGTTTGAAGTAGGCTAGTGTCTGTAGCGGCTTAATACAATGTGTATCTAATCTGGACTAGGTCTCGTGGTTTTTATGCATTTGCGGTTTCCTCGTTAACAAAATATCTGGTGTCTGTGTTATTTCTTTTCCGCATTATATTTGTTTATATAATTGAAATAATACAGGTCGTATGTTAAGATCATTAATTGGAAATCCAACCTTTGGTTGTTCATTGATATTAATTGATCCTTGGATATTGGTCTTTGGTACCGTCCAAGTTATCTCTCTTTGATTTGACTCACAGATTTCTATTTGTTTGAGTAACAATCAAATTGAGAGATTGAGATAATAACTAGTTGATTTACTTTTAGTTGATTGAGTCTTGTTGATTCTCTTAAAAGTTTATTCGAGTTAGTCCATACAGATTGCTAAGCGAAATATTAGGTGGTGTTGTTAGACCCCCGCTTTTTCAATTGGTATCAAAGCAGGCAAACACGTTTAAGACCTCATCAGTATGTGTTTGTAGCGATCTGACTCTGTGGACAGAATCTCATACGCATACCAATATGCCTCCTAAAGCTGTCAACATTTTCAAGTGTCTCGGAAATACCTCAAAGGGTCACTCCTTAGATGATTCTTCTGAATCCCGAGGTTAGAAGAATGACTCATCTTGTGTCAATTATTCTTCCTCCAATGAGATATTGGATATAATGGCTAAAGCTGAAAAGGAGCTCACCAGAATTTAAAAAAATTCTACTTAGTGTATTGATCTACAGGATCATGGTAAACTCATTGATGAATTTGAAAAGTCTTTTGATCTTGAACAAGTAATCTATAACATTATAGGGTCTTTCTCTAGGGAAATTGAGAAACTTCTTCAAGAAAACAATCTACAGCATGAAAAGATTTGTAATCTTGAAAAGCTGGTTAAAGAAGGCTCAATTAGAGAAAAATGTTTGATCAAGACGTATTCATCTGATCTTGAAAGACTTCGTGTTGAGAAGGAAAAACTTGAAGTGTCTCTTGGCATAGCCCATGGACAGTGCAAATCCTTGGAAAAGGAAAACTCTGTTTTAAAGAAAAATTCTTCTGCACAAACTGACTCTCATGAGTCTTCGTACAGAATGAGATTTTCTCCAGATGAAGAGTGTGCCAAGAAAAGTTTTCACAACGTACTATCTTCTCCGGTGGCTATGAAGTTTAGACAAGTACCTGTTGTTACTTCTCCTCCACGAATTTGTAACTTTTGTGGAAAAGGAAATCATTATGCTATCCGTTGTTTTGCCAGGAGGAAACAAATTTATAAGCTTCGTAATTTGTTTTTATCGACCATCAATGGAACAAATAGTCTGTCGGCTACCACAGAGAATCCTACACCCACATAAAACCAAGAACCTTGTAATCATAGAGTTCTTCCTAGAAGTCATCACAAGAGACAGGTACATTCTAAATCTCATATTATATATGAATGTATGCCCAGGGTTTATAAGAATGCTTTTGGTAAATCTAAGTCTAGAAAATGGGTTCCCATGTTTTCTGATCCCTTTGAACCAATTACAAGAGGTTTTAGATTTAGTCCTTAGAGAAAGCCTTCAGTAGGATATGCTAAACATGTAATGTCTTATTTTTCTGGACTGAGGGATAACCAAATAAGGAAGGCTAAACAAAATCCATGGACATTTAATGAGCTAAATGCTCATACTTGTGCTAATTAATCACAAGGTTGATCTCCCACCCATCCAAAATCCTAGTGGTGTGAGAATTGAATAGGTATACTCTGTGAATAATATCTGTGATTATCTAGCAACTTTCTTATCGTTCTTAGATGGATAATCGGTCACATACTTCTACATGAGTATTTTTATCACTTCTGGTTATATTTCTGTTTTTGGCTGTTTTGACGATCAAAACCACACGTTTGTGTTGGGCCCTCGTAAGGGTACATATACGGTTTGAGACTTAGTCTCTTATACCTACCTTTAAACCCCAATTCTTTCAAACCTTTTATATACCTTTCCTATTGAGTCATATCTTGTTCACTCTAAGTTTCTCTCAATGGCCTCTTCTTCGTGGGATTTTCCTGAAGACTTTGTTGATAATGGTATATACTTTGAGTTTGATAAAGATAAGGGAACTCTTGTTGAAGTTGAAAGTTTTCTTCCTCAATCTCTTGTTTTTCACTCAGATTTTGGGGAGAAGATTCCAACTAAAGTGATCATTGATTCTCAGCAACTTGTTGGAACTATAAAGTGTCTAGATGTTGTTAAAGCCGAGTTGAAAAAGGTTAACTGTAACCTTGCTCTCATGAAGAACCGCGCTAAAGAATCTCTCAAAAAGGAGGTTTCCTCAAAGATCGATGAGTTTGATGTCTCTCATGAGCCCGATGATCACAAGACTCATGAGCCGTCAAAACCGTCCATCTGATGTTTAGACTTTGGCCTAAGAGTCTAATTTAGATACCTAGTATGTCTTCTTTTTGGATTAGTTGGAAGAATAACCAGCGTTTGAATAGCGATGATTGTGACTACACATAGCTATCTTTTGTTTCATTCTATTGTTATTATTTTTTAGGTTTTTGGGTTTAAAAATTCTAAAAACATTTGGAGGATGATTATTATTGCAATTGGTTGATTTTGATATATTACAATATTGTTAATGGGATATGTATTGTTTACGGTCGTGAACTTGAAGGTCCCATATGTTGTCAAAAGTAAAGTCGTTCATGATCGGTAGTCGGCTATTGGTTTAAGGACGAATCGACTTTTGACAATTACAAAATTAAAAGCCTATGGAATCATGTATTTGGTGGAAAATAGAATGAATCTTTTGTTTGCAAGGATAAAGTCTATTATGTCACTATGTGATACAAAGATAGACTTGATCCTTGTATGTTTATCCACGGTTTTGGTCTTTATTGATCTATTCTTTGTATACCGTGAAGGCTCCATTGTGTGTCTTATGTAGAGCACCTTAAAACTAAGTCGATTAACCTTGGCTTTGTTGTTTGTTCCATGAGATGCTATATGTTGAGCATTAGAAACTAAATTAATCATCCTTGGTTATTTAGGTTGTGCTCCATAAGCTTCTTCTTTTTCTATTATGTTGAGTACATTTACGGTTAGGTTTGTCATACTCTTGATGAACTTAGTCGGGGTTCCATAATTCTCTTATGTTGAGCCCATAAAATAATTAAATTGATTGCTTCGGTGATTAGTTTGGTTATTCGTATTCCGATTAGATTAATTATAGGTTCTCTTGTAATTAATCTAGTTGAAGTTTCAAATATTCCACAATCCCTTGTGTTGAGTATTTGAAATACTATTCTAATCATAATTTTATGGTTATTGTAGTCGAATATTCCGTAAGGATCTCCTTATGTTGAGTATTTGAACGATTAAGTTAGTTATCTCCGTATGATTAACTTTGTCGTAGTCGGTTTCTCCGTGAGTTTACTTGTGTTGAGCACCTTTCAATTAAATTGATCACTTTTGTGGTTTTGATTTAGTTGTGTATTCCAATTGAATTAATCATGGGTTTACTTGTGGTTAATTTGGTTGAGTTTTGGATATAAAAGATCATCTTTTTGATTTTTGGTGTCCAAAAAAAAATCCTTCTTTTCTTTTGAAATTAAGGTCGCTCATGTTGTTCTCTTGGGAATTACATCAAATGGGGGAGAGTTCTTTTGAACTTGTGCTTAATGGTAATATCTTGCGGGGAGTGCGTTTGTGGAATTTTTAGGGGTTATCTTGTATCTTTAAACTCCTTGATGAATGTTGTTAGCTTCAGCTATAAGATTGCATCTAAATTTAAGATGATGTGTCTCTTGTCTTTTGGTCATGAAAAGACTCTCGTGGAAATTTCATTATGAACCCGTTCTTTTACCTTTGCCAATTTTATTGACAAAAAGGGGGAGAAATATTGTAGTTCACACTACGAATACATATGGTTTTCGGATCATTGTGTAAGGGGGAGTGGTTTCCATGATTGAGATAGAGTATTGACTAAGGGGGAGTGATACATATCACCATAGTGTTGTTGTTAAAGTCGTGATACAATTGGACTTTGATGTTCATAACGATACTATGACACTGTAAAATAATGATCGAGACTCTTGATTTCTCTCATTATTTGTGCTATGGATCTTCAACAACGGTGATACTAAACTTACAACCTTTGGGATCATTGGAGTACTTGGAAGGACGAAGATTTCAAGGAACGTTGAAGATTAAACTATGGAATAGGAGCCACTAAACTTTATCTTTTTTGTATTCCATATGCATTAATAGTTTTGTCACTAAAATTGAAAAAGGGGGAGATTGTTAGAGCATAGCTCGGTCGAACTCGCATGTGTTGCTATATCAAGCATGTTTGTCAATGTTAGTGATCAAAATATAAGTCTTGATTTCTCACATATTAGCTAAGTCTCGGACTATGATAGGAAAAGTGTAGTTGAGCTCAAGAACTTCATGGAGATTCAACGACAAGGACGAAGATCTGCACAAGGAACCGTGGAACTTCATCAACAAAAAGGTATGTGAAGACTTGAACTTATCTATCACTCGAAAGTCTATCTATTCTATCTCCTATTTCTTATGAGACAAAAGTCGTATGCTATATAGACTAGATCAAACACATTTGATTTCGAGCAGAGTAATCAATGCTTATCTTTTTCTCGAAATTCATGTGTTGGTAAAGCGTCTCGCTTTGATCAGGTTTATCTTCACCTAGTGACGAAAGTCATGAAATGTTTCAATCACTTTGAGAATTGCTATGACGTGAATCGGTCTGTGAATAACGGTTACATAGCGTCCTCTGAGAATGTCTCAATGGTTGAAATGAGAGTTTAGATTACATAACCATGTATTCCTTGATCCGAAGTTCTTTGAACTTTGTTGAGCAAGAAGAATCGGAGGTTCTGTGGAATTGGCTTGCCAAGTCCGCGAACTGATGGAAGTTTTTAAACTGAAAATTTATGCTGGGATTTCCAAATAACTCGTTTGCTGCTAAGTCCGCGAACTTGTTTGTGTACTTAAATGGTTATGATCTAAATATGTGCTCTGAACATGAAACAATAATTATTAAAGGATGCTTTATGCAAACCGTGGTTATAATGTTCATTGAGCCGGTTCAAATCGAATTGAATCATCTTAGTTTCAATTATGTCTTGTGTAGTTACATAAGATCTCAATTATGTCTTGTGTAGTTACATAAGATCTTAGTTCAAATCGAATCGAATCATCTTAGTTTCAATTGAAAAACTCTCTAACTAGTTCGTTCGAGTCAAGTGAACTAGTTATGGTGAATGAGGAACCAAGTTAATATGAGATACTCATATGGTTAACCTTTTGGTTATTGTGTTGAACCAACATATGCGTACACGTTTGGGCATGGTTTCACGAACCCAATAAACGTTTGCGATAAGTGTGTTTGACAAGTTGTGTCTTTTGATCTAACGGATGAGAGATATTGGCTTGAATCTAAATCAGGTTTTCATCTAAAGGTGGATATGGATTGCTTTGTAACTAAGGCAAAATCCTGATTTGAAAGGCTATATATAAGAGACATATAGCTAGAGAAAAACTTAATACCCACACGTCTGTGTGATACTAGTGCGCTCGCTAGAGTCGATCTCCATTAACCCTTGAGTTTCTTCTCTAAATTCGGTTTAACGACTTAAAGAGTTCATTGGGATTGTGAAGCCAGACCGATACTACTTTTATCGTAGTTGTGTGATCTGATCTTACTTTTTTATCGTACGAGTACAATTGATTGATTGGCTTGAGAACGTCCGAGTTCTCCGATAGGTAAGATAAAGAAGTCACGAACATCTTCGTCTCACTGTTCGTGATTCCTCGATAATCCGCTTGTGTATTCAGGAAGGATTATTGAGAGGTGATTGATTAATCTAGGTTGTTCTTCGGGAATATAAGACCGGATTATCAATTGGTTCTTGTTACCTTGATTTCATATTTAAAGACGGAACAAAACTAGGTTTATCTGTGGGGATACAAATTTATCCTTTGATAGAATTTTCTGTGTAAGACAGATTTGTTTATTTATCAAAGCCTGCGATTTTGGGTCGTAGCAACTCTTGGTTGTGGGTGAGATCATCTAAGGGAATCAAGTACATAGTATTCTGCTGGGATCAGAGGCGTAGAGGTGCAACTGTACCTTGTATCAACGGGGGACTGATAGGGGTTCAACTATAGTCCATTCCGAAGTTAGTTTGAAGTAGGCTACTGTCTGTAGCGGCTTAATACAGTATGTATCTAATCTGGACTAGGTCTCGGGGTTTTTCTGCATTTGCGGTTTCCTCGTTAACAAAATATCTGGTGTCTGTGTTATTTCTTTTCTGCATTATATTTGTTTATATAATTGAAATAATACAGGTTGTGCGTTAATATCATCAATTGGAAATCCAAACTTTGGTTGTTGGTTGATATTGATTGATCCTTGGATATTGGTCTTTGGTACCGTCCAAGTTATCTCTCTTTGATTTGACTCACAAATTTCTATTTGTTTGAGTAACAATCAAATTGAGAGATTGAGATAATAACTCGTTGATATACTTTTAATTGATTGAGTCTTGTTGATTCTATTAAAAGTTTATTCGAGTTAGTCCATACAGATTGCTAAGCGAAATATTGGGTGGTGTTGTTAGACCCCCGTTTTTTCACAATTGTCCCATGCTCCACTTGTTTGAGATTGCTAAACTCAATACACATCTAGTGGTAGTTGCTTTAACCACATGGCTAAAAGTCTCATCAAAGTCAATACCATCTACTTGGTGATAACCCTTAGCAACTAGTCTAGCTTTATGTCTATCTATGGTACCATCAACATGTAATTTTGTCTTATAAACCCATTTACAGCTAAGGACATTCATATAGTGATGATACGGAACATGAATAAAAGTACCATTCTCATGGAGAGCAGTATATTCACTCTTCATGGCATTAACCCACACTGGTAACTTACTTGCTTCTTTAAAAGTCTTGGGTTCAGGAGGTGGTTTAAGTAAAGCAGCAAGAGCAACAAGAACATGGTATTTGAAAGTATTATTTGCCACAAAATCCTTAGAGAGAGGTTTAAGAACATGAATACCTGATTTTGACCTTGTATGAATACCAGAAGTAGATGGTACTGGTGAAGAAACCAATAATGGTGAAGTAGAGACTTCAGTAGCTGATGTAGATTCTTGAAATATTGGAAAAACTGAAGTAGAAGCTGACTGTGACCTTGTATGAACACCAGAAGTATGTGGTACTGTAGGAGAAGAAGCCAACAATGGTGAAGTAGAGACTTCAGTAGCTAATGTAGATACTTGAAATACTGGAAAGACTGAAGTAGAAGCTGGTACCATTGATGGAGAAGAAGTAAGTACCTCAGCAGTAGGAGCAAAAAGAAACTTAGTTTCATCAAAAACTACATGAGTAATGACATAGATTCTGTGTGTTTGAAAATCCATACATCTGTAGCCCTTGCGATGAATATTGTATCCCAAAAATACACAAGAAGCTGATTTAGGACTAAGCTTATCTTTCCTATAAGCTATAATATTTGGATAACATAAACATCCATACACATTCAGAAGTGAATAATCTGGTTTAGACTATATAAAACTTCATAGGGAAACTTGTAATCAATAAGTTTACTGGGAAGTCTATTTATAAGAAAAACAACTGCTAAAAAAGAATCAAACTAAAACTTCTTAGGAAGAGAAGCATGAAAAGATAAAGTATTTCCCATTTCTGTGACATGTCTATGTTTCCTTTCTGCTGAACCATTTTGTTGATGAAGATGAGGATGGGAAATTCTTAAAGCAATACCACTTGAGTCAAGTAAATCTCTCAAAGAACCTTTGATAAGCTCATGATCACCATCACACTGAAACTGTTTTATCTTGACATCAAAAAGATTCTCAACAAGAGACTTGAACAGCTTAAAGCAATGAACACTATCTGATTTATGCTTCATTGGATAAATCCATGAAAATTTTGTATAATCATCAACAAAGAGAATATAGTGCTTGTTTCCCAAATGAGATTGCACATGGGTAGGACCCCAAATATCACCGTGGACTAACATAAATGGTAAACTAGAAATACTACCAATAGAATGAAAAGGTAGACATTTATTCTTAGCTAGCTGACATGACTCACAGACAGTAGAAGAACATTTGGTTGAGATCTTGATAGCAGTATCCATATCAAGTTTATGTAGAATCTTCTGTGCAGGATGGCCTAGCCTTGAGTGCCATAAAGTTGAAGAAGCTACCAAAGCAGTAAAAACAAAACTATGAAGTGCAGCAGCAAAAACTTGTGAAGCAGCATTGTGTGACTTAGATTGACCAGATAGTATTGGATATAGTCCATCCTTCATATTCCCTCTAGCAATAATAAGATTGCTCCTCAATGACTTTATTTAATACCCCCGAGGATAGAACAAAAACACTCAGTTATTTTCCTTAGTAAACTGAGCCACAGATATTAAATTGTGTCGTAAATGAGGAACATAAAGAACCTTGTGCAAATTAAAATGGTTGGAGGAGGTAGATAATGTAAAAGAACCTGTTAATGATATAGGAATTAACTTACCATCACCAACCATGACTTGTTCTGGGCCTGAATGAGGAGTAGGATTTTGTAGGATTGATGCATCATTTGTCACCATCATGATTGATGAAATAACACTCAAGAGATCAAAGTAGTGCTTCTATTGGTGGTAGGTTGGGTAGTTCACCATTCTACCCGGAGTTTATGTACGATGACACACACTCTAAAAGCACAAATTTAGACACGTACAAAGAAGTGAAGGTCGGTGCCTCTCATGATGTAACATGGGTAGTCTCCACTATAGGGGACCATAACTCTAATACCGAATTCAGTCTGCCCCTCATTTGCCACTGGCATGGTGAAATCCAAATTTAACTCTCATACAAGTAAGAAACATGATCTTGTTCTATGTCATCTCTAAGTTCAGTCACTCTTGTGAGAATTTCGATGTAATCTTAGCGACATGTATACTATGTGACTCTAAATTAATTACAAGTTGGAGTTTTTCATGCACTAATTTATAAGAAAGTTGGAATTTTTACGATGCACATGCTTAACCACCCCCCTACACTTAAACTTTAGATTGTCCTCAAAGTAAATTGAGTCATCCAAAGTAAGTCAAGGTTGGAAATCCTACATGATAATGTGACAAGAAATCAAATAAAGTAAATGCAAGATAACAAAAAAAACTAAAAACAATACAAGGAAATAAAAATAAGACAAGAAATACTCATCTTATGGGTTGCCTCCCATGTAGCGCTTGGTTTAAAGTCGTCAGCCCGACTATCTCCTTGCTTTCTATGACTCCTCCAGAGGAAGTACTTCCACAAAGTTAACTCCTTCCACCACTTCGGAAGTGAAATTCTCATAATATGGTTTCAACCGGTGCCCATTAACTTTAAGTTCCTTTCCTGTAGCAATATTACGAATTTATACAACACCATGAGAAAACACATTAGTAACAATAAAAGGTCCAATCCAACGTGACCTTAATTTACCCGGAAATAATCGCAAGCGAGAATTAAACAAAAGCACTTTCTTCCCAATGCAAAATTGTTTCCTAGAAATCATATTATCATGAAAGTCCTTCGTTTTTTCCTTCTAAATGTGCGAGCTTTCAAATTCCTCATTGCGAATCTCCTCTAGCTCTTGAAGTTGTAACTTCATTTGCTTTCCAGCACCATCCACGTCCATATTGCATTGTTTAATAGCCCAAAACGCCTTATGCTCAATCTCAACGGGTAGGTGACAAGGTTTACCATACACAAGCCTAAAGGGAGACATCCTGATAAGTGTCTTGTATGCGGTTCTATAAGCCCACAAAGCATCATTAAGTCGCATGCTCCAATCTTTCCTTGTTAGATTCACCGTCTTCTGTAGAATGGGTTTCACCTCTCGATTAGAAACCTCGGCTTGTCCATTTTTTTGGGGATGATAAGGTGTTGCAATCTTGTGTGACACATTGTACTTCTTCAACAAGCTTTGTAAGATCCTGTTTTTGAAGTAAAAACCCCCATTGCTAATTATGGCTCTTGGAATTCCAAACCTTGCAAAAATATTAGCTTGCACAAAATCTGAAACCACTTTAGAATCATTAGTTGGGGTGGCCTTAGCTTCCACCCATTTCGAGACATAATCAACAACAAGTAAGATATAAAAATTCCCATGAGAGTTAACAAAAGGACCCATAAAATCAATACCCCATACATCAAAAACTTCAATAAATTGAATAAAAGTTTACGACATTTGATTTCGGGCACATAGATTGCCGGTTCTTTTGCACCTATCACAAGTTGTACAAAATATATACGCATCCTTGAACAAGGTTGCCCAATAGAAACCGCTTTCAAGTACCTTGTGAGCGGTTCCCTTACTCCCAAAATATCCCTCGCAAGCATAAGAGTGACAAAAAGACAAGATAGAATTAAATTCAGGTTCGGGAAAGCACCTTCTTATTACTTGGTCACTACAATGTTTTCATAAGTATGAATTAAATTCAGGTATCGTTCCACGTCGGCATACACGACTTTCACATGAGGGTCGGCGGGAACCACATGTGCGGAGTGGTCACGATATGAGACACAGATCGTATGAAAGGCAAGATATTGAAGCAGATAATATCGCAAGGGAAGATCAACGACCAAATGACCGCTAAGAAAGCCATCACATCGTCGTGGAATCAAAACAACGATCAGGACCTACCCAATAGCAAAACAACAGGCGCGAGTGGGAGGAATACCTCGGCGAGCAGAAGCCAAATGATTACCTCGACGAACGAAAGCGAAAGGAGTATTACGTCGAAAACCAATGCTCAAACAAGCACAAACTAGAGAAAGCAAAAGCAGCACAAAACAAAGATTGTTGTTACTTTGTGTCGCCTGCAAATAGAAGCCAGACACCTTGGATGGCTTACATGAGAATAATCTTCGATGTATTCCTCCATGGGTGCAATCTTGTTGTTACGCATTAAAAAAAGACACGCATGCACCATACACGTGTGAGGATGGCGGTTATCAACAATGACATGCCTAGCGACATGAACATCAACTATCGGCGTAAGTTGCAAGACGATCAGCATATTAATACTATCTTAACCTAGCATCGCAAATATTTATCGCTCAAGTTGTCTCGTACAGAATCAACGAAAAACATCACCAACATATCACTAGGCCAATTTTCGCGTTACTTGGTCGCCCCATAACCGAGATTTCCTAGATGCGCCCTTGGTCAAAAAATATTTCTTGAACGGTCTTAGTCAATACTTGAAAATTTGCGAGAAAGCTAAACCGGTTTAGCGCGGGCTCAAGAATAGCAAGGACTTTGTTCCACGGGCAATGGAACCCCATCTCAAAAAATATTCCTTGCACGGTCTTAGTCAATACTTGCACATATTTGCGAGCAAGCTAAACCTAAACCGGTTAGCGCAGGCTTAAGAATAACAAGGACTTTGTTCCATGGGCAGTGAGAGTTCATTACACGAGGAAAAGAAATATATTTTTTTAATAAAGTTTTGTTGGCCGATATGGAGCTAGAGCTAAAGAGAAAAATAATAAAGAATATACAATTACATATATAAGCTTTATCGGAGCTGGAACGAACAAAAGTTATTTCGCGAAGAAGATTTTATGAAGGAAATTAAAAAAAAAAATTACACGAGGAAGCTTTGTTGGAGAAGCAGTTAAAACGGGAAAAAGAAAAAAAATGCATAAAGAAACTTTGTTGGAGCGGGAGAGAAAATGAAAAAATAAATAATATATATGTATATTTGCAAAAGGAATCTTTACTGGAGCGGGAGCGAAAGGAGATAAAAAATCAAATCGATTTGCGAACTATCTTTGATGGAGTCAAAATTATTATATGCATGAGGAAGCTTTCTTGGAGCTGAAACGAGGAGAAAAAGAAATCCTTTGATAAAGCCTACCAACATGGGATAGAACTTAATCCTGCTAAACCAAAAAGTCACCCAAACCATAAGGGTTCAACATATGAGATCGATATCAAGGTTAAGAAAACCGAAATAAAATATCCCATAAATATACATAACAATAAGATACAACATTCAAGCACAAGCTATGTAATCAAAAACTATGACAAGAAAAATTATAAACCAAATAATTTTATTTATAATAAGATAGTTTTATGCATAAAATAGACCTAAAACAATTAATGAAAGAAATCAAAAACTGATGTCTATTTTTCCTTAGATTAAGTATTACGACATATAAATTAATCTTTAAAAGTGCTCTCATTATTCACCGAAGATTCCTCAGTGTTCTGAATTTTGAGTATTCTCTTTTCTTTCAGATGATTGAGTCTCTTTTTCAAGTGATTTACTTCCACGATTAACTTTAGAGTTTTGACTCAAGCAACTTTTCATTCAAAACTGTAGCTTCCATAAGTTCACGAGCAACTTCAAAATCTCCCATTAACATAAGCATGAGTTCAAAAGAAATGTGATTCTTTTTATGTTCTTTTGAGAAATAGAATTTGAGCTCAACTTGAAAGGTTTCAAGTTTTCGAAGATGGGATTCAACATCAATATTATTTTCACCCATCTTTGACTGCATACAAAACATAGATAGAAGTATCGGTCCTATATATGGTTTATATAACAAATCAAACTTGGTTTCCAAGATTGAGATACCTAATCAAGGTATATTATTTATGAAAACATACACTTTCGGAAACAACATAAGAATTTTTCCGAACCAGTACGATCTAGATGATCTGAAAATATTTTTCCCAAATTATCTCATGGACTTTCCAAGGATCGAAAGTATTTTTCTAAAGATAGAAAAGGTATTCCTAGTATAGAAAAACACTTTCGATATTCATGAGTGTAATATTATATTTTTTTTCGTATTCTCGTGCTCCTTTTAAGAACTTCCCTTTTATTTGAATTCCGAATGCCAACATCAGTTGTTGGAGTGAGCTTGTGATAGATCAGAATTTGTGGAACATGATCCATTATGATATTTTTGAATATCTTTCCTTTTGGGATTCTTCCAATAATAAACTTATTTTACAGTATCACGACTAGAGTGATTTGATTTAACAGAATTGAAAAGGCGAGGATATCCAAATATACCTCAAGCTAAAACTTTTCTACCTGTAAGTCCTTTATCCGAAAGTGATTGTTTATGGACTGAGTCGAGACAATACAACTAATAGGTTCACACTTTATGTGATCGTCTATGGATACGAGATCGAGACAATACAACAACGAAGTATGTTTACTTGAAAAAAGGTTCAGACTCAGCCAAACACAATAGGATTACTATCAAGTAAATAGGAATTAACGTTTGTGTAATTTACATTAAATTATAATAACAACAATTATAATTGTGGAAATAAAAGTAAATGACACAACAAGATTTTGTTAACGAGGAAACCGCAAATGCAGAAAAACTCCGGGACCTTATCCAGAATTGAATACTCTCAGGATTAAGCCGCTATACAAAATCAAACCAACTTCGTATAGTTGAGACCAAGAAACTAAACCTATAGTTCACCTACTTCCGTCTGTATCCCTGCGCCTCCAACTTGTAAATAAGTCACGCACTTGGAACAATTCCTTTGGTTCGTATTCCAAATAGTAGAGGAACAACAAATCTGTTCGATAACTGTTAATACCCAAATTTCGGTTTAGGTTTTACCCGTCCTAGCTACTATACATGATCTCACAATACCAATAATAGTAAGAGAGAGAGAGATTAATTTCCATTGTACCTTGTCCTTTCTTTTATAAGCTTTCTTAAAAGCCCCTCTCATGACACATGTCCTAATGCCTCTTAATTACCCTTAATGCCATTCTTTAACATAACCCTCTTCTTCTTCATTAATCCCTTCCTTGTCCTCCCATCTTTTGTGGGTATTTCTTACTTGGACTTGGGCTTAGTCCCCAAGTCTTCATACTCAAACCCCAAGCTCACTTCCATTCTTAAGGGTACCTCCAATTTACTAAGGGGCATTTTTTCATGTATCAACATTAGTCCCCTGACTATTGGTTTAATCATTAGATAATCCAATCGTCAAAAGATCTTTTTGGGACGCTCCTCTACGCATATAACAAGCTTTGTTACCTCGCTGGGTCCACGATCGTGGGCGTCGTCTCAACTCCTCATCGTGCAAGACCCCCTTTTCCTTTCAGTTTCTGACGGTTATCATTCCTACCCATAACTGCCACGTTCGTCCTTGAGATCCTCCTATATATATGGCTGTCAACTTCTCCTTTTTCCAAATTTATTATTTCTCCCCTATTTCTAAACACGCCCAAAAACTCGCCATGTATAGTAGTTCTTCCAGCAGCTCGTCATCTAGTGAAAGTATTGAGTCCGAACAACCAAATATCGCTGGTTTTGATGAGGCGGAGAATCCTGCTCAGGAGGAGATCATTTTTCCACCCCCAGCGGACGGTAGACTATACACGCTCGCCGAGTTTACGAGCGGTCCTACTTTAAAATGCGCCTTAAGTTTAAGGGAGTTCCGCAGAGGTAAACATGTTTTCCATCTAGAAGATATTTTAGTTTCTCGCCTCTTGAATCCCCTGTACTTCCTTACCCTGCTGCTCCTGGATGGATTATACAACCCGAATATGAGAGCATTGGTGCCTTACATTCAAAACTGTTCCTCGGATGGCCATCCATCGCGGCGATTACAACCTCCCCTCCATTGATATTCGCATCAAGTCCAAGACTCATCTAGTAGGGCTGCATTGGGAAGCTCGTATACGTTTCTATCCTGATCACGTTGCTGCGCTTCAAGAGGCTGGTATTGACGAGGCCATACACTCGTCTCTCAAGCGGGACGTGCATAGATGTATCCGCGACATAATACGACTCTTCTGTCATTGGACCCCCGTTCATACTCTCTTCACGGCATGGGGAGAGGCTACTATTTTCTTGGAGGACGTATTCGCCCTGACAGGGTTGCCGAGTCATGGTAGCCACTCGTATAAGGAGGCGGCTGTTTTGGAGCGCTAAATGACGAGGAAAAGAAGTTATGTACCTATTTGTTGAAATGTAAGGATGATTCTCGTCGTGAATTGGTAAGAATGGCCCAAACACCCCCAGTGGAACCTAAAGGCGAGGAAGTTGCTCATGCAGAGGGGGCGTTGTTGTCTTCTAAGAAAGAGAAATAAAAGTGGGTAGACGCGCCGCCTAAACGCTCTCCTGGTGACCGCTTGCTGTCTAGTTCTACTCGCGCGTTTGAGGCGATTCATGGTTCTTCCAATCCGTCAGAAGTCGACCCCAAGTGGACTGTCAAAGTTAACCGTCGTGCTTCTTTTTCTCTCTGGCTGAAGTATTGGGCTCCTCAAGTTGTTGATAAGAAAGTGTTCCCTTGCAAGCGTAAGGAGGAGAATCCTCGCGCGGAATTAGCTGCCTTCATCTTGTTCTAGATGTGTCACGACGTGTTTGAATACAGTCCCCAGGATACCATTAAAGGAAAGCTTGTGTCGATGGCGGTGTTATTATCCCGCGAAGTTTCTTTTCCGCTTGCTCCTATGTTCTTAGGCGGCTTGTATCGTCACTTGTACCTGTTCTGTCGAGATCTCCAGACCGTGGGTTCGTCTCATAAGATTGAGACCTATATCCCGGCTTTCTTCATGCAAGCCTGGTATTGGGAGCATGTTCCCATGTGCGCACCAAAACAAAATGATCTCGACGTCCATCATGAAGAAGACATTAGGCAAGATGATGGTTCGGTTAAGAAGGTCCCGGTCGCATACGACTATCTGCGGATGGCTCTGTGGCATTTGAAAGGGAAGGTACCAAAAGACGACTTAGGCAAGCATTTGGATGTGGCCAAGGACTTCGAAACATTCCCTTATCAGTATGGTCGTTCGGGACCATCGCATTACGATTTTCTTGCTTCCTTTGACACCGATTTGGATTCCTCGAAACCCTTATCCGAAGCTGATTTTGAATCGGTGATGGCTGTGTTACCCGGCTACCTTCCTGGTTTCTACGCTGGTAAGTTTATTTCCATGGCGTATAATCCTAATCGTATAGCTCGGCAGGTAGGGTTTGATCAAGGGGTTCCTCATAGGTTCCCTCCTCCGGATAGCTCTAATACTGAAGATATCATTGTTAGTTTCAACTGTTACATCTTCAAAGGGCCTACTCGCTTGTCTGATCGAGGGATCAAATTTTCGTTTAAACAACCTGTTTCCGCGCGACCTTGGGCATTTACTGAAGGGGCTCACCAGTATCATGATCTTTTAAAGCGTCGGGTTTTAAACTTTCTTTTGCGTGAATCGTCTCCTCCTCGTGAACTGGCCGTTCAAGATCTCCGGGAGCTCCATGCGTCCGGGAGGATCAAGCTTGACGATGTCGTGGCCTTCGAACATCGCTTGGTCCCCGCCAACAAAGGGCGCTCGGACCCCGTGGTGACCTTTTGGGCCCCGCCTGACGATTATGAACTTGTGAAGCCAAAGAAGGGGTCGTTTTCCGATCGGAAACCTCTTCGTCTAAATGTGCGGACATCCGCTAGCCCTTCAGCGCCCCAGGTATTCATTATTTCCTTCGCTGCCTCCCTTTCTCTTTATTTATTGTCGTATTCCCCCGTTTGGCCTTAATTGTTATGGATGGCGGAAATCGTTTTCCCCAGGGAGCTCCTCTTTCCAATCACTTAGGGTGGAAGGCTCCTTCCTACGTGATGGAGGAATACCTAAACATGCCCGAGTGCAATTGGATGGAGAGTAAGTTGAAGAAAAAGGCTAAGAAGGAGGTGAATTAGTCTTCTATTACGCGTCCTTGTTCTTCTGCTAATATTGCACCTTCTCAGCCTCGCCAAAGCCATCAGAGGAGTGCATCGCAACCTACCAGCGGTATGAGAAGCAGGCCAACTCCTTCATTTGTAGATCAAATAAAGGACTTGGGGATTAGCCTTCCTTCAGGAACCGGATGGGTGTCACCACGTCTTCGTGTGTCGTCACTTCACCCTCTTAGGGCTGAAACCTTCCGCGGCAAGAGTGAGTTTCCGGTATCTCCCAGTGACGTTCTGCAATCGATGAGTCCTTCTGGGTCTAGCCGATCAATTTTTGGTGGGTCTTCGTCCCACGTGGCATTAACTGTTAATGAGCCTGCAGGTAGTTTCTTATTTAATACGTGTCTTTCCTTTTGTCATTGATCTCTCTTCTTCTCCTTTTATAAATCTAACTTGGTTTTTCACGATGGTGCTCATCTCTCACCTATCAGGTTCCATCAATGACTCTGATTCTTCCTATCGTTCCTCCGCGTCTCATCCAAAAATTGCTGATACCCCGCTGGATTCGTCAATTCCTGAGGTTAGATTTCTTTCTCTCCTCCCCCCCTAATTTATTTATTTTTTTGGTTTGCTCATCTTATTTCTTGTTTGACGTATTGTTATTGATGTCAGGATATGGGTAAGAAGCGGAAAGAAACTTCGAAGCCCGATATGGACGGCACTAGGCGCGTCGCTCCTAGTGGTGATGGGTCCGTTAAGCGTACCAAGGTGGGTGGCGGCGGCTCATTTGTTTCTCCAGAGAAAGAAACAAATGCTCCCACTGGCCTTTCTATCCCCCTTGATGCGATGGAGGTCCCTGAGGACCCGCAATTTCGCTTTCCTTTAGTGGTGAGTGTCACCGAAGCTGGGGTGGACCCTTCTACTCATACCCTTGTCCACGGCTTCTGGATCCCTACCATTCATGCTGCCAACTATAGAGACATTGTTGAGTGTGGTGGCGGCCATATGGCAACAGTGGGTTTATTGGGGGTCCCAATCCTCTGCTTTATGACCCGGAACCTTATGGAAATCGCAGACCAACTCAGGCGCATAGGGGATGACCTTGTTGATGAGACGACGCTGCGAAGTTGGGAGGCCTCTGTGCAATCGACGCTCAATGTCAAGTTTCCAATTGCGTGGCTGTAAGAGCTTTTGGTGAAAGTGAAGAACTGTAATGATCCTCGCGGTCGTCTTACCAGCCAGATTTCTCGGTTGGAGGAAAGGTTGAAGTAATGCTCTGAGGCGACTTCCAGTAAGAAGACGGTGTTGAATCTGCTACTCGTCGATGTTGGCTCGGCCATTGACGAGGTGCTGCGAACCGAGACTGCTGAGGCGAATGTCCGCGCTGAGCTTGAAGAGAAGCAGCGGGAGTTGGAAAAGCTTTGATTTTCCTGTGGCGCTCTTACGTTGTTTGTTCTTTTGTTTCTTTGTTTAAACTCTCTTTTATTGTTGGATGTTGATGTTTGGATTGATTTCTTCTGCTAGTATTTTATTATGGGATGTTTTATTGTTGTTGTATTAATTTCTTTTGTTGTTGGTATTTGTCTAACTATTATGTTCGTGGCGATGGATTGCTGGGTGGGGTGTGAGTTGATTAAGCGCGCCTACTCCTCACTTTTATTTTCAAGGGAATTGGGTGGTTTGGGCGTTGGTCATACGCGCCTACTTCCTCCTTTTTGATTTTCAATGGGACAGGGTGGGGAGGGCGTTGATCTAATGCTCCTACTCCTCCCTTTTAATTTCAAGGTAATTGGGTAGGATGGGCGTTGGTCAAGCGCGCATATTCCCTCCTTTTTTATTTTCAATGGGACAGGGTGGGGTGGATGTTGATCAAACGCGCCTACTCCTCCCTTTTATTTTCAAGGGAATTGGGTAGGATGGGCGTTCATCAAACGCACCTATTCCCTCCCTTTTATTTTCAAGGGAACTAGGTAGGATGGGCGTTGATCGAACACGCCTATTCCCCTCCCTTACTTCTCCTATGATTTACTTCGTCTGGCGTTGTTCTTTTGCAGATGGGATTGTTATCGTCCATAACCTTCGGTCAGTCAACCAAGCGCCTTTGGCATCTGGCATCCTTGGTTAACCGGAGATCTTTTGTCAGTCGATCAGGCGCCATTGGCTAACCCGAGACCTTTTATCAGCCGATCAGGCACCATTGGCTAACGCGGGACCTTTTGTCAGTCGACCAAGCGCCTTTAGCGTCTGGGACCTTTCGTAAAATTAGTCAGTCAATCACCTGAGACCTTTTGTCAGTCGACCAAGCGTCTTTAGTGCCCTGGGACCTTTCGTAAAATTAGTCAGTCAATCAGGCGCCCTTAGCTAACCTGATATCTTTTTTCAGTCGATCAGGCTCCTTTGGCTAACCTGAGACCTTTTGTAAAGTTTGTCAATCGATCAAGCGCCCTTGGCTAACTTGAGACCTTTTGTCAGTCGATCAGGTGCCTTTGGCTAACCCGAGACATTTTGTCAGTCAACCAAACGCCTTTAGCATCCTTGGAACTTTTGTAAAGTTTTTCAGTCGATCAGGCGCCCTTGGATATCCTGAGACCTTTTGAAGTGTTTGCTTACCAAATCTTAAAAGAAAACGTGTATGTTATTATTTCACTTTCTTTCAAAAATAAAGTTGACCATAACTCCGAACACCCATGCTTGAATTTCTTTGGGTTAATGGCGCGGAAATCGATCATGCGTGATCGTTTTTTTTGCTCTGTCGAACTCCCCAGCTATTCGCTTTCGCTCAAATATGCTCCGTATGGCAAAGCACTCCTCTGTTGGATGCCCCATTCTCCAATGATAATGATAGTAATTAGTCGAGCATTTGTCCATTTTGTTGATATCCACTGTGGTTGCAGGTAACTGGATCTCGCATTCAGCGACCCATTGATTTAAAAAGCCTGACTATTCTCTCCTTACTACACGGGAGAGGGGGAGGCGCTTTAGTCTCTCGCCTTCCTCTTCCGTCCCTTTCTTGATTTCTACCATCGCTTCGGGTCCGGCTCCAATTTTCCTTGCTATCTCTGGATCTTTCATCATATGAAGCTCCTGACGCAGCGCCAACCGTAGTGCGCCAGATGGATTCTTTAGGTGCGGCTTCCATGCAGTCGGTGATCCTATCAGCCGCCTCTTCTAATTCTATAAAGGTTTGGAACTTGAAATTGATCAATCCCCCTTTGAAAGCTGGGATCATTCCTCGTACGCAAATTTCTACTAGCACTCTTCGTTGATATCTTCGTGATTTTTTTAGTCGCCTGAATCGTGAGATGTAACTTGTTATCTCCTCTCCTATTCGTTGTCCGCTCCTGCTTAGGTCTATTGCTGTGATTTTCCTCTTGGCCGAATAAAATTTCCCAAGAAAAAGCGCGGAAAAAGTCTTCCAAGAATCTAAACTTTCTTCCTTTAGGTTGCCATACTAGGAGAATGCGGTGCCTGTAAGTGACTTTGGGAATTCCATCGAACATAGTTTTTCATCGTTGGCCCTATCATTCATAGCCGCCAAGAATCGGCTGAGATGTTCCCCCGCGTTCCCTTGCCCTTCATATGTTTTGAAATTTGGGAGGTGTAGTCTTCGGGGTATAAGTACTTTCGGATATATGCGGGGTACGGGATACTCACGCGGCACTGATTGTCTTGTTTTACCACATGGTAGTTTTGTTCTAGGTATTCTGCGATTTTTTCTTGTGATGTTACCGCTTCTTTGTCGGTTTCGCGTTCGTCTTTACCCACCTCCTCCGGGGAGTTCTGTCCCGCTACAACTGCTTGGGCTATCCAATTTTCCAGTTCTTGCCTCCTTCAAGCACGCTTCCTTAATTCTTCTTGCATGTTCTGTAGCGCGAGCAATGCGGGTTTCGTCGGTTGGGTTATATGATTCACCGGTTGCTTGATGACTCTTAGAATCTGTGTTTCTTCTTCACTGTCGTCATTTTCTAAGGTTACTTGATCGAGATTAAGGGGTGGGTTGGCCGTTTGTTCTCTTATAGCGCCCAGATCAGCGCCTCCTACGTGTGTCATTTTGTGAGATAGGCACGAGCCTCCGGTGTGGTCGCCAAATGTTAATACCCAAATTTCGGTTTAGGTTCTACCCGTCCTAGCTACTACACATGACCTCACAATACCAATAATAGTAAGAGAGAGAGTTGCCTTTCCATTATACCTTGTCCTTTCTTTTATAGGCTTTCCTAAAAGCCCCTCCTTTTACTACCTCATGACACATGTCCTAATGCCTCTTAATTACCCTTAATGTCATTCTTTAACATAACCCTCTTCTTCTTCATTAATTCCTTCCTTGTCCTCCCATCTTTTATGGGTATTTCTTACTTGGACTTGGGCTTAGCCCCCAAGTCTCCATACTCAAACCCCAAGCTCACTTCCATTCTTAAGGGTACCTCAAATTTACTAAGGGGCACTTTTTCATGTATCAACAGTAACAACTCTTTTCAACCAAGTGATATGAGTTCGACAAAAGGCTCTTCAGTTTATCCCAATAAACTCCTTTGTCAGGTCCTTAGATCTATCCAATAACAACTACCAAAGTAATTGTCAAGATTTTGTAAATCAATACTTTGAATCACAAAGAATTGTATTGATGTCGATCGACTCAACTAATCAATCCAATCTACCACAAGGATAAACCGAAAATAGTTGGATCCTCTTTACCCGAAACAAGTATTGTGCACACCAAAGATTATGAACCCAAATCAGAAATCTTCAAAGTCTTCTTTGTCTTCAAATCTTCTAAGATCTTCAATAAACACCTGCACAAAATCAAATTGAATCTCTTGTGATCATTCACATACATAGCAGAGTCTGTTAACAATGGATTATCACAAGACGTCTTTAGATCTAAAAACATTCTAAAGATCCCCGTCGAAACTTCGATCTATTTTGAGTGAATCTTATATCAGAAGAGATGATTCTCAAGCATAAACAAACTAGGTGCAATCAAAGTTCAATAAGTGTTAGTCAATCAAATCAATCTAAAACTAATAATAAACCGCAATTATCTAGTTTCCCACCAACGGTACTAATAGAGCTTCTCAATCCCAAGAAGTCTTTAAACCGAGCGGCCGTCGGAGATTTCGCCTAATTAGGTTACTTTCCTCTCCGAATAGGCGGCTCCACCAGTAACAACACAACTAAGTAGTTTTGCTGGCTCTGAGGATTAGTTTGCTCGAAATGCAAACTTTCATATTTATAGACCAAGGAAGTTTGCACACCAAGGAATTTCCAAAACCGAAAATATTCTCAAGATATACAATATATTCCAAATTCGGTTTCCATAATTCCTGGAAATGCTTTGTCCAAATAATGACCGAAAATCTCTTAGAAAATCTCCAACTAGTAAATGCACATTACTAATTTTTATTTTCTAAAGATATGCAAAACTAACAACCTTAACTTAATTAAAAGATTCTTAATTTATTTTCGATGCGGGATTCTTCTTTAGCTATTAATGAATATCTTTGAACAATAAAAGATAAGCGTTACTGCACATGTTCAAAGTATGTCGACATCTTTACTTTGTAAGTCCTCTTTCATACTTACACTCTTGGAATCGATTTGCCACACTTTCACACAAGTTTAGAATTGTTTTGTCTGTCTTCCAAGAACTATGTGATTGATTATCCTATCAAATCACCAAGTAACTACCAAAACAAGTTGTGATTCTACCTCCATGTGGGTACTGGAATTAGTCACACCAGCTTTCCAAAATTCGGATGACTAGGTACTAGGATCGGTACCCACATATATATGGTATCTAACTTGTATCTGTTGCACATGTCCATAGGATCGGTTCCCAATGTCTAAAAATGTGTTGCACATGTTCATAGGATCGGTTCCCAATATCTAGAAACTTGTTGCACCTTATAAAAGGATTGATTCCCCTCTTGTGATCGATTGGACCTCTTACTAGGATCAGTTCCCCTTCTCCTAGAGTTGGTCATACCAATACCACTAAATCGATCGTACCATCTCAGGTGATTACTTAAGATCGTTTTCACTATTAAAACTCATACCAATACAAAAGTCAGGCATTGTGAATAGTTTTACCAAGAACATAAGCAAGTCATGAGCGTTTATACTAATTACACATATTGGTAGTTCAAAAGATATGCAATGAATAACAATACCAATAATCCTAGCGATTTCCCTTTCGATTTAAAAAACAAGTTCATGAATTTACTTCTTTTAAACGAATGTAAAACATTGTTTCCTAGGATGAAATATTCACCTCATACCCATATAATCACAATAGCATTCAAATGATTATGTCGATGTCTTATATACGAAGTTCAAAAGATAAGCGTTATACTTCGTATTGTATTCCTTAATACTACGTCTAACTAGAGTATAATCATTCACAGTTTCGCAGTTATGTTTTCAATATGCACGACTTGAAAGATATGTTAGGGTATGAAACAGTTCAAGTCAAATATTATTAACCTCAAGTGAAGGGATGATGTTGTCGTTGTAGCTCTGTACTTCTTCTCATTCTTCAAGTCTTCACGTAATACTTGTGATAACCAAACTTGACATACCAACGCTTGGTGGGATCAACCGAGCTATACTCTAACAGACCAATATATTTTTCCATTTTTTTTAATTAAAAGTTCATTTGAATTTACATATATATCCCTGGACAAAACCTAAATCACCAATTTCATCTTCTCTTTTCTAACAATAATAGTCATTAAGCCACACTTACTATGTTCGAAACACAAGATACCCAATAACAGAAATCAAGTCAATACATACTATAACTAATTGAATCAACATTTTCATACTCAAAATCTATCATCAGCATTCTCCTTCCCGTTATTTCAATTATTATTAGTATGTACATCCCCTTATCCATCGTAATTAAATCACAGTAACCCCTAAACCTTATTATCCCACGATAACTTATCCCAACCCCAAAAATATATTCTCAAATCCTTAAAACTTGAAATATCAATAGATCTGCTACATGCATTACTATGGAAATTCTGATCATTTTCTAGATTTATCAATTAATTTTTATCCTATTATGGGTTATTCATGATGGAATTCATCATCGCATCTTCTTCGACAACCGTTGATTTTTGTGAACTTTTTGCACTTTATTTGGAAAACATTTTAGTAGTAACTTTTTTAGAATTCAATTCATTGTTACTCAAAAAATCAATCGACCAAGGAACTAAAATTTCAAGAACACTACTCACGATTCTACCAACACAGATTATAGTACCAATCAAAGTTATCAAAACTGGTTTTGCTTTGAATCTATCACTTTCCAATTCAGGATCATTGCATCCTTCAATTACTAAAATAAAACAAAGGGATCCACTAATTTAAATATTATAATATTGTTCAATTTGAGTCGCTTCTATTAGCGATTTTGTAACTCAATCGGATTCTCCATAACTGAAATTGAATCAACACAAGCTAGCTCATCTAACAACTGTATTTGAATCACGTAAGATAACATAATCAGAATTCCATTTTGGGATCTAATGATACTGATAAGCAATTTATGTTGGGGAGCGGTTATCATTTTTTCATTTGTTATTTTCATAAAAATAGAGAAGGAGTTAAATCGCGGAAGAAAAAGAAGAAGGAAAGAACACAAGGTTTGTTAGGGTAAACTTATAAAATCAAACAAACTTTTAATAAAAAAAATTTAAATAAATATATAAAAATAGTCAAACCTAAACTTGGACGATCCAAGTCGGGTATATGTACCATTTCTTAATTTTTGAAATGGTAGGTATCAAACCAATGTCTTGGAAATTTACTGGGTATCAACTATTAAATAGCCATTCAAACTACGAATATTTGTTGATAAATCATCAAATATGTATACTTCCATAAAGGTCAAAGCCTAAACTTATACAGATTCAACAAGAAGTATGGTGTATTATAAGTATATTTTGTCTTTGCAATAAATAACTTGATTATGGAAACATTTACGATGTGTTAAACAAATAAAATATAAAGAAGAAGTGATTAAAAAAGTTTTAAATCTATTAATATATTAAAAGCTAAAACTAGCATCGAATGGTCGATGAAAACATAATTTCATGTACAAGAGAACTCAACAAAACTTTTAACATATATGTAAGGTAATGTAACAACGTAATATATTCAAGCTAAAATTAACAGATGAAACACCATAAAAATATGGATATTATAAAAAAAAAATATTAATTATATTTAAAACAAAACTAATATTAAAGGGTTGATAGAAGAATTGGTAAGCATGTTCGTTGTATTTTTCTCTTTCATTCAGTTGTCATTTCTTACCTACAGGTTTTAAAGGGTGTCATCAAGAAGAAATGGTATATGTTGCCTGAAGAACATAAAGATTATACAAGGATATCGCTAAAATCGTTGATCAACAGGTAAATGGATATGTTACTGCTTTTGTCCATATTATAAATAATGTTTTAACATTTTTCTTCTGACTCACGCAGCTCCTAGGCAATGAAACCACTCTCCGACTGGAACAACATGTTCTAAACAAGATCAACAATATTTTAGTTAAGGTAAAATTTCCCTGTTACATTAGAATATGTTCATTTATCTAATCTTTCCCCAAGGAATTACTTTATGCTCTTTCAAACACCAGATAGTGGTACGTGAGTGGCAAGATAAGTGGCCGAAATTTATTCCAGATCTTGTGGAGTTGGCGAAGTCAAGAGAGAGATTTGGAGAAAACTGTTTGAAACTGTTAAAGGTAAACTTATAGAATTTTATTTGTTTTCAAGTTAATCATTTTTGTAAATGACTATTAAAGAAAAATATTCTTTTTAGCTTCTTCGAAGAAGTGAATATGTTCGCAAGCAAGGAATTGACGGGGTCAAAGCTCAAGGAGCTAAAAGGCTTACTGAGCAGGTAATGTATCTGTAGTTTATGTGGCTTGGTTTGGTTTTCTCTTATTAGCTTAAGCAGGAATTGTGTTTATCAGGGATGTTGTACTTGTTCCCACATATATATGGTATCTAACTTGTATTTGTTGCACATGTCCATAGGATCGGTTCCTAATGTCTAAAAACGTGTTGCACATGTTCATAGGATCGGTTCCTAATATCTAGAAACTTGCCGCACCTTATACAAGGATCGATTCCCTTCTTGTGATCGGTTGCACCTCTAGATTGATTCCCTTTGCCTAAAGTTGGTCATACCAATAACACTAGATCGATCATACCATCTCAGGTGATTACTTAAGATCGGTTTCACTAATAAAAGTCATACCAATACAAAAGTCAGGCCTTGTGAATATTTTTACCAAGAACATAAACAAGTCATAAGTGGTTATATTAATCACCCATATTGGTAGTTCAAAAGATATGCAATGAACAACAATACCAATAAGCCTAGTGATTTCCCTTTCGATTCACAAAACAAGTTCATGAATTTACTTCCTTTAAACGAATGTAAAACATTGTTTCCTAGGATGAAATCTTCACCTCATACCTATATGATCACAATAACATTCAAACGATTATGTCGATAACTTATATACGAAGTTCAAAAGATAAGCATTATACTTCGATTGTATTCCTTAATACTACGTCTTACTAGAGTATAATCATTCATAGCTTCGCAGTTATGTTTTCAATATGCATGACTTGGAATATATGTTAGGGAATGAAACATTTCAAGTCAAATATTACTAACCTCAAGTGGAAGGATGATGTTGTCGTTGTAGCTCTGTACTTTTTCTCATTCTTCAAGTCTTCACTTAATACTTGTAATGTCTCATATCCTAATACTTTCAAGCTAACCTATACGAAGTTGACTCTAGTACATAATCATGCGACTCTTTAAATGAGTTTTAATTCACTAACATATGACAACCAAACTTGACATACCAACGCTTGGTGGGTTCAACCGAGCTATGCTCTAACAAACCAATATGTTTTTCCATTTTTTTAAATTAAAAGTTTATTTGAATTTACATATATATCCCTGGAGAAAACCTAAATCACCAAATTCATTTTCTCTTTTCCAACAATAATAGTCATTAAGCCGCACTTATATGTTCGAAACACAAGATACCCAATAACATAATTCAAGTCAATACATACTATAACTAATTGAATCAACCTTTTCATACTCAAAATCTATCATCGGCATTCTCCTTCCAGTTATTTTAATTATTATTAGTATGTACATCCCCTTATACATCCTAATCAAATCACAGTAACCCCCAAGTAACTTATCCCGACCTGCTGAGGAGAGAGAAGCACCGAAAAATTAGGAAGTTTTTCAAAAATTTTGATCTCATGATCTCAACCTTTTGATCTCTTCTGATTTGTTTTTCTTATGATTTACAAAAATTTCCCCTGATTTAATGATATCATTTTTATGATTTTATCAGTTCCCATGGTCTATAATAGTTTTAATCATTCTTCTCCCTAGGAGTTTGTGGAATACTTCTAATCTTTACTGTGTTTTTTTCAGAATAAATCTCTAAGTTTACTAGTAGAAATACTTGTTTCAATCTGAACTTTCTCATATGAGTTTGTAATTTTTGGATATCTCTGATCAATCGATTGTGGGTATCCGGTGGTGGTATTCAGCATGAATTTTGCAACTGAAAAAACAACAATGGTGCGGCCTGCAGTGGTGCTAACCATCTTCACTTTGTTGATGGTCCATATTAGTAATTCAGAAGAAATTCTTCATTCATACAAAAATACATCCCCTACAAAAATTTCCAATGATGCTTTCATCAACTTCTACCATTTCAAATCCATTGATCTTAACCACAAGATTCCTGGAAGTTTATATTCTCAACAAAGTCAACTGCTACATGGAATTTCAAAATTTCAAAAAATCTTGGCTCCAAACCAGCAGTCAATTAAGGAACGTGACTTGTGCATGAATTATGGTAATTCCAGTCTGTCTAATTTCTGACCATATTTTAGGGAATACTGGTTTTATTCTCTGTGTTATTCGGGAGATAATTATGGCTATAAAATACAAGCGTTTTTAAACAATTATCTCTTAGAATATAGGGTTACTCTTTTAATAGGAGGCATCTTTATTAAGAGGACTAAAAAATATTACGTCTTAAAGATTAAGCTTGAGTATTTTGAGAAAGTGAAGAGTATAAAAACCGAGTGTAGCTGTGGTAGAGACATCTTCAAATGCTCTGTGCATTCTACACATCCTGTTGAGAATTTTCTACTCAAGTCAAACATGTCTGCACCTCAAAATGATCGTATCAACCAGCTTTCTCGACAGCTGAGACAAGCAAACATTGATATCTCTGGACCAAACCAAAGAAGAACTGTGGGATCTTCGCAAACTATCAACCAGGCAGCTGGACAATGGAATTTTGGAGTTCTTGGGAAGCTTATGGAGAAATCAAAAATGAATATGAGAGTTATTAGCTCTGAGATCAATTCCTTATGGGGGATGTACCGTAACAAAGAGTTAAGAATTATGGGTCATAATTTTATTCTTGTTAAACTTAACAGTGATGAGGAACGTGATGAAGTGATTGCTGATAGTCCGTGGCTTATAGATTGAGTTCTCTTTCATGTCCAGAAATATTACTCACATATCCCGATTCAAGATTATTCCTTTAAGCACCAAATCCTCAACCTTCATTTCAAGTATCTTAAGATGGATCATATGAATACGGCAGTTATTGATGAGGCAATAAGTTTTATAGGCAATAAGTTTTATAGGCAGGAAAATCTCAACCCGCCAAAGAAACTGCAGACCACGTGCAAGTAACACAGTGAAAGCAAAAATTGAAATTGATCTTCAGAAGCCTCTACACAGAGGAGGCTGGTGGAAGACCATCTCAGGAGAAGATGTTTGGATTCACTACAATTGGGAAATGCAACCAAAGAATATATGTCCCAAGTGCTTTGTAATTGATCACGTTGATAGCAGTTGTGATCATACTGCTGGTCTCCTCTATCTTGACAGCTTATCTGCTGTCGAATGTGAAGCTTGGCTCCAAAAGAACCCTGCAGAAGAAGATGAAACTCATAATGAAAAGGCTGATGATAATCCAAATACTGCAATGTAAGAGGAAATAAAGGAAGAAGCTACTGAAGATGATCAAAGGAATGTTAAGAGGTCGAGAAATTCCAGCCACAATCAAGAGCCTTCAATAAACCCTCATAACATCCATATCCAGCCCCCCAATACCCTGAGAAACATTGATGCTACTAATATGGACCAAAAGAACATTACTATGATGGTGATGGAGAATTCAGCAGCAAATCCCTCTGCACCCATGACTGATTCCATCGGAGATTCCTCCCGGTATATACAACACTCATTCTCAGAATCTACTTTGATCAAAATTACTTTTCTGAATTGAAATTTAATTATGTCTCTTACCCTTTTCAAAAAGTCAGCATGAACATTATTGGTTGGAATTGTCAAGGTTTCAATGATTCTAAAACTAGAGATCATATTCACAATTTGTCTAGACTGCACAATCCTGACATCATTTTTATTCAAGAAACTAAAGTCAAAACAGATAAGGTTCTTCGGCTTTCTAAAAAGATGAATTTCCCTAACTCAGCTTATGAACCGTTTATAGGATTATCTGGTGGTCTTCTTCTCTTATGGAAGGATGGTTTTGACTTTGAAATTGTCCATTCCTCCAAAAATATGATGCATTATTTAGTTAGGAATGACCCTTCTAAACCCGAGTGGTTGCTTTCTCTAGTTTATGGTTCTTGCAATCCTAAAAAGAAAACTCAATGGAGTTTTATTAGATACCTTGGTATAGAAATAACCAGTTGTGGTGTTGGTTGGAGATCTTAATATTATCCTTGACCCTTCAGATAGAATAGGAAGTTATGGTGCCTCTAGCTCAACTTCTATATCTGTCATACAGTGTATTAATGACGCAGGTCTAGTGGATTTAACCTATAATGGTAATCCTTACACTGGACTAGCAATAAACATGGGACTGGTAGGATTAAATCAAGGTTAGATAGAGCTATGGTCAATAATGACTGGCTTATTAGTTTCCCTGACTCTAGCCTTTGTCATCTAACCCAACTAGAATCCGATCATACCCTTATTCTCTTGAATCTGTATTCTTCTGAAACTAACATAAACAAGAACTGGAAATTTTACTCTTGTTGGCTTCAAGACTCTTCATGCAATGAACAAATACTCAAAGCTTTGAGTAATAACATAAGAGGTAGTTCAGCTCACAATGTTAACCACAAGTTGCAGATTACAAGAAAGACTCTCAGTATCTGGAATAAAGAATGTTTTGCGAATATCGACACCAACATCAAGATGCTTCACACAAAGCTTGATAACCTTCACCAGTCATCTACTTATCAAGACAATATTAGTGATATTCTTGAGGTGGAAGCTGAAATTCATAAGTGGGAAGATATTAAAAGAGAGTTCTTGCAGCAAAAGAATAAAGATATTTTCTTCAAGGAAGTTGATAATAATACAAAGTTGCATCATGAAAATGAAAACAAGAGAAGGTTAAGAAACAGGATAAATGCCTTGCAAGACAAGAACGGGGATTGGTGCACTGATAGAGACTATTTATCAATTCTGCTTAGTGAACATTTCAAGGAAATCAGCATTACTTCAAATCAAGATTTAGATGAAGACTTTCTTAAACATGTCAAGATGGTTATAAACCCTCAAGAAAACGACATATTAACAACCATTCCTTCTGAGGCTGAAGTTCTTGCTACACTCAAAAGCAAGGATCCATGGAAGGCCCCTGGACCTGATGGATTTCCTCCGGGCTTCTATCTAACTCAATGGGAAGTGGGAAAAGATGACATTGTTGGTATGATTCAAGATTTCTTCAGACATGGTTTTCTTAGTAAAAAATCAATCAAACAAGGCTTATGCTCGTCCCTAAAGTCAAAACCCCAAGAAATCCATCTGATTACAGGCAATTGCTCTATGCAATACCTCTTATAAGCTTATCTATAAACTCATTGCTAGAAGAATGAAAAGTTTGCTTCATAAAGTCATCTCACCTTTTCAGTCTGCTTATGTGCCGGGAAGACTCATATCAGAAAACATCTCTCTTGCACACGAAATTATTCACACTCTAAAGAGGAGGAAGGATGGAGATGGTTTCTTATCCTTGAAACTGGACATGTCAAAAGCCTTTGATAGGCTTGAATGGAGGTTTATTCATGAAGTGATGAGAAGAATGGGATTTAGTGAGCAGTTTTGTGGTCTTATTTTTCAGTGTATCTCTACTACAGAGATATCAGTCATTCTCAATGGATCTCCTTGTGCTCCATTCCATCCCACAAGAGGAATCAGACAAGGATATCCAATATCTCCCTATCTATTCATTATATCCATGGAAGCATTATCGAGAGCTATGGTTGCAGCTGAATAATCTAAGCAGTTAAGAGGTATAAAAATAGCAAGAAGATCTCCTCCAATAAGCCATTTACTTTTTGCAGAAAACTGTTTAATATTTGTAAGAGCTAATTTGGATAATATCCAACATCTACAAAATATTTTGCAGTCCTTCGGTGCTTGTTCAGGACAATAACTACCAGAAATCCAGTATCTCCTTCAGCAAAAACATCCCTCCAAGTGTTGTTCAAGACATTACTGGAACTTTAAATGTTAGAAGAATGACTGAGGATGAAAAATACCTAGGGATACCCTTATTTCTCAAGAAGAAGAAGAAGGTTTCTTTTAATTTTCTGGTGGACAACACACAAAGAAGATTGACTAATTGGACAGGGAAGGTGGAGTCTCAAGCAGGCCGGTCTGTAATGGTTAAAAATGTGCTTAACACCATCCCAGTTCACCAAATGAGCTCTTTCAAGCTACTAGAGGATACCGTGAACAAAATAAACTCCCTTCAGTTGCGCTTTTGGTGGAACAAGAATGAGAAAAAAAGATTGTTCTTAACATCTTGGTCAGGAAATTGCCGGACAATAGCAGATGGAGGCTTGAATTTTAGAGATCTTCGGCTTTTTAATCAAGCTCTTTTGGAAAAGTATGCTTGGAGACTATGCACAATCAAAAACAGCCTATGGGGAAACTCACTTCAGGCTAAGTATTTCAAAACCCTAAATGCTCTTCACACCCCTAAAAAGGCAAACTCAACTTGGTCTTGGAAGAGTATTAGTTCTTCTTTTGGTTTTATATTCAAATACAGTTTCTGGTCTGTGGGGAATGACAAGTAAATCCTAATCTGGCAGGACAAGTGGGTCCTTAATACCGAAGAACCTCCTTCGCCTTCAACAACTGCTATCAACTATGAAGATTATACATTTGTTTCTGAGCTTATTGACCAAGAAAGGGAAATATGGAAGAATGATATTATCACTCAGCTCTTTGATCAGACTACAACTGCTAAGATATTAAGTATGAGATTTCCACAAAACAGTGAGGATAAGCTAATCTGGACAAAAACAAAGGGAGGTAATTTCACGGTAAAATCCGCATACAATACTCTCTATAATGACAAGTATCATAACGGGGAAGTTCATACAGCTACTACCAGCAACAAGTTTTGGAAGAAAACCTGGGATATTGAAGTCATTACGAGGATAAAACTTTTTATATGGAAATGTGCCAAAGGC